>NC_068355.1:8045650-8368150 GCF_020536995.1 Dreissena polymorpha | reverse complement strand
GGTTTGTTTGGCAATTTTGTAGAGATCTGTGTATACCTTGAACTTCCGGTAAGTGTGGTGATTCGATGGGATTAGAATGAGAGGTGAGTTTTGGTTTCAGTGAGTTTTTTGTCGGTCGTATTCTTTCCGGAAGTGGTGGAGGCGGTGAGCCGGCAGTGTTCGTAAGCACATTAACACGTTTTGACCGTTCCGGCAGAGGCAACTGATTAGAATTGGAGCTTCCGGCGCTCCCATTACTACTTCCACTATTGACGGAATCACTGGAGCGCACGTGAACGTTCGTGTCGTTGTCAAGGTCATCCAACTCCCGCTGCAATCTCTTACAAAGGTCATCTTTATGAGCTAATTTATCCTCGTAAAACTGAATTTCCCGTTGTAAATCCTGATATTTGTAATGCTGCATGATAGCACATGACTGAGCACGAGTTAAGTCCACTTGAATTTGCGAAGTTTCTTCTGCAAGCGACGAAGGTCCAGAAAGAGAGTCTCTGTCGTAAGAACATATTTGAATTTGGTAAGCCAATTCCTCGATTTTGGCATGTTCGCTCTGTATTCTGTCTTCCAATGCAATAATCTGGTCACAGAAGTTCACATATAATTCCAATTCTTCAATATTTGCGTTAGAAAACATTTCGTCTATAGCGTCCGCGTTTTCATCAAGGTATACGTCTTTGGTGTACTCACCACCGTTATTTTTTAACCGGTGTTTATGTAACCTGGACTCATATTTATCAATTAACTTGTCCGTGTCATCCGCATGCTCGATCATATCACTTAATTTGCGTTCCTGCGAAATGACTAGTTTGACAAGCGTCTCCATCGATCGAAGTCTTTCCGAGGAGTTCTGACAGTAGCCATGGTGATGGCGGTGTTCGCGTGACTTTCGTTCTTTCTCGCGCTCGCGATCTCGTTCACGCGTCTTGTGGCGAGATTTTTTCTTTCGTCTTGTTAATGAAAACTCTCCACTGTATTCAAGTTCACTAAATTTTCTCATCGACAAATGAACATTAGTTTGGTCAGCGCCCCAAGTTCGCCATATTTTTACAATTTTTGTTCTGCCCTGAAGAGGGCGCTCCACTTCCCGCCATTTTTCAAAGATGGCGTAAGCGGACGTGTTTACGTGTTCGTGGAGACCGTCTTGGTAAAGAAGGGCGTATATGACATCATCGCAAGTGGTACGTTTGGTCAGCCCCGTCACCCATTTCTGGGTGCCCTTGACCCAGATAGGGATCTCAATATCGGATACTGAGTCGGACGCCATCTGGAAATATAAACATACATTGTTTTATAAAAACACACAGTTATTGAGCAAGGATTTCATAAATGCATGTAAATCATTTATCATTATTGATATCGTGCCTCTTAGCATTCATATTTTACTCGCCTCGTACCAGACGTGTAAAACATGGTATCGGTATGAATATCATTGTTATGTATGAATTCAGCATTGATTGGTATGTAATACCGTAATGCATAAATGTATTGCATTCAGCGATGCATACATATATTGTTTTTCAATGGAGCTTTTAAGATCCAATGTTTACATTTATCAATATTAAGCATTTAATGACAAACTGTGAAAAGGTCCCTTTTAGATGTTTACTAAAAATGCCACAAGGTAAAAAATTATAACTGATTGGTTTTTTATTTGATGTAAAAGTGATTTTGTTTATTTGCCTTCACTGCGAGGTTACTTTGAAGTTATTATCAATTTTATCTTTTTTTTCAAATTATTAATATAAATGATAATTTAAGCTTCATTTGGGGAAAACAGGGCTTAATGCATATGCATTAATTGTCATCCCAGTACCAAAGACTGTCTTTAAACGAAAAACACCATAAAATCAGAAAGTGTCGTCCTTGATTAGCTTGTGCGCATTGCACAGATTAATCAGTGTGCGCAGGCTAATCTGGGACACCACTTATTTGACATGCATTAAGCCCCGTTTTCCCTAAAAGTAGCCAATATGTACATATTTCAATGAAAAACTGGCCAATGTCGTCGCACAAGCTGTGAAATGCTATTGATTACATGCTCACGCTCACTGTCTGCAGTGTACCAGTGGTGAAGTATAAACAGGCAGATGCGGTGGTTATCGTTCTTAGCACAGTTAAGAGCAGACCGACGTGCAAAGCATACTACTAACATTAGTTGTTCGCAAGCGAATAACTAAAAACCATCTTTCGACATTTTAAATGACTTGGTTTACAGTTATGTCTTTACTAACCGTATGCATGTGCATTATTTAATCTTTCACTTAACCTACTGAACTTTAATTAAAAAACATTGAGAATTGTCTTTCTTATATGATTGTATTTCTTTGCTTAATGCAATACATTTATGCATTTGTTAAACACCAATCAGTTCTGACTTCATTCATAACAATTAAAAGCAGTAAGAACATTCCTACTCCCAAAGACAACAACAACAACAGCAACACCGCATATCGCTATAAATCACATTTGATCGATTTTCTAAATCTGTATATGTCCTCCACACTACGTAGGATAATGTTGACACCCAACACGCACAACGAAACATGTTTTTAAAGTCATTATCTTCTTCTTATATCACTGAAAATAAGAAGTGTTTTTTTACCCTTTTACATGGGAGTACTCACGCGCGTGGATTTATAAACAGAATATTCCGTGCGATTTATTGAACAGAACATAACATATTTACGGGCATTACCTTAAGATACACATCTTCTCGAAAGCATTACAAGCAACATAGGTGCCAACAAATTGGCGTTATCAGTATCATTTATAAATGAGAAACGTTATCCTGTCTTGAATCTAGGCGTATAAAGTGGAACTTTTGCATCGTACATACCTTTATTCAAGTCGAGGAAAATAATTATTTAAAGTACATAATGCATGGCCGCAACAGAAATTAAGACTAATAGAAATGTTTTAATATTCTTCAATTCCAAATACTCAGAACAAAACATTTCTGGAACAAGACATCTTCTAAGAATATTATGTATTCAATTGCAGAGAATGACATGGTCTTTTATACGGTACAATATACATTGAATATACAAAACAAAACACACAATACTGATTACATTATTAGCGCGAAGTAACATTTAATACTGACCACGTTAACCAAAATAAAAGAAACACATGAGTTAGAAAGTGACCAATTACAACAGATGTATACCAGTACGATTCGCGCCGAAAAAAACTATGATCATACAACATTTTTGTCCCTTTGTATAAGTTGTACGTAGACAGTTTATCGCCTAAATAAGATAACAGAATTTCACTCTGTATGCAAAATCACCATCAAGACAAGTCACCTATCAAGACGAGTCACCTCATTTTTATACAATAACCCTAAGTCTTCCGCTAAACACTTCACGTTTCCATTTATATTCCTCGCCTCTTGTGAGGTCACTGTTTCAAGTCCGTTCGGACATTTAACGCTATCGGTCTCGAGTCCAAACAGTACTTTCCCTTCCTCTGGCTAAGATCGATCCAATTAAAATATTTTCAATATTAGCATTATCATAGATTTCAAGCTCAAAGCAACAGATGTTTGATAAATTACGACTTCGTCAAACACCGGCTCGAGTATTTGTATAAGAGTAAAACAGCCCATTAAAGCTATTGAAAGGTCGTCTTTATAAAACTCGGCCACACAGAAAATACAAAATGTAAACATCTGACCACTCGCTATTTCTACAGATAATTGCTTATTCATACCATCGCTACTGTTCAAATGTAATTTGACCCCGACTCGAGCAACTCCGCAATGATTGTTTGGAAACTTTCATTGTATTTAATAAAATCAGCTAAAAAGTCCATTAGAGTTTGACTTTGTGAAATATGATTTATTTCTTCATTGTCAGACTCATTTCAACAGGTAATGACAATGCGTAACATGTCAGCATTGACATACTATGATAATGTGCGAATATGTTCGTCGATCTTCAATCGCAGTTTTGGTTGAAATATAATTAGATAGTTGTGTTTATATATTTTTTTTAATCTTATATTAAATTAACAAATATTAATTGGAAGTTCTTAAATTGCTATATATGTTTTGTTTGTTAAAATTTTGCAAAAAAAACACGTTTATTACATTAATCTCTGACATATTTAAAATAAAACTATTGCAATGCATATTTTAAGACCATGGTAAGCAAGGACAATGGTTAAAAGCTTGAAATGACAACTTACGATATAAACCAAACTTATGCCATCCATTTTACAATGCGATACGTTATTACTCGAAGCGTTCCGAAGTAAGAGTTTTAGTCTCTTTAAGAAGCAGATTATCTCTGTCTTCCAAATCCGACTTCATAACTTTTGAGCCCGTAAATCAGAAATTCTAATATAAGACACACGCTAATCCTCGCGCAATGACTGATAAGCCCTCGCCAAGGGTGTTGAATGACGGGACCTGCGGCGAGGTAAATCACAAATGACAAGCTTGATACGCGCAAATCCTCGTTGAGGTTATTGCCATTCCATGGTTACGGGGAATGTGAGTATTTAAATTTTTAGAAAAAGGAATTAATTATCGAAAGAGGCTTTGGTATGAATATTCCAAGTTGGCAAAGGCGAACAACACATACTTAAAAGTATGTTTCCCTTGACTGCTGACGTTGTTTGTGTCAATTAGTGTTCATACCGAAAAGGTTTTTCTATGTTCGTGTATACATACAACAGCCGCGGACAATTAAATGACTATTGCAATAATCTATTGAAAAAAAAACATGATTCAGACTCAAATGCGTGGTCCTTTTTAATCACTGGCTCACGGGGCTGCCACAATTAGAGATAAAAAGACTAATTAACATTTGACCACGGAGAAAATAATAAAGCTCTTAAGTAATGTGTACCTGTTTTGGACTTCAAACACTTCAAACGCGCCCTGTGTCCATTCGATTATTAGGCTATAGATGGGTGTACATTTGACAAGAATTTGAATTATTTGACAGGTGGATGCCCGCGCAATGACGAAGCGGTTAACAACGCTCGTCTTCATTTCATCTAGTTTTATAATAGCAAATTGCAGCTGATTTCTCGATGAAGTTAAGATTAGCATTTACATATTGATCACACCTATGTATAGTAAAGCGCGTCCAATTTTGCTGCAAAAGAGTGTTTTACTATACGTCATCTCTACTGACCTAATTTCCTAAAATTTTAGATAAAAAATAAATTAAGTAAAACACTCCGCGTTAACATAATCTTCTGAGCTATCGTGTTAAGAGTATTAGCTCAGTTTGACCTAAAATTGTTAGCACAGAACAATGCTCAAGGGAATCCCACGCCTATGCTGTCTATACTGAACACGGGTTTATATCCGTAAACAGGCTTATAATAGTAATTTGCATTGCAGTTTTAAACGCGTGCATACATTAACAAGTTAATGACCTGTGTGTGTTGTCTTTTTCCCAATAACATTGACTCCATTCATTTTCTACAATATCACCGAATTCCTCGCCGCCCCCCCCCCCCCCCCACCCCGTTCTGGTAGAGTTCGAATTGATCAAAAGGTATGGATAGAAGGTGTAAATGATTCAAATTTGAATGTAGTTAACTTTATTCTGTGTTTCTAAAATGGGTTATTTTTATAATTATTATGTTCGGAGAATTGTTATTAGATTGTCTTTTTAAACATATAATTTTCTAATTTGACTACGTATTTAACTTAATTGTCCATTTGAAATTATATAATTAACGAAGTAATTCCACTGCGTGTTTATACTTACACGAATCTTAGGATCCTTGACGTATTTGCCGTGTCTGGCATTCATACATATGTTGTTGAATTTAAGTTGTATTCATTAAAAAAAACTTTCAATTCTACCTGATTATTTTATCAAAAGACTGAAGTTTATTACCGGCAAAATGTAAATCAGCCCAGATTTCGAACAAAAGGAATGCGATAAATATAACCCTTGCTTTAATTAATTAATGAAAATACTGTAAACGTAGTATTGACTGCACTGGACATAAATCTTTAATAAACCTATATAGCATTGACTGGACTATAATAAATCTTATGAAACTCTGATATTGAATGCGCTGGATTGGGGAGAACTTCTAATCTCATTTTCCATGAAAGACGTTATTTCATATTTACTTATCGATACAACAAGTAAATACTCTTTGCACGATGCATGAACGTTTTAAGCATAAATGCAAGTGAACATTCATGCACGTTCTCTAATACTGGGCATATATTTTACAAACATCTTAAGATATCATTGAACCAAATAAGTGCGGATCATTGTAAGCAACTTACATGGTTGAACCAACTAAGTCGTGAATTATTAAGTCGTTAACTACAAGATAATAAATTCATAATTCTATTGCAAATTCATAAATTCGTAATTAAATTGAAAATCCCTAAATGTATCATCCAATTGCAAGTCAGTACATTCTTAATTCACAAACACTTCGAAAAAAATCACGTCCAGATAAAACAAAATACAATTTTAGACAATGTATACTACGGAGGAAATTTTGAATGAAGATGTTTCAGCAAAATGAACCCTGATTAACTGAATTTTCCTATGTCCACAGACTCACATAAAGACACATGGTTGGCCACATTTCAGCAAAAGTCTGATATTTGTATCACACACTTACCGTATCAATTAAAACACACGCGAACAATTTAGTTTGTCCATAAAGTTTTTCCACCCAAATCTTGAAAACAGAACGACTGGATACCAGTAAATCTTATGAGTCTACTCGCAGCCATTTCGAAATTTCTGTGAAACAAATTTACGAAGCAACTCATTTACAATACACGAAAACAGTAAGAGATAAAAAAAACAGGTATTGGTACCTCTGCTTTCACATGCATCGTTATAAAATAAGCATTACAATTAAAGACTGTAGTTCTGTTTTGTACTTGTGTACTTGTGACTTCACAGACGTTTCATGTTGAATACTGTTCTGAGTGTTCCTAGTACAACACCTCGGCATGTGTCATTATCGATATCACTTCAATATGCAAGAAATTACATGCACATGACTTTCAGAAAACTGGATTTTTTGTTTTCGCGAGCTCGAACAGAATGTTACTACCTGTATAATAATGTGCGTTTGAAGGAAAGGCAAACACTGTTTGCAAACAGTTGGAACATGTAATTTCAGTTGAAAAGTCGCGTTATTAATGCTACATTATACAGTTGTACTCCGTACCACAACAATAGTACAAGTCTTAACAAATATTGACTTTCAATTGAAAGCAGTTTTTTATTCGTCACATTATCCTATAGCACGAATAGAGGGCTTTTGCAATCTTATACAAACAAAATTTCATGGCTTAACCAACCAAGTTATATTCGTTCCGCAATACCCTATATTTTAAAATAAGGCTTTAACAATGTCAACGTAATATGTGTTTTTTTTACCTATATCCCATTTTAATTGTCTAGCTTTCTAAATATAATTCATTTTACATTTTATAGAAAGTGTTCGTTTAGGGGAAATAATAGTAATATAGTAATAAAACCGACAATATATTTAACTGGCAGCAATCGTTGTTTCGTGTTAAATGGAAACATTTGAGCAAAAACGAATAAAAAGGTATCGACTTTTACATAATCATAACTGGGAAAGTAGAGGCCAGATTGCACCGACTAGTTCTATGACGTGTTATATGTCCATAATTTCTTATAAACTAGCTAAAGTACTTTTAAGTCATAGTAGGAAGCATATTTTATTTATAAAATTATTTGTCACCATAGTAACCACAATTTTTGTGGTTAAAAAAAAGTTGAACAAAACGTGCATATATATTACTTCTTGAGTTAATGCAGGGTCCAGATACGGACATGCATTAACCTAACTAATAAGCGGCATTTCATCTGGAAATCTTTAATCGTTATGCCCATCTAATAAATTAACTTAAAATCGACAAGTTTTACACGATTGGGAGTTGGACGATACAAATGACTGCGCAATAGACCATCTTAACAAAAAACATGTCATAAGTCGATTATAAAATGCAAATAACCAACGCAGAATATTATATTTCAATACCAAGTTAATAACCCATTGCCTAATTGTTCCTGATACATAACACAGCACTGTAAGAGTGATGACACCAATGTATTAAATGGCCTGTCATCCACGTGAATGCAACATGCAGACCATGTATCATATGTCGTAAAAGCGACGAGTATTCCGTTGTCAAATGAGGAATATATTAAAGTCCTGTAGAGAATGCATTGGGGTAACATCATATTTTAATTGAATAACATAATGAAGTAGTTCAGTATTGACACTAACCACAGGAATTGATAACATATTATGTTATGGTCGTGTTGCATTACACCAGACAATACATGTAGAATTCTCCCGTACATAGTTTGTCTTTCATTTAATACCGGCTATTCTGAACTCAATGACTATGTGTATATTAATGTTTTAATACAAATGTAAAGCGCAACACGTCCTCAATTTTTCCTTAAGTAAGCACTACCAATTCTAAGAAGCATTTCAGTGAATGATATACTAGTGTATCGTATTATCCAGGCTATCAATCATAAACGTTTCAAAACACATGCAATAACTTTTGTTAATAATATAGCGACTATAATTATTAAAGTAAAATATTTGAGATAAAACTTACGAAGGGATATTTCCTCGGACGGCCACATTTTCGATACATTTTCTCACAATCTAGTATAATGTTACATCTTCAAAGAGGTTTTGAATTCTATCCAATTCAATTGTAAAAATTCTCAACACAGGAAATAGCGACTAAAAGTATGAACCGATATTCACTTTGTGTCAACACTGATTATATGCATACACGCATGTTCATAGGACACAGCTAGTGAGTCGGCTAGTTTCATGTTCATAGGACACAGCTAGTGAGTCGGCTAGTTTAGGTCTGATAACTATCACACTCCCAAGTAGGTCACAATCTGATACGATGAAGATCATGTACATCGGCCAGATTGTTTTATATCACTTAAGCTAAAATACAAAAAAAAAATATAAAGAAAACAGTTTAACATTTGAGCACACCTATCATTTGCCATAGTTACTGTGGCTGAATGTAGCCCGACGCTATGTCTTGGAGCTGTTACAATTACACTGAACACATGCACATGCACGGTCTTATTATTTTTACAGTACAGTATGGTGTTCAATTATTCCTGCGCACGCAAGTGACTCGGTTATGGCCCATCTGTTGCATAAGACGCGTCCTTGTTTTAATTACATTAACGCGTTGAGCCCCACACTGCAAAATTGTTTGAAACACGCTGAAGGAAATGGTATGTAGTCCATTGCTTGTTGACTCAAAAGTAAATCTAGTAATTCAGTTCCATTTCCATAGTTACTTCGTGACATGCCGACAAAAGCCATCGCTGTATACGCTAAAGTTAACCACTCCACGGTGTGTGCTTAACGAATGAATTGATATCCGCGTAACATTTCTTAAATTAATAATTACGCACCTGACTGTTGTATAGCGTGTCATTAGAGAATTGAACAAGCTCGTGTATTGTTGAGAGAACACACACAGAAATGCATACAATGTATTAAATTTAAATAGAGTTGTTCGAACATTATTTTGCAGGATTTTAGAGGTAACTTATGAGTGTATGCGTATTTGCTCCATCCAAAGCACCGTGTGTGAAGGTCACCTTGATCTATGTGTTAAATTTTTTATCTATCTTTAATCATTTAATCTTTTTGACTATATGAATATATCTTTTTTAATCTTTACTCCTTAATATAATCCTTTTAAAGCTGATTGCGAACACAAACAAAGAACAGTTTGATTAGAAACGATAATCTGGTCAGATCCCAATTGGCTTTAGACCAAGAAAAGTTCGTAGACAATATTGGTGCTTGCTAGTCATAATACCATATTGCAAGGTGTACACTTACAAACGTACGTCTGTCCGTTGCCAAAGATGGGTCAGATTGAATAAACGATACTTTTAGTCAGAACGATGTTCCCTAAAAGTCAAAGTATACAAATTGTCTAGTATTCTTTACATTTATACACATGCATATGACAATAATTTTCGTGAATTGAGTAAACAATAGATAGATTTACATCACTTCCTTTTCACAGCCGATATTTGTTTCAAAAAATAAAATCTTCTTAGGAAATTAAACACAATTACACGCATGCAAATATAAATGCATTGAATGCATTGGTAAACAATTGTCAAATTAACAATTATTTCTTGTTCACAACGGATAATATTCATACAATACCATTTATTACGGATGCCTTATACTATTCCAAAATAACAATGTATTTGACTGAAAATTATAGCGTGGTTTGACAAATAAAATTACCATGAACATTAGCATTTACCAAAACAATATGACACGATCATAAAATTGTACTCACATACCATAAGACACTTAGCTACTCCAACACATACACTATAGTGTAGCAGAAGTGTTCCCTTTTAAATTAGTTAATTTTAGAAGAGATAAGCGTACGTTTTAACACCAAGCTATTCGGTCCATTTGTCGTTTGACAATAAGCTTACAACTCCAAAACAATGATACTACAAATATAAGTTCTAAATAATAATTATGTCTTTTGCAGTCCACTCAGGCCATTGTACCCATATCAGAGTTTTTCATCTGAGTTGAACTTATTTACAAACCCCTGGGTACTTTAGATCGCTATCTGTGCCTGTATTGCAAGCCATTGGGTCTTTGTTTTAGAGTATAATTCGGAATGAGCCAATTTCGGATAATCACCAAACCGTCTGTTCGGGTTTGCCCGACCGGGTATGATAGAGTTTCTTGATTAAATTCCACTGGATATTAAGAAATAATCTGCGCATAGATTATGGGGATAATCTGGTTTGGATAGTCGATTAATTGATGAACGTTACGAAGTTCAACAACAATAGGCGGCCATGTTCGTTTCCACTGACCTGGCTTAATCACCCGTACCATTGTTATCACGGGCTTCGATTCCCACGATTTATTATTAATCCACTCAACTCATCTCCTTAATTGAAATTCCGGAGATCACATAAAGTGTCAGTCATCCAATTGTTCTGCCGTTCTGACAATGATCAAGTAATATCGGAGTTATCTGCAGCACTCCAGTTAATTTCACAATTATCTTTCTGGTCGGTTACGTTGGTATAATATTTCGGAAATAGGTTTGAAATAAAACTACTTACCAGGTCCGTGTTTTACGTGCACAGTTTAAAGAGTCGGTCCATGTTAATAGATATTTGCTTAAAGAAATTCTCTTTAAAACGAAAATCAAATCTAGACGGAAAAAATCGTCCCGGAATAGCCTGTGCGGACTGCACATGCTAACATAGGACACAACTTTGCAGACCTGGATTAAGCCCGGTTACATGTGGCGAGGCTCAGATGCATGTTGAAGAACCGGCAGTTGTAATTTGAAATGAACACTTGGATAAGGATATAATTATTACATCATTGATTCTAGGCTTAAGCTTTTAAATAATAAGATTTCTGCAGCCCACCCCCAGTCGGAGCAATATAATTATTCATGTTTCTGTGGTTGTTTTACATGTGCTCTATAGTTTATATATTGTTATTTGAAAAGAAAGTCAATGGGGCCATATTTCACAAATGAACTTCAATTACACCACTTTTTAAACAAGTCGCTAGATATTGTAAACTAAAGTCGTAACACAGTCGTGCTTAACAAGTAAGTACGTACCCATATTTGCGGTAAAACACAAACTGGGCTATCAACAAAAATCGGACTACGTTTATGCAAATAAGAACAACTGAAGACCATTTCCGTCGATTTAAAACACCTTAAATAAATACATTCTAATGCATGTCGATATCCTTATCGCGCAAAGCTTTTCATCAACAGATTGACCAAGTATTGCGAATGACTTTAGCACAATAGCGGCTTTTTTGCAATTAAAGTATATCGTAATTTCAATTCCACCTTGATACCTTATCAATTAGAACGATTATTTTCAGACGGAAATATTGTTCACTTCTAAAAGATGAAAAAGACGGAAATGCTGAAACTCAATAACCGCGGTCTCGCCTCGAGACGCGGATATGTAAATTAGGCAATAAATCATGAGAAATTAGATTTAAAGGATATGCTAAATGCATGTACTTGAATTATACCGGTAATCGAAAGAAACTCGCCATCAAGTGTAAATATCTGCACCGGCATTAACTTTGAAAACGCGATTGAAATCATTTCTGACTTGTGAATTTTCAATTGACGTATGTACTCCTGAAAACGTTAAGATTTTCGACATGTTTAGAAACTTTATGTGTTTTGTGCAACAAAGTAAACGATGTATTTTGTTTAGACAAAACAAATTTAAAAAATAAGATACGTCGTGTCGCGTGCGTTTCCGCCCTTTTCTAATGTGGGGATTTGTAAAGCAACTATAATTGATTGGTCATTTACATAAATGGTTTACCGCTGACCAACATATGTCAAAATACACGACACTAATGTGATCACGAGACAGCCCAAAAAATACCGCCCGCATTTTAAAGGGATCTTTTCACGGTTTGGTAAATTGACAAAATTGAAAAAAAATGTTTCAGATTCGCAAATTTTCGGTTTAGTTGTGATATTTGTGAGGAAACAGTATTACTGAACATTTGCCATGGTCTAATATAGCCATTATATGCATCTGTTGATGATTTAAAAACCTAAAAATTATAAAGCGTTGCAACGTGAAACGATTGAATAATTTGGAGAGTTCTGTTGCTGTCGTTTAAATTTGTGCAACTACGAAGATTGCTTATATAACGTATAAAATACGCATTCTATGTATACTTGACAGAATAGCTCAGTTGGCTTATGCGATTTTACTTCAGGATTCCGGGGGTCACGGGTTCGAGCCCTGATGCGGGCTACTTTATTTTTCCTTTTTTAAATTTTATTTTTTATTTTTTACTGAAGCTTTTAAGATTTAATGTTTACATTTATCAATATAAAGCATTAAATGACAAACTTTAAAACATGCCAAAATCTGTGAAAAGGCCCCTTTAAATAGCCAAGCAACTGTCCAATACAAAATGTTACTTGTTATGAGTTTGTTAAATGCTGTATCGCAATATAGACACTTTTTATAATACTGATTGGTTTTTCTTTGTTAAAATATTACGATGTACACATTTAATACCATTTTGAAATCCTAATACTGACGACCCTCGCGATATGAGAGTTGATAAGCTAAACTAATTACCATCTCGTATATGATAACAACGGTCGGTTCAGTGTCCCGTATATGATATCAACGGTCGGTTCAGTGTCCTTACGTAGTGCATCTTTATGTCCTGATGAGCAAACCTGAGTGAAATTGTCGTTTAAGATATTAAATACATTTTTACTATTCAGCTTTTATAATATTTGATCGGTTACCATCGACAATGACAAAGTAAAAAGACATGCAGGGTAGACTTTACGGGGCTTTCATTGGAATCTTATTAAAACAATAATAGATTTGTTGAAAGATGCCTTTTTACTTCACCTTGTTTACAAGGCAAGAGTTAAAATAATTATAAACAAAGAAAACATATATAAAGCAACAACAATCTAGCCGACTCTCGAAGATATGATCCTATGGGTCAGTCTTTCCATCACAACTCCAAGGACAGCCATGACCTTATAATTACAACACTATGGAGAAAAAGATAACAGTTTACTAGTACAATGTTAAGGCTCACCATTTTACTCCTCATCAGTCGCAGTTTCTTGTAAGCCATATTAGGTTTTGATAATTTTTCAGCCGACATTCCAAGACTGTCAAGAAGTATATTCTTTATTCTATTTAAGTTACGAAAAGTCTTGTAAATATCACTCTGTATTCTAAGTTGGTAAAAACTAGTGATAATAAAATCGCGTCTATTCCTCCTAAAACACTTAATAAGTATGTTGTTTTGCACTGCACGTTAACTCAATACGACGACTCTTCATCTCAAAGTGTTTAAAGAACTTTTCTTTAAAGTGTCAATAGATAAATGGCTTCATTTAAACATTTCCATTGTCCAAGTAAGCATCAAAAATGAAATAATATAAAAAAACGAAATAAATTCCAGTCATTCACAATTTCAGCACAGCCATTAAGTTAAAACAAGCAGTGAGCCCTATCACTTTGAACATCGGTTTCTCAATCAAACAATGCGCCTCTCGATACCTCCCACTGGTGTTCTCACATCAATAATAGAAAGTTCAATTTATTCTTCAAGGCCCGATTAGCTTCCCGATGATTTATCTACATTCCGCGCGCGGCAAATCAAATGCGGATGGGGACACTTAGAAACTGTCCAACCACTGACCACAACTGTGCGACACTAACAACGAAAGCAATAAAACATTTCAACGATTTTTAATGGTCTACTTCAAAAGCTTGGCGTAAACTCATAACAATTAGGAACATGTCGAATAGTAAGTGCCTCTGGGCATCGCGGTATTGAAGTTAAAGGTGGTCATTGTGACTGACAATTTATGGTTTCATGGCGCGATCTTCAGCAAAAACATGTATTGCATAATAGCTAAAAAGAAGTGTTTAAATCCTGGAGTTGGATGGTAAAGGAAGGATTTATTTTAAATGTGAACATCCGGTTTGAGTCTCTACGGAATTAAATCAGAGTTACATTGATGAACATAAATCCTCATGAGCGGAGAGACTGAAGTGAATAGATTTATATGGTTGTGTGTGAGCTATTTTAAATAAACGAATAAAAAATATTTTTAATTGTCAAATAGAGTAACCGATGCAATGGCCGGCTAGGATTTGCTCGCAAAGGTTTTAAAAACATACATTAATAAACATACATGTAAACATACATTTTGAAAGCTGTTTTCGAAATTTCTAATGTCTGGTATACAAACGAACTTTTGAATTGGAAATAAAATACCAACAGTTATAATATGAAGAAAAAACAGTTTGTGCTTATGAATTTCATTAAGAGAAGCTGGGGCATCCCTGATATTTATCATAGTGTTTCATTCACAAAAGTACACAACATTACATATGCTACTATCAATGGATTTCTGATTTGTCGTTAGTTTTTAAATTTAATAAAATTAAGTCAAACTCTATCAAAATACATATGTACACGAAGCAAAAAAGAACTACATACTGTCAAATGTTAATGCTAAGCATGAGCGCGACACCAATAAGTGCCATTACCATCCCGGCCATGCCGTGTTCAATCAAGGCACACGCCGTTTGACAGACCGTCCGCCCAGGTTGAAAACGTCAACCCGCACACCGATAACAAGCTCTGACAGCGCGATGACCCGATACTTATCTGGCGCGCTCTTCCATTGTCCAGATAACATAACTAATTTGTTTTCTTGACGTCAATATCAATTTACAAGTTGTATTTATTGTTGTCTGTTTTCGTTAACCTGTGTCAGGAAGCTATTAAACCCGATGTTTCTTCTCTAGGTCATTGATTATTGAAGCATGTTAAATGACAGTTGTATTGTTTGCAATTGTGCCTTGTCTTTTTCATCGATCATTTCCCATACAAAAACATTCTGAATACTGAATATTATAAAATTGAATAAAGCTCTTTCCTCTTAAATAGCCAAACGTCAACTGAAGTTCCTAATTATTTCCGCCTGTAGGATGATAATATAAGTCTATCAGTATGTGTGTAAGCTAAAACTGCAACCAGCACGTATCAGTATGTGTAAGCTAAAACTGCAACCAGAACGTAAAGAAATGTGTAAGCTAAAACTGCAACCAGCACGTATTAGTATGTGTGTAAGCTAAAACTGCAACCAGAACGTAACAGTATGTGTAAGCTAAAACTGCAACCAGAACGTAAAGAAATGTGTAAGCTAAAACTGCAACCAGCACGTATCAGTATGTGTAAGCTAAAACTGCAACCAGAACGTATCAGTATGTGTAAAACATGCAACTATAACGTAAAGAAATGTGTAAGCTAAAACTGAAACCAGCACGTATCAGTATGTGTAAGCTTAAACTGCAACCAGCACGTATCAGTATGTGTAAGCTTAACATGCAACCAGAACGTAAAGACATGTGTAAGCTTAAACTGAAACCATCACGTATCAGTAATTGTAAGCTTTATCTGCAACCAGCACGTGTCAGAACGTGTAAGCTTTATCTGCAACCAGCACGTGTCAGTACGTGTAAGCTTTATCTGCAACCAGCACGTAGCAGCATGTGTAAGCTTTAACTGCAACCAGCACGTATCCGTACGTGTAAGCTTTAACTGCAACCAGCACGTATGAGAATGTGTGAGCTAAATATGCAACCACAACGTATCAGTACGTGTCAGCCTGCAACCAGCACGTATCAGTACGTGTAAGCTTTGACTGCAATCAGCTCGTATCAGTACGTGTAAGCTTTAATTGCAACGAGCACGTAGTATCAGTACGTGTAAGCTTTAACTGCAACCAGCACGTTTCAGTAAGTGTAAGCTTCAACTGCAACCAGCACGTGTCAGTATGTGTTAGCTTTAACTGCAACCAGCACGTAAAAGTACGTTTAAGCTTTAACTGCAACCAGCACGTGTCAGTACGTATAAGCTTCAACTGCAACCAGCACGTGTCAGTATGTGTAAGCTTTAACTGCAACCAGCACGTATGTCGTATGAGTAAGTGTAAGCTTTAACTGCAACCAGAACGTATCAGTACGTGTAAGCGTTAACTGCATCCAGCACGTGTCAGTAAGTGTAAGCTTCAACTGCAACCATCACTTATCAGTATGTGTAAGCTTTACGTGCAACCAGCGCGTATCCTTACGTGTAAGATTTATCTGCAACCAGCGCGTTTCAGTACGTGTAAGCTTTAACTGTAACCAGCACGTATCAGTACGTGTAAGCTTTAACTGTAACCAGCACGTGTCAGTATGTGTAAGATTTAACTGCAACCAGCACGTATCAGTATGTGTAAGCTTTAACTGTAACCAGCACTTATCAGAACGTGTAAGCTTTAACTGCAACCAACCCTGAATCAGTATGTGTAAGCTTTAGTGCAACCAGCACTTATCAGTAAGTGCACGGTTCAACTGCAACCAGCACGTATCAGTATGTGTTTGCTACAACAGCTTATAATATGCTCGGACTCCAGTGTTATTGGTATTATTTTCAACGGTCTATATATTTGAAGACCACCATAAGCGTTTTTCTGGGGTAATATCATGGACACTCAAACAAAATCAGGACACCGACACTTTGTCGGCACAGTATCAGGCACACGCGAACAACACAACACACGGGGGATGATCAGATTGAAAGACAAACACGTAAAAATACACCAGACCTTACTAGATAAAGCAGATCTTTGCAGATCTTTAACAGGGATAATGTTACGGTTCCTTGATTGTGCTACGTGAACGGTTGTAGGCAGTGGAGAACCGATTATACAGGATAATACAGGAGACTATTGCACCGTATGAGGAACCTTAGGCAGATTACCAAGTGATTGGGTCGGGTACAGATCATAATCAGATACTTGTCAGTCAAGCTTACTCCTCGGGCGTGCTCGTGGTCGAATGACTGTGCAGAGTTATGTAATAAAGTACATATCATGCAAGCTGTCCTATTAACAGCCATTCTTTTAGGCACAATCTACATCCATGTGTGGGATTGCTTAACACGCATGTTCAGGTTGAAGTTAGAACAAAATTGTATTGTTATGTACTACTGAAACAATTGTCACAGTGATCCTTACATATTTTAGCAAAGATCTTTAAAAATTAAAGTCTTTTATCAAACGCATACTAGTATACAATACTGCAATCTCCCAGCATTATATCGAACCGCTTTAACACACGGGAATTGTTTTAGATATTGAATAATTGATAAGAACATGAAATGACCATTTTTAAACAGTTTTTTTTATATAATTTGCGTGATCAAAAATATTGCGTGAAACGTTGGGTTTGAATATATTATTAATGACGATTTCTTTTTATCTTACTAACTACCTGTCCGGGTTAACGAACTAAGACAGCTGAACGGCATCGTAAAACGAACGCTCGATCGGTCGCCTTTTGATATTCATGATTGCGTTATATCCATCCATGATCAATATGAAAGGATGATCATTTTTATTTGTGAGCTAAGCTCACAAATAATGCAGACGCAATTTTGCAAATCAGCATGGATCAGTATTGGATTTAGGTACGGCATGAACCGTAACCCGTGACTGCCTGTGTGGATAACTCCAGTAAACTTTAGCAGACGATACTGCTAAAAAGCGTCTGCTTTAATCACCGCATCTACCTGTTCTCACTGATACAGTACATAGAGTGTATTTAACAACTTGTAATAAGACAACGTTGGCCAGTCTAGTGTTTATCATTGAAATATGTACATATTGGCTGCTTTCAGGGAAAACGGGGCTTAAAAGCCGGATCTCACTTGCTTGATTTTGCGGTGGTAAAATATTAACCAACATTAACTAGTAGGCTTGGTTTATCTGCCAGTGATTTGCTGATAACATTAGAGTGTTTATAAATAGAAACACGTGTTTGAGCAGACAGAATTTGGTATACTGTTGAATCTGTATTTACATGTAAACTTGATTTAAGTCATTCGCTAGCTACTGGCTGAGAGAAGTTCATAACCTTTCAAGTGGGCGGTGCTTAGCATTTACAGGGAAATTTGAATTTGAAGCAGACAACAAAAAACCCTTTCTGTAAGTCAATAACTGTATAACTTTCAACCAAAAATTACACATACATATTTAGTCTGTCAACAGACTGATATTTTTTTTCTTTTCTAATTTCACAATTACTTCTTGAGATGTATTGCAATACCATATCAAAGCTCCTTTTCTCTTCTGGCTGAATTAGCATTTTAAGCAGATAAGAATACGTAAACTCTGTTTAGTATAAGTACAGTACAAGAAGTAGGAGAGAGTTATCTCTATAAAAATGATAATGCAGGGCTGTAAACAGTCTAATACATATTGTTTGTATACTAAAGTATATGTATGCCAAATTAAATACAAACTTAAATATATTGAAAATAATCATTTTTTGTTTTCTGCTGTTTACACACCAGTGTACAACTGAACATTAGACATTTTGTGAGTTTGTGGCCCTTTTATACTGCTTCTCTGGTGTTTAATGCTTGTCAAATAAGATTAGCCTGTGCACACTGATTAGCTGTATCAATGATTTGGAAAAAAACAACACATCATCATCATCATCATCATCATCATCATCATCATCATCATCATCATTATTATTATTATAATTATATTGTTGGGAAAAACAACTTCAATCAAACTATTCTACCAGAATGGTCATTTAGGCAAAAAAGTGTGGAATCGTACAAATACATCTCAATATTTTTAATCTTCATAGTTTCATTTACGCACGTACTTGACTAAGATATAGCAAGAAAGTTCTCATTACCCGCGTCATGCTCAGGTCACTTAAGTGGGTCTTATACCATATGCGGCCAACGTAGCTCCAAACCAGCCTCGCTGCGCATTAACACAGTCTTGCCAGACGAAACGCTGTCCGTTAATGAGACCACACAACCATGCCTGACCTTATAGCGGACATGACTGCTGCTGACCAGACTGTGCGACTACGTAAGACCCATTTTCGCAAGACACGGTTTATATACAAACGCCACTTTAAAATCAATGCCAGCTTTCCGTGAGATTGTCACATCAATCAAAATCGACTGCCAAATTACTCTGCTTATTACAGGTCGTTGCACAGGAAGCCGGAAAATAATTACATTGTATCGAACAATCAATGAACAGAAAGGTACCGCGCTATCAAAGAAACATAGCAAAACTTCAAACCACGTACGCCAGAGTTTGAGGTTGACTTTGATACGTAACGCTCTTTATAGTTGTTATCGATAGCATAATCATCTAGCTTTTCATTTTGCTGGTTCGATCGCTCGATGTTGTCGTTTTCACATTTGTTAAGTCATCCAAATGCAGACACATGTAACTAAAGCGGCTGTATTATTTGTGGTGTTGCTCAATGCCAATTAAACAACACAGGGACGCAGCGGGTGTAGAACAATATCAGTAACATTCGTCTGACAATCATTTCTCAGGTTATTCCTCTAAAGTTAAACTTATAATCAAGTAATGCGCATGCCAAAGGGAGATGTGTTCATAAATTGACTGTAGGTGCTATTCATACATAGACAATGGGAGCTATTCATACATAGACTATGGGAGCTATTCATACATATACTAAGGGAGCTATTCATACATAATTATGGAATTGCTTTCCGATTCAATATTAAAGTGTCGTCCCTAATTAGCCTATGCGGACTGCATTGGCATCTCTGGAGCGACATTTTACGCAAGTGCATTAAACCCCCTTTACACAGAGCACGGCCCATTAATGGTTTATCGATATATTTTCTACCTACTAGAATTCTATGTCAACATACATTCGCGAAGTATTGTATTACCTCCTATAGCGTTCTTAACGCGATATGCAAATTACATTTACTAAAACACTTAACAATAAGTAAATCCCTTCCAAGAGGAAATCGCTTGCAACAAATCTGACAACTAATTAGCCGACGCTTATTTTTCTTTTCGTCTTCTCGTTATGAATATTTTATGATGTATACATATTTTATCGTCGTGTGTTTGAATTTGTCAAAATAATTACTATTGATGTCTGTTTTCGAGATGGTATGGATACGTGTCTGACTTGTTAATTATCACACATCGTTAATTTGTAGCCAGCGGAAATAGTTGTAACTTGCATTTCCGATGTCTTTGTAATAGATAACAATCGTAATTGTCGACAATCCAACACTGATGTCGATCTTAAAAGAACTTCAATCGTCGATTATCAGACAATATATCGGTGCAGTATGCAACACGCGTAGATTACACAATATGAGTGATAAAATAACTGCAAGTTAACGTGAATTGAATGATTGCTACGCAACAGTTATAAAGATCGGCTAATATAAACATTATATTATAACCAGTGCAATTAAAACGAATAGCAAAGCAGGAATGACTGCGTTAAGAGAAACATGGCGCTCTTATTCTCAGCGAGGGCATCGGGGATTGAACCTAAAACAAAGGTGCCATTTATACAGGGAATACTAGTATATTCGCACGCCTACGTAAATGACGCAAAGAAGTCAATGAGCGAATGTGACATGTAGGACCTTGGTATTTGATAATCATTCTCTTATCTGTCATAATTACCAACGATACACTTGACATTTTTAATTTAAGGAGTAGAAATATATGGGGAAAAGGAACATCCTTGTTTGCACAGGCCGTTGAATTGATGTTTACACTGATCGAATTTCCCTGCCCAAATGCAATTTAAACCTTTTAATCTGTTTATAGCCGCCTTTGAACGGTAGACTCTCAACGCACAAACTGATCGTGGACATAATATTTGGAAGCCAAATTAAATCGTGAATATGTATTTGCTGCGAAGAACAATTTCATGACAAATGGGTGAGCATGATCGTAATGCCTGTCAAATTGCGGCCCGTATTTCATTATCTGATAGCAAACGCAGTATGACGAAGGTTGCGTGATAAGAGAGGCATAACTCCATAGTAAAATATAGTTTCCGCATGTATCGCTATTAAAATAAGTTAAATAATATTAAAAATAAGACCTTGTTTTTTAATACCGGATGTGTGAGTGTTCGTATATACAAATCTTCTAAACTGAACAAACACAACGTGACAACAAGGAAATCATGGTATACTTGTTAAGTGAACTAATCAGGTTATAAGTTCACTTTTTCCATATACTGTCGTACGATTTAACAGTTTCATAACATGAACGGAAACTACAACAGAAACGAAGCTACACGGATGCATTCCACTACGCTAACCGGTCACGGTTGACGGACCACTGCGCTAACCGGTCACGGTTGACGGACCACTGCGCTAACCGTTCACGGTGGATGGACCACTGCGCTAACCGGTGACGGTCGACGAACCACTGCGCTGGTGACGGTGGACGAACCACTGCGCTAACCGGTCACGGTGGACGGACCACTATGCTTACCGGTCACAGTGGACAGATCACTGCGCTAACCGGTCACGGTGGATGGACCACTGCGCTAACCGGTCACGGTGGACGGACCACTGCGCTAACCGATCACGGTTGAGGGGCCACTGCGTTTAACGGTCACGGTGGACGGACCACTGCGCTAACTGGTCACGGTTGACGGACCCCTGCGCTAACTGGTCACGCTGGACGGACCACTGCGCTTACCGGTTATGGTGGACGGACCACTACGCTTACCGGTCACGGTGGACGAACCTTCGGTTTTAAGAGCGATCTTACAGAAGACTTCGTTACGATCTACGTATATACTACTTATTTGCTAGCTTGGGGTCACTTAAATCTATAACCTAAATAATATTAACAGAAGTAAAGTACGTTCAAGATAACCAGAAAATATACGGTTCCAAAACACGTCTCGCTTTACGAGGCTTTCCCTGTTAAATGTTGATTCATAAATAGTACCATGTTAATTAGGCATGAGAGATTAAATTGGAATGAGAGTCTTTCAACATACTTGCTATTTATCAAATATAATGATTTATTGAGATCATACCCATCTTTTTTAGGATTGCCCATATTACTGATATTACTTATTTCAATAGGAATTTCATAAACATTTATTTTGACAGTAATTCTAGTCATTAAATTATTGTAAAAGCGAAAATATGTAACCACGAATGAAATCGATTATTCCCATGCGACATGTGTTGGTGTTGAATTACAAGAAATTGACATAAAATGGTGTCCATATATAAACTTATTAAGAAGTGATAATAATCGTATGCTTGATATTAATGAACAGTTACTTTTGAATAATGACACTACTAACATATTCAATTTAAACATGTTTTTTTTTAATCCTTTACTAAAACTTCAAAGCCTACACGAAGTTCCGTCAACACCTTTTTTCCAGAGATAAAGTAATTTCTTAAATTTTAAGTAGATTTAGATGTAAATATGAGGTGCATAAAACGATCATTAAAATAGTTTAGAAGCCCATAAGCAGTTTAGTATTATGCATTTGATAATTTCATTATCAGCGTTTCTTGTAAAGTAACATTGTGAGGTTAGGTAAGGTAAGTAAGAACAGAACAGAACAGAACAGAATAAAAAGGGTGTGCGGTTTTGCTATTTTGTCCCAATTAGCATGTGTTGCTAATACGCATGACATGAAAACCACAACATTTACTGAACCTGAAAATCAAGCTATAATTCGCGAAGTTATGAAACTGCATTTGCAGTAACAAGAGACATTAAAACCGCATAAGTGAGAAAAAAAACAGAATCCAACGTATTGAAATTCAATCCTTATGTTATTAAATCGTGCTTTCAGTAATAAAGCGTTGATAAAGCAACTCATTTAAACGCGTAAAAAGGCTTCGCGTGAACAAAGCAATTGTGATGTTAATAACATACTATACATTTTTTTAAAGATATTCAAGTAAAATTTGCAATAGTATAGAAACTGTTTTTTTTGAGAAAATTTACACCTCCGCCGAAAATCTTATAAGTTCGGCAGCATGTTTTATTTATTAACAACTATTTATATTTATGAATGTTATGGATTGTTTTCAAGCATATCAAACGTGAAATACTTGTTGGAACTTTATAGTTTAATCTATGTAGACCGCATTACATATGCTGTTTAATAAGTCGTTAAATAAGTATATGGTCATACACATATTTGTTATCATATTTTAGTAAAAAGCGCGTATGTGCAATACCATAAGCGCAGACCAGTCCATCCAATAACTCAAGCTCGTACCGCGCGTGAAACACGTATACTGCACAAAAATGGCATCACACATAGGGAACATAAAGAACATTAATTTTGCTCTGCAATCATAATCAGCCCCATCCGAAAATTATCAAACATTTTTGTGACGATTTGAAAATTGCTGTAGGACATAACCTTCAACCCTTTAAGGCCAACAAGAACTTTAATGGCTCCGTAGTCAGAACCTTATGATATTCCATCGTCATTTAATATTACGAGTTCTATATTAGAAAATGTTCCAATATGAGCAATGAGTTGACACACATGACTATGAGCTTACCATTAATGAATGGCATTTTGTGACTTGTGAATTATTAATACAGGTGTTGTTTTAGAAGTGCCATTGAGTGCAGTGTGTCGACTGGGCTTTACTCGGTGACTACATCTAATGCAAATATCGCTAACAATCATTAAATATTGACATACGTATTTCTCGCGAAGAATATTTTAAATATGAACCATCTAAAATCCGTTTTCATGTGAAAAACTAGTGCTTGGTCACCGTGTTTGTTAAGATATTGGGAGCGCTCTTAGACTGGCAATCGAGCCCGGGACATCGTGATCCCTCAACGACCATACTACTGCCCGGGACATCGTGATCCCTCAACGACCATACTACTGTATTAATACCATGACCCGGGACATCGTGATCCCTAAACGACCATACTACTGCATTGCTACCATGACCCGGGACATCGTGATCCCTCAACGACCAGATTACTGCATTGCTACCATGACCCGGACATCGTGATCCCTCAACGACCAGATTACTGCATTGCTACCATGACCCCCCGGGACATCGTGATCCCTCAACGACCATACTACTGTATTAATACCATGACCCGGGACATCGTGATCCCTAAACGACCATACTACTGCATTGCTACCATGACCCGGGACATCGTGATCCCTCAACGACCAGATTACTGCATTGCTACCATGACCCGGACATCGTGATCCCTCAACGACCATACTACTGCATTGCTACCATGACCCCCGGGTCATCGTGATCCCTCAACGACCATACTTCTGCATTGCTACCATGAATGTCTTCATTCTAGTCCAAATAAAGGAGCAAGTGGTCTAATATAGAGAAACAAAACAATAAAAAAATAAAAAACAATTAAATGTCTACTAAAAGTGTATTATAGAGGTCTAAACTTAATTAATACCCTTTGAGAAGAAAGTATTTTATTTTGAGGACGCTGATTAAATTAAGACATTTTCCTCATCATCAAACTTTTTGTAAACGCTAGCTTTATTTATTTTTAAGTTTAGCGATTATAAAATGTTCCATACTTTTAATTAACAGTTGTACTTCTAACCGTGATTATGCGAAAACGTCACTTTGAGAGCTGTCTTTACAGTATTCGAATTTTATATAAACAACGTATTCAACAATTTGCAAACTATAATTATAACCATGTGTACATCTGTACTAATAAGGCGATTTCCTTAAAATGCTGTTTCTTTTTTATAAGTTGACAAGTGTTTTCTCAATGGTTTGTGATACTGCTCTCAATATTTTTTATCAAAACATAAGTAAATCGGACGACCCCTAAATATTCATCACAATAACGGTATTTCACCACATAAACAACATGCCTTTTATTCACATATTTTTTCACAGCGAAACTAGGCCATACACTGTAAACAATACACTGAAAATAAAATCAGTCCAATTTTATTTTTGTAAAGGAAATGTTAAACATGATTAAATAATAATGCTAAATTTTATGTATTTTTTTCATCTTGATTTATGTATTAATGGTTCATATTATCGGCACCACCTAAATACATGTAGTGCCGTTGACGACATCATTGCACAAATATGTATTGTGTCTTACTGTTAAGCTTTTATGTTCAAAATTCTCAGAAAAATGACCAAATTAAAGTTCGAAAATCACATTTGCTTTTCCATTATTGAAAGCCCGAGCAAACGCACCGAATTTGTCAACCCTTTAATTATATGTTTATAGAGCATACATTTTTTTGGAGTTCGGTGCAAGATTATTCAAACTGTTTTAACCATAACACTTTAAAAACGTCGCTTCAACAATATTTACAATAAATGAATGCAAAATCTCAAACAAAATTTCGTTAACAGCTACAACTGGCAAACTTATGTAAACAAAGCCGCTTGCGTGAGAGTGAAGTACGCAGTGATTTCACATACATCCTATCTCGTTATGCACGGATACCGCGTGCATTGTGAAAAGGTCGGTGCATATTGATTCATAACATAAAATAACTTATGTGAGCGATTATGCCAACTTTAACGACATCAAGCAACGATAAGATGCACGCTGATTGAATTGATCTTAACAAGAGACAATCTGCCCTGACGTCCCGAACGATTGATTGAGAAAGCAAGACCGTGAGTGCCTGCTGATAGGCTTGTCACAGCATGGGATGCAACTGACATACGAGCATGTTCCTTCTGTCGTATTGCACGATGAGTGTGCATTTTTACGGAGCTGACAACCGCTGTTAGCCTCGTTAACATGTAGTCCAAAGCCTTGACATATTAGCATACATGGATCGTAGAAGTGAATGGTTTGCAATACAAAGACCTAGTATCAGACATGCGAAGGAGTTATGTCGATGCGGTTTGTATGTAAAGGTAATACTTTATAAGAAGTTTTTTAATAAGATTATTTATTTTTTTTAAACTGTATGAACGTACAAATATCCGTCACCCATAAAGAGAACGTGGTTGTTACTGATCCACGTTCGTTGTATTCTATTATTTTAAGTAACCAAATTTTTATAAATAAATGTACCTCCTAAGATACTATTAAATCGTTAAAACCGGTCCGTGATAAATGTGATGGCACCATAGCCATGACGATTTTGATATATATTTGAAGAACGATGACAGTGTTCATGTATGATGTAAACTAAAATTTAAGAGAAACGTCCGTCATCCATCGCGAAAATCGTATGTGAATTACCAACACGTCTTCACTAATGAGCTATCGAAACTTCACTTGGAACATGCTAACAGGTAAACCACGTGCACTGATAATGAGATTCACAGCCGACGCATTTATGTTAATGTCCATTCTTACGTTTTCCCCTTATTCCGTAACCCTTATTTGTCCAATGGTTACATACACAGCTCGTTACCCGTAACGGACTAATGCCTGAAGTCAAATAGCTTATTTGTATTTTTATGAATACAGATGGCCATAATTTTTATTTAGAAATGTACTTAGGTATGATTTAACCATCATCGATTCTAAATGAAATCATTGTATTTTTCTATGAGGCAGATTATAAGCGTGTATCCTTGAGTGCATTTAGTAGTTTAAACCATCCGAATCCCTTTAAGTAATTATAACAAGATCATTCCAGTGTAAGAATCTGGTATGCGTTTACCTGCTTTCAAAATCAATCCGTTATCATAGTGATTTGAACACATATACCCGAGTATGTAATCCAAAAACAAAACGGTCCAAATAAAAGACAATTATATTGTCCTAAAATAACAGGCAATGTCTTTACTGGCAATTGAACAATGAAATATAACTTACCGCCATGTTTAACTTAAATCCTCAATCATTTGACATTAAAGATGATACTTCAAAGCACGATCAATATTGTAACCCGTTTCCACTCAAGTAATCGATTAATCGGGTTTCAAAATCACTTGAATTTTGTTGGAACTGTGTAAAATCCACGAATACATGAACATATCCCACCTGCCCGACTACATCCAGATAACAAGACGCTATCGTATCAAGCACATTCGAACCTCTGTACACCTGTTATCAGGTACTTGAAATCCTCAAATGATTTACTGTTTCAATAACACAACATTCAACAGAAATTCTTCCGCATTTTCGGTTCTGAAATTCGATTTTAAGCGATGTTAAGAGCCACACTGGTTAAAGCGAATTTAACAGTTCCAGTGCGCCTCATTGACAAAACGGCAACAATTAATGAAATATTCGAATCCAATCGTCACGCGGGCGTTAAATTCAGATAAAGCACACTCTAAAGTCAAACTTGACTCATTATATTAAACACAATGAATTTTAGATCTTCCCGGTCGATTAGCACTCGCCATGAAGTGAACAGCGTGACTTTGCCCTGAGTCATCACAAGGGACACAATGTCGTGCACTGAGCCAGACCTTTGGTCAGTAGATTCTGGACCACATGTTTCCACTTGTTTCGATCCGTTAAGTTAATTTTGTAAAGCTAACCGCAAGCACTTAACTCCTATGATTGTGATCATATCGTTTTATGATTTTCAACAACGAGCCACTCATGGCGAATAAATCCTTGGCTTTTGTTAGAAACATAACGTGTTTTTATTTCAATGTGAACATTAAAACTGTTCAATCTATTTGATGGTTTACCACATGCGATTATTGCCGTAAGTTGGTCCTAATGGCAATGTTCGACTCTCCCAGAAACACGTGTAAACGGAATAACTAGAAATAAGATAGGCGATGATACTATCCCTCTAAATAGGTTTGAGAACAAAATATCAAAAAACCCTTGAAATAATCCAATTTGCAAAACTAATCGCTAAAATATCACCATGTTCATAACACATAATTTAATGCAGAAAAAAAACCCACGCCATTTAATTCGAACTGAAATTACGGAATCATAGCCACCTGTGATCGTTGCTTTATTAAAGATCTAGTAGAATCTACCGACGAACGAAAGGTAAATTATCTACATCAGCGTAGACGGTGTTAATACAGGTATATTGGTAGACTGTCAGGTAATGTGAAACGCTGCCTATCTGATAAATTACATCATGTTCGCTAATGACGTACATTTCACAGATTACCTGGAACAGAGACAGTAATAAACATTTGGCGGTGAAACCAAACGGCAATTGAGCGCCTACTATTAAAATTTCGGCGTATGCTTTAAAATTCTTCCCCAGCTGCTCAAAAACGCATCAATGCATTTTTCTAAAATGCATTTCATCTACATCCGATTGTGTCGTCTGGTTTCGAAACAAAGCATGCTGCACTATGTAAATTGCGATAGAGCGCTTCCATAAGATGTTTGATATGGCTTACTATGTCTAGAATTGTGGATTTTTAAACAAAGTCTATTTTAAAATTACCGATTTATCTACATGCACACCGAGTCACCAACTTTTATTGGTAAATGCTTAGAGAGTCAATCTAGTCTTGAATGATAATTATTGTGACAGCAATTGTTAAACGGCGTCATACGTGGGAACTTTTAATTTTAATGGTTTAAATCCGAAATACACAGTCGAAAGTATCTCACGTACCTCATGTCGCTGGTAAGTTTGGCCTCAAGGCTTGGATGGCAAAACATTTTGCAGGAAAAGTGGTAACTGCTCTGAGCATTACTTGCAAATGTGTTTTTTAAAGGGACCTTTTCACAGATTTTGGCATGTATTGAAGTTTGTCAGTAAATGCTTTATATTGATAAATGTAAACATTGGAACAAAATAGCTCTAGTAAAAACAATAATAAATTTAAAAAAAAGTAACCCTCAACTGGGCTCGAACCACTGACCCCTGGAGAAAAACTCTAACACGGCACTCGGCCATCCGTGCTCATACCATGGTTGTTGTATTTTATACTTTATTTAAAGCAATCCTCGTAGTGTCACACATGTAATGACAACAACAGAGCTCTACATTATTCGATCGTTTCGCGTTGCAACGCTATATAATTTTCAGGTTTTTAAATCGTCAAAAGATGCATATAATGGATATTTTAGAGCATGGTAAAGGTTCAGTATTACTGTGTCCCCACATATATCATGACTACATCGAAAATTTGCTAATTTCTTTTAATTTTGTCAATTTACCAAAACGTGAAAAGGTCCCTTTAACTCCTCAGTAATAAAATTAGGGTTTTCTTTTCAAACGATGTTATAATAATTTCATATATCATCGATATAATGGTTAAGTTAGACGTAAATCTATCGCGTGGTTCGCAGTCATGGAAACATTGGATACAATAAATACATATTTTAAGACTTTCTATTTCATAAATTCTAAATAAGGATTCTCGTCTAAACCTTCTATAGACCTTAAGAATTCGTCTATCGGACACATACCGATACAATCCGAGGCATGTTAATAGCTAATGAAATAAGTAATGGGCGTCAGAGATAATAATGGTTAGGGCAAGGTACGCGTTAGTGTAAATATTTAGTCTCGAAACGAATAGAAATGTTATTAGCCACAATAACAAAACTGATGATTGATTTTAAATCGATACATACTCGCATACCATATCGTCGTAACATTTTTCTCACACCTATTAGACTTTTCAATATTAAGGTTTAATCGTCATGTTGTTAAAGTGAGAAATGGACTCAGCGTTATAGTTTGGTTATTGAAATGCAAATTTGCATGAACGATTATCCAAACAAGTAAGTTGATCCCGTGCAACCATAATACTGTATTATGTTATAATAAAATATGATATTACAGTTATTGTCAGACAGTAATAAAGAGCAAACAAATACACATCAGTACTGGGTTTCAGATTCGGCCACACTTCAAAAGTTAAAATATGGTAAACGCCCAAACCATAACTGTCATGGCACTCGAACGTCAGAACAATGAAGAATTCAAACGAAGAAACGAAGACATTCAGACGTTTCGCCACCTGTTTTTTTTAATATCAAAGCACAAAAAGGGTTTCAAGTGTCCTCCTTTTTAAGTTTTAAAATAAATGCTTTCAAGCTCAGTTTCTACGATGTTCGATTGTACGCCGCGAAAACATTTCAGATGAATGAAAACGACCGATTACCAATTAATTGTTATGGTATGCGACCTACATGTTGATGTAATCGTTAAATCACACAAGTAAACCACAAGAGTGACAGAGTTATCTCCCTTACGAAAGTTCATAGGACTATGAAATGAATTACCGGTACCTAGTAAATTGATTAGTACAGAGATTATTTAATTTACCGCTTCCCGAGATTTTGTCACGGATTTAACCCAACATTTTGTCAAGGATTTAAACAATACACTAACACTGCCCACAAAGGAGCGACATAACACATTGAAAACTAGTTTCGCGTATGAAAAGTCCTCATTTTAAATTTATAAAATTAGAAACCATTTTAAAAGCGAAACGTTTGAGAACTGTATATGATTTTGATTTGTTTTATTAAATTTGCTAGCAGCACATGGATCAGTTAAGTACCAGATGCATCCTTTAGTATCACTTAACCGGACCGCCGATTGGTGAATGCAATATACTTATAATCGACCGAACAATCGTTCGAGCCCCTATCGCACTTTTTTCTTTGAAAAGGTTATATTATTGTTATTATAACGCAGCTCTACATTATACGGCATTTAATAAAACATTTAAACATAACACAATCTTTAAAAATCCCTTTAATGATTTAAGATTTGTTAGCGTCAGGAGATACTATGTCGTATTTGTTCAATAAGTGAACACGTGGGAGCAAATTTAAAAATGGGGCAGAATAAAAATTCGAATTTATGCAACTAACAGTATGTATTTTTCTCTTCAATCAGGCTTATTTCAGAATGCGTTACTGTTCAAAGCATGCTCGCTAAAGTTCATAATAGTAATTAGAGGCAATAACAGGGATCTGTATATATCGCATCACAATGCTTGCTTTTGAAAATTATTCTGTAACAGACACATATAGGTGTGCATACATTCTCTTGTTAAATATGTTGAGTAACGCTATGTGAAAACCGGGCTTAATGCACGAATGTAGTGTCGTCCCAGCTTAAAATGTGCAGTCCCAGCTTTGCGCATTTGTATGTTATATACCGTTATGTTTAATGTCAAAGTATGGATTATTCTGAGAGATCAAGTGATGGTTTTTCAATAATCGCCAGCGCTTAAATGCATCTCCGCTTCAGTCACATTATATTCCACGTGAAGCTGTAAACATGATGCCCCAAAAACATAGGCTAAAAGGCAAACGATACACATTTCATCAATGTAAATAATACCATTAAAGCAATAACATTGTTGTATGCGTCACCACTTTACATAAACAGTAGGGGAGACGAGAATGTAAACATTTGAAAACAACAGGTGGCTGTTTAATGGTGTACCGCAACAAAAAATTCACTGGCCGCTCTCATCTGTGGCCCGCCATTTATACTTTAACAAACAACTACCCGCTCGACAATTTTGATTTCATAAAATACAAACTACAAATTTGGAGTGCATATAAATAAATAAATAAATAAACGGATTCTGATAAATTTTTGTTTGTGACGGAATCCGCCCTAACGACCTAATAAATAGGTTGTATTAACCTTTAGTAGCAAACGCAAAAGCTTAGACGCTACCACTACACCAGGCAAGGTTTCAGACAGTAGTATAAACGCTATATCAGTAATACATTTTTCGGCGTTAGCTGTATACGCCAGCTTTTCACCTTAACCTGACCTTTGTTAGCGTCCAATAGAATTCAAATAAAACTTCCCGCGGCCAAGTACAGATGAATACACTTCATTGACTGCATTGGCTGATTTGAGAATACGACCAGAACATTGGAAACATGTCCGCGTCTTTGTAACACTGTTTTACTGCGTGTTCACAATGAAACAATTTTATATCTAATGAAAAGGCTTAATAGATAGAACAGTTTTACACTCAATCTCGACATCAATACAGTTTGTGCGTCCACGTTTTATTTTCAGAAGATTTTCAGCGCGAGAACGTTTGCATTTAAAGGCTATGTTCTCATATTTAGTACTAACTTCCATATTCCTGTCAACATGTTAACATGTTAAAGTATAGAGAGCAGTGGAAGCGAAGACTCACTTTAATGCACTGCATTTCAACTCGCGAGGTATATCGGGTCAATTTGCGGCCACTGTTTGTGAATGTCAGAGTTTACATACAGGTCATCGCTGCGTCTACCCTATGTGCTGTTCGGAGTTCGCGGCCAGGAAAATAATCGTTACATAATAAAGACGCTATAGCGTGAACTAGGTGAATTGGAATTTTCTTTAGACCAGACAGATGTTAAATGAAGATATCCAGCGATATCATATGGTATGTCAATAATAAATTCTTAATGTGTTTTACAACAATACCATGATAAATATTATTTTTAATTAATTTAACAAGAATTATGCCATCATATTGACTAATGAATTAAGCATGAGCGCAATGATTCTCGATACTGTTAATAATCGAATCAAATAGCAACGCCAGACAAACCACTAAAACAGGTTTGTTCGAAGAACGCGCGTATAAATATTCAAAATATGTACGGATACTTCGCGTGTGGCCGGTTGACTCATATGTTTTAATTTCAATTCCATTCTTCTTTTGGTTTTCTGTTTTGTATCTATACGTTTATGACCAGCAATATGTAATAATGTAAAATAAGCCGCGAAAACTCCGCGTATCATCCCGTACTGCGTTTGCTGCAGCGAAGAACTGCACAGAAAAAGATATTCGCTATCTTTGATTTCATTCATTGAAGTCTTTACCTTTCATTAACTGCAACCACAATCAACGCCGTATATCTTTTTTAAAGATATTTCTTGTTTTTCTTAACCGTCGATGCGTTACAAACGCTTTCTTATTTCGAACACATTTAATCATATTGCGTAGACACGAGTGTTATTTTAACCCATTTATGCCTAGTGGACTCTCCCATCCTTCTAAATTGGATCAATTTATTTCCAAAATTACGGTTGTCTAGTATATTTATTTCTATATTTATAATATATCTTACAGAAATTCCTTGTAGCAAACAGCGCAGACCCTGATGAGACGCCGCATCATGCGGCGTCTCATCTGGGTCTACGCTGTTTGCAAAGGCCTTTTTTCTAGACGCTAGGCATAAATGGGTTAATAAATGAGTAGAATGGATGAATTCGTATTTTATTCAGTTTGCAAAATTGCGAACATGTCGTTTGTCAAACTGAAATATGCATCTATGACAATGATTGGTTGCTATGCTATGTAGTTGATATAATTGCATCATCAGTTTCATTCTCAATTTATCTTTCTCTATGTGTTGTAACAAAATATTATGTAATTAAAATTTTAATGCGCGATTAGTTTTTTTTCATAAGTGTAATGAATAACCTGGATGACGGTTTAATGTGCATGCTTGCGACTGATCGTCTACAGCGATAACTGTTATTATTGACGGATCTAAAGTGTTTCAACTATCGAACTTGTGAAATACCACCAATCATCTTCACATAATCAGCGAGTGAATTATTGTAGATCCAAAATATCCACCAGTGCATGCTAATTGCAGATTTAACCCATTTATGCCTAGTGGACTCCCCCATCCTTCTAAATTGGATCAATTTATTCCCAAAATAAGGGATGTCTAGTATACTTATTTCTATATTTAGAATATTTCTTACAGAAATTTCTTAAAGCAAACAGCGCAGACCCTGATGAGACGCCGCATTATGTGGCGTCTCATCTGGGTCTACGCTGTTTGTCAAGGCCTTTTTTTCTAGACGCTAGTCATAAATTGGTTAAGACTCTATCAAAATAGTTTATCCTTTTTTGTGAGAGCTCTTGTTATGAGAAAAACATTTATGCATTAATTTTACATGATATATTTTCCCACAAAATGATATTATTCAATGAAATATTTGCTAGTTAGAGATGCCTTTTCTTATAGGAGTTTAGCACAGGGCCGCCGTATGAATCAGTCCCCTATTAATGGATGCTAAAAATTTTGATGTTTTGATTCCATTATTTCAGATTTTGTCCATCTTACCATCAATGGAAGTTAACGGATCCAGGGTGCAGGATCACGTGACTGTGTTTTCCCAATTAAACGTTAGTGGATGTAACACAGCGGTAAGTGCTGCTTTTTTTCCAAATAACTATTTAAAACAAACTTTCTTAAGAATTTCAACTAGTGCATACAAGACAGATCTTTATGCTGCTTATGGCAATTTGAAATACATCAGAATTGTTTTATTTAATAAGTCTGTGTTGTTGTTCAAAATGCACGATTATTCGTCCCGCAACGTGAAATTTCGTCACCGATTTCAGACGTATATAACGATTTTATCTTATACCTTAAAGCGAGATTATACGATTTTGTATATGTGTTAAATTGTAATATATTGATAAAATATGTTACAATAACACAAAATAGGCAAGAAAATTATACATTGAAGACGAATTTCATAAAATGCAGCAAAGACAAATTAGCGCCCCGAGCCGATTGTGACGAAGATATTTCGTGCATATTTTCCTACAATAACCGAAGCATTCGTCTTTTTAGTCAGTGTTCGTGTATAGATATCGTTGCAGTAATTTTAAAAATGAACCGTTAAACTTAATTTAGATTCACAGCGTCCATGCATGATATACATGCTTGCGAATTCGACTGTACAGACATTTTTGATTTCACAATTAAATATCTGGCTTATTTCGCATTTTTGGACACATGTTCTTCTAAACTTTTATTTTAATTTAATTTGAAATATATGTTTAATAAGTTTTTTAAACATGTTATATACACTCCTAGATATATGACAAAATCGTTTAATCTCGCTTTAAGATACCGGCAAAACAGCAAGAAAAACTGTCTTTTATACACTAACTATTTTTGCAAATGAATTTCAATAACTTGAGATATTTGCAAAAATAAAGTGCTTAACGAACGGTGTGTTTACATTATGTCCAGCCCGTGTGTAACCCCCTGAAAACCCCGTTGATTCTGCACCCTGTGATCAGACATCTGTGACGCCAAAGTGAAATAAAGCAGCACATGTGTTGCACATGTGTTGCTTCTTCTCGAGCAAAATAATTGCATGTATGTGTGTCTACCATCATACACATTTACAACTTAATTTATTTGTCAAAACCGGCCTAAACTAGTTCGTGTTAGTAAAAGAAGAAATTGTGAATGAAGACACTGTTGTTTTTTTTAATATATTTTAATTTATGATTTATTGGTTTATACATGACGCAGATCGAGAGCTGTCAAGTTATCGACACACACATTAAATGTTTATGAGAAAAAAATATCATAAATATAACATCAGAAATAAACGTTTGAACTACTTATGTATTTATAGGGACGTTGTTATCAATATGGATATGGCAGTTAAACCATTACGATTCTTCCTGTTAACTCGTACCAGATATTTCATCAACAGTTTTCGTATTTCATAGATTACTTTTTTATGACTTAAATTGAACCAATATAAAAACGTGAATCATGCCATTTTTATACATCGTGAAGAAAGGTGCATTGTACACTTAATAACTTTAAAGGTAAATATAAAAATTTTGGTAATGCTTAAAGGTGAATGAAGGTAAAATTGAAGTTCCATACATTATTGAATGGAAGAACTTTAGGCTAATTATTAGTAGTTCTATATTCGTCTGCTTTTACTTACAATCTGGTATTCAGAAAAATGGATTTAATAAATTTACCGACATTCAAGCGGGCAATGGCGGTGAACGCATCGCCTTTAATAATAACAAGGACGACACAGACTATGATGATGATAGGAGGAGGAGGAGGACGACGACGACGAGGAGGAGGAGAAGGGAGGAGGACGACGACGACCACAGCGATAATTAGTTAAATTTAGTTGATGCAATATTAATGATTACTCTAGCCGCTGATCTAGAAATTATATTGAGATAAAAAAAGTTAAAGCGATGTATATGAAAATTGAAATAAACTAAATAAGCCTAGTTCGTAATAACCCATGCATGTCGCGATCATACTGAAAATGAGCTAGCTAGCTAAAACTATTACTGGGGTATGCCGATTGAAAAAAAACGACAGTAATAATTACCCGACACTCACAAAAGAAATAGAACATTGAAATGTTCAGACATTGTTAGTGCGCCTGTTTTATCGAATACAAAGAGGGAAGTATTCAGACTTCTTTAAATATGAGTCACAGTTACGAATCATAGTTTTATGTCGTCCTAAGAAGAAAGCACAAATAAGAATTTAAGACGATATAAACACACATATACACATGACTTACTTTATAACCTGCGACATCACCTCAAAGAAAATATGATGATGATGATGATGATAATAATAATAATAATAATTATTATTTTTTTTTATTATTATTATTATTATTATAATTATAATAATAATTATTATTATAATTATAATAATCAAAGTTCAAAGTTTATTGGCAATCGGCAATACAAAAACATGCCTTTAGCCATTTACAAAATAAGTATGGCAAACACAATAATAACGGTTACGTAATATCATCACACACACAAAATATACATATAAATAGTTAAGCATAATATACATGCATATAGAAAATAAAAATAATAATAATAATGACCATCATACGTTGCAAAATATGATACTGGTATGATATATATCACCCGAGGAACCTAAAGGGAAAACGATATAGATATGACTCGCGCTGTGGGAAAACTGGGCTAAATGCATGTTCGTAAAGTATCATCCCAAATATAGCCTGTGTAGTCCGTACATGATTATCAAGGACGACAGTGTCCGCTCTTATGGAAGACTCGTAGCAGCGAAAATAAAGTCTAGGCGGAAAGAGGCGTCACTGATCAGCAGTCCAGTTTTACTAGAACGATATTTAAATATAGGCCCTCATTCCTTACCGTTTTATTTGTTCTCTTGCTGAACCAGGCGTCGTGGTTCCTGGATTGAGTTCCAGAGGTGGGGACCAGGGTTCCGTCCTCGCAGAGCAAAACGTAGTCACCTTCCACGTCGTACACGGGCACTCGTGCATCGCGACCTATTGGCGGCATCTTCATTGGTCGGCAAAAGAAAGTTGTAAGGAGCGAAAATATATCAATTAATTAGGTCGTTAATCATCTCTGAAATACACAGCAATCAATTTGTGCAACCTTAACAATAAATTTATGTCCGAGGTTGAAACATTTTGCTGTATTATTTATAGATTTTATTTTCGTTTAATAAATATATTTCTATTTATAGTATGTTTGCAACTACAGTGTGATTAAAATTGCTCTCGAATTTACCACTAGAATTAAGTATCCCGAAAAAGCTACAAGAACAAACACATTGTCCATATATAGGTTCACTTTCACTGAACGAATATACATTCGACGATCGTATCTATGTATGTTTAAACACGAAATATTACCCGTTTTAACTAGCAACATTAACGGATAAATACATCCATTGTGTTTACTTTTAAACTTCATTTCACTTTTATTGGCTATCCATCCTTTGAATCTACCTTTCAGCGGTTTAGCACTAAAGTTTAATATCAAACAAATACACTAGCACGGCCGCTATGACAACAACTATCCTTTGTTGACCTGTCCTTTGAAAAAAATACGAACCGATGGTCAGTCCAACTCGAGTTGTCACTCTCGATTGTATAGTTTCTACAAACAATTATCCAGTTTTTTTATTTCTGTTATAAAATCGCTATTCACTGACCAGTAATAAATGCGTCAAATTCGATCGCCATTATTTATCTGACGGGTTTAAAGAACGATCCATCAATATGTCCGCATTCTCTCAAAATGATTTTATCATGCGTCGTGTGTCGTGATGAGTTACTCCTGTGTGAACTATGCTTTCTTTTTGGGCCAATACTCGTCGTTAAAAAATGACTTACGGCCTTGCTGCAAAGCTGTTGTTACTATTTTTACCAATAGTGTTTACTCCTGACCTTTTGAAGCTTCCCGGATAACATTATAGGCCAATATAGTCATTAAAAAAAATTCGAATAAAATGTTCGTCTTGATGGCAAAGTATATGTGAACTATGACGATAAACGTGTTTATTTGATATAATTTAACCCGATTAGGCTAAGCGAACTGAAAATGTGTTTCTTTTGACAGAAACAGATGTATCACTTTTTTCTTTCAGAGTTTTTTTCTAGATAACGGTTGTTATTTGGCCACCATTGGTGTTGCTGCTGCTGCTGCCGCTTCTGTTGTTTTTGTTTTTTCTTCAGCGGTTGCTACTGATGCAAAGTATTTGTAGCGTCTGAAAGCAGTGAGGTCAGGCGGTCGATTAAAGATATAAAATAGGTTATTGTGCATGCGTTTGTTATATTTAATGAAAATGATTTAAACGGGAAAGATTCGTGATGAATATTTCATCTTTTTCATGTTTACACGCAAAAAAATCTGAGCACGTTCAGAATAAATATTTTTGGCGACATAACTATGTTTCTTTTATTATAAGACGTTTTTTTCTGTAGTACATGTATATTCGTTATGACTTCCAATTACAATACGAATAATCTACTACAATGCTATGCTTTATCATATAAGGATCATTTTGCTCGTATATATGTGTTCACATTTTTGAACACGTGAAGTATTTGGTTTCATTGGTGTTGCATTACATGAATGTAACTTTAATTGAAAATAACGAATTTTTAAACTGCAAAAAAAGAACAAAAATAATGAAGAAGGCCTAAATAAACCTGTGTAATGAATACCATCCGTCGGTTACCTAAACTAATCGGGAGGCGGAAAAGTACAACGGGCGAGGCATGGTCAGGGGTGATAACCCCAAAAAAGGGTTAGGGTAAGGGTTAGTGTTAGGGGTCGGGTTAGGGTTAGGGTTGGGTTTAGGCTAACCCAAACCCTAACCCGACCCCTAACACTAACCCTAACCCTAACCCTAACCCTCTAACCCCCCCTTGCGCAATACCATTCCATGCCTCGCCCGTTGTAGTTTTCCGCCTCGTTAACGGGTATATACCATTCAATTATTGCAATACAATTTCGAAATAAAGGAATTACATTTTGGTTACAAAAACAACACTATAAAGTATGCTTATATGATGCATAACAATTAATAGGCATCTCTACAAGAAGTGACTATATATCCTTGCATAAATGTGTTACTCGATCATGAATACGTGTAATAAATTATTAACGATTCTAACGGAATAAGTTGATAAAATATTTGATTTTAGCGATTTGATGGCCAATTATTGATTTTCATTTCCAAATCGTTATTTTCTAATGGTTTTACACGACAACATTTCTTACAAACTTTAGTCTATGACCATTTGACTCATGTGTTTACTGATGACAAAACATTTAGCAATTCCATCAATTTACGATCTACCAGTTTTATCATTTATTCCAGCAAACTTTCAATCGGACTTAAAGAGAGTACCTCTCAAAAACTCCAACTTCACCAACCGTAAAGCAATCGTATTTTTATTACTCGTGTTTTCTTTATTGAATTATTGGCCCTTAAAAATTGCCACACCAGTCGGCTGTCGCTTGAACTCAAAACTTTGATGTGGGCACGATGTAACGTAAACATAACATCTGGTACTTGTTCACTCAAAGAAAATATAAATATCAATTTCAATGAATTGTTGGCGCGTTAAACCACTTTGTACGTTGTTTCGTGTTTTATTGTATTTTTCATTACTCTTTTTTGCGGAATTGTGTATGATTGATTGGTATTTAGATCTTTATTTTTTTGAAGTAGGAGATTATTGAACATAAGAAGGGTAACACTAACCATATGGAGGAGTGTTTACGGATTCTAAAAAATCATAATATGTATACACACCGGGCATATGTATTGTTTTGCAAATTACAAATGGTTACAAAGTTCGCACGACCCTTACGGGATAACCAGGCATTTGTATGTGTCACCTGCTGGCTCTTGGATACATTTTACAGAAAGTCATGTCTATGTTTCACCATATATCTATGAAAATACCCTCTGAAATGTTAAAAGTGATATGCTTTCGCTTAAAACCAAACAGCGCTGAAATATGATGATGCAAAATAGAAACTGATATCTGTTTAGGGTATTGCAAAATGTATTAATTCACGTTACTCATTCGCTCTAAGTATCAATTCACTTCCGCTAATGTTTGTTCATGTTAAACTTAAGGCCGCCCAAGTATATATTTGCTCAGTAGGTCATAAGCCTACGATTTATTTGACTAATGAAAACCATTTAATAAACACCTAGAAAAGCGGATGAATCCGTTATAACGTATTTACACACACTCCGACGCGAAATACCTAAGTGACCAGCTCATGTTTGAACAGGCACAGCCACGCCTTTTGGTGAAACGGAATTGGAATTATCCTCTTTAACCTCATTCTTGGGCTTAATTTAGTCACCAAATAATGCGAGTCTGTCGGATGAATATAAAATACGTTGCTTATTTGCATCGTTGTTTCACACATTCTTTTAATTGCTGAAATAAAGTATGACGTATCTATAAACAAATCTGAATGAACAGTCACTTTTACAGCCGGAGTAAATAAATTGACAACGAGTTTGAGGTTGGACTAACGTCGTTAGACACATGGCGTCACGTATAAGGCCATGATATAGAATATTTCTGTTTGGTATCCAATTGCCCAACTACAAGCACGTCCGTTGATTAAACTTTATCATAAATAGCTAAACAAAATACCTGGGTAGTCACTAAACTTTTCGCAATTTCTTAACATAGGCCTTACAGGATTGCAACTGGGATATTGAAAACTGTAATCGATGAACTAGAATGCTGATGATATTTTTTATAAAGAACACAAACACACAATAAAAACATAAAGCACTGAATGTGTGTTGATCCTTGATCTAATATGAACTAACCTGCCTCTGCATGTTTGTAATGTGTCTTTTTGTACATTTCGATCATTCACCTCGGTAAGCTTGTTATAACGTACAAAGTCTGTGTACCTTTGTAATTTCCCAGTGAGAAGGTTTCTCAGTGCTTGTAAAAAATATCCGGACGATGGGTCGGAAAATAAAGTAATTGTAGTATTTTTGATTTTGGAAAATCTGACAAAATATTATTCTATTTTATTAGTTTCACTTGTGGCAAAAGTACATGGTAGTGTGAAATTCAAGTTAAATATGATTTATACCGCTGTGATAACCAATGTATCTCTATAATTGACTATAAATATTAATTTGGTTAAGTGGGTATAGAACCCAACCGTACACACAGTCTCGCGAAATATCGGTTAGCCATTCTATCGGGGAAACAACTGGTATACAGAGTGACCGTTTGGGACAGGAGTTATTTCGCTTGTACGAAATGTCTATGATTATCTTAAACAATACGAACATAAAAACCATCGCTGAACATTGCGCGGATAGCTTAACAGTATTTATTTTAGTATCTTGCATACAGTATGCGTATCATATTATGATCTGCTTCGTAATAAATGTCCTGATTACTTTACTTTGATATACTATAGGCTCACACAATTGTTTTATTTTTATAATTATGCGAGGCGCACTCAGCTCAAAGTATAAGACAACACATGTAAACGGCTGTATTTTCTTTATTTATAACTCACCAAATTAAATACTCTTCTCTAGCGATATTTGGTACATCAAATACCTCCATTGAGATATAACACTGGTTAGAACATGTTCTGGGCATCATTAGCCCACAGTTTGTGGGTCTGTTTTGAAAATATTTCATGACTTAGCAGACACTACTTCTCGTGAAATGTCAACTACGAATTTTTTTCGTTAAATGCTTTAGTCAAGTGTTCATGCAAAAATATTGGACTAACGATATATTTTGACTTTTTAGTCTGCCAGCTGGATGTTTTTTCGATAAACACAAATGATAGTACACCCACTTGTTATCTGGCGATTCGTGTTCAATTCAACACTCAGCGCAGAAGTGTTTGGTTGGTGATCTCCAGAACTGGCATCTTCAGGTACTAAGGTACTCCGGTGAAAATATGACTTAGGATATTTATTTATTTTTTCAAACTTTATTTAGCATTCAACTGGCTATTCATGGCCCAGAAAATTGTACGTCGTTAATTACAATTGTATTGTCACATTATGTTTCCTTTTTGGGGCACCTATGGGCTATTTTCTCATAATGCTTGAACATATCAGGAATGCGTTGCCAAGCTTACCGTTTTGTCTTTCACCCGTTTGAATTTTCATTCAATGCACTTTAGCTGCAATCTTTGTTTTTATTGAAATATTTTGTTTTTATCAGAAGTCGGGTTAGTGGAATTCGCAAAGTGATGTAAATATTATTTTATAGTTTTGATATTCACTTTTTAGTAAACTGTTTAATGAACCTGACTAAACATACATCAAATGTATGTAATGGGGCATTTGAATGTCAAGGGATTTAAGAGTGATGGGGCATTTGAATGTCAAGGGATTTAAGAGAACAAAGAACGCTTAGTTGTCCCGAAAAAATGGTACTCGCCTCTGTTAATTAGTTCAGGTTAACCCACACTCATCCAAAATGGCTGACGGAGAAGACATCCAAAGCCCTAAATCCAGTATTTTATAAAATTCTATAGTTGTTTGACAGCATTTTTATTATTTTTTTGTTGAACCATTATGTATTATATTTCATCTTGAGCATAATATGTTATAAATCTAAACTACACTGATAATTGTATCCAAAAACAATTCGGATACCGACTTCCGCAAACAATTTGGAAACAAATTCGGATAAATTTAATCATTTTATACATATTTTTTATGTGTAAAGTGATTATTTTAACACTTTCTGATTCATCAATACAGCGTTACTCACATTACATTTTAAGGTTATACACATATTAATAAATCAACTAATGTATTACAAATTTGTTACTAAATTTCCAGTTAACACTGAAGATGACATGGCAACAGTGACAGTGAAGCTGGAGATCCCAAACTTCACCGTTAAGAAGAAATTTATGGGAAAAGCTGTGCCTAAACCAGGGGAATCACAAGCAGATGTAAATTTTAAATCTATGTAAGCCTCTTACTATTGCTTCATATTTTATTGTTTTGTTCATCATAACATCCTATTTGTAGCACAGGGACATTTAATAAAAATTCTCTACATGCTACAAATATATATACAAGGGATACAACTGTAAAATTTCCAGCACAACACCATGATCTGAACAAAAGCAAAATAATTGCTTCCAACAGCAATAGTTGCACCAAATAAACAATATAACAATAGCCAAGACATTTATCTTTCAGAATATAACTATCTTTATATCTTTATAGCAGTCAATGCATAAATAGTTTTCTTTGAAACGGATGTTTCATGAAAAACTGTAAAATTTTCGAACACGGACAAAAGTGTGCACAAAGTTTTGACATATTTTGTTCCATAATTTAATAATACTGAGCAGTTAAGCAAATTTTACCTTGTTTTATAATCCAAATATAATTTATGAATCAAAGTAGACAACTTTTATGATGGCATGTAACTGCATATATGTAGAAACACCGTAAATCTTAAATTGTATACATTATCTACAATCTTCAAGCATGTGTACATGCAAGTTGTTAAGTAATGTAACACGCAACATGATTGGTTAGCTGTTTCATGCAGTGGAGAATTAACCAATCAAATTGCATGTTTGAAATACATGAAGTGTAATATCTAAAATGAAAGTAGACTATTGTTATTGTGACATTGAAGTGTTTTTATACGAATTTCGAGCAAAATATCACAGTTAATTGTAATTATGTTATATTAAACTATAAACAGGAACTAGCAAATGAATATGTACGTTCAAAAGGGGTTAGTTTTAAAGGAATATGGAAATTACAACTAGTCTAGAATTATCAGTTTTCGTTTTAATTTAATGAATGATCGTAGTTTATTGCCAAGTTTATTATTTTCTGAAAGATAAATGTCTCTGCTGTTGGTATACCGTTTATTTTGTGTAATTAATGCTTTTGGAAGAGATTTTTTTGCTTTTGTTCAGACCATGGTGTTGTGCAGGATATTTGACAGTTGTATCCCTTGTATACTGTTATATAGTATGTAGGTTTTTTTCTTAAAGATCCCTGTGATTTGTAGGACAATATGCCCGACCCTGATATGCCTCCCATCCAATCCAATGTTTTAAATTTATTATATTTGAACCATGCTTGTCGCCCTGTGAAAAGAGGGTATAATTCATGTGGGTAAAGTGTCGTCCCTGATTAGCCTGTGTAGTCTGCACAGGCTAATCAGAGACGACGCGGCGCTTTTATGGTATTTTCGTTCACAGAAAGTGTCTTCTTAGCAAAAATCCAGTTTAGGCGGAATGTATCATCCCTGATTAGCCTGTGCAGACTGCACAGGCTAATCTTGGACAACACTTTACATGCATGCACTAAACCCTTTTTTCACAGAGCACACCCAATTTAGTCTCTAATTTTTCAGTACTGGTTAGCGAGTATTTGTCGGACAGCAGTATTTACCGGACGTTCTAATTATTTTGTGTATTTTAACTTGTTAACACAATTTTCTTTGTCACATACTTACAAACGCTTGTTTTCTTAAAGTTAATATCATCAATTTGTTCAAAGGCAAGTAATATAGTATTTAATGGGATTGTTTACAAATTTCTTCATGATGAAATGTGACGTCCCTGCGGGGAATATTTATAGCATGTGCATGCGCAAAAGATATCTCCTAAACAAAACCCAACCTGTGTGCTTATGATTTTTGTTTGTTTACTACAATAGAGCAGTTCTCTATTACCTGTTTAAATTACAGCCTTTCACTTTACCAGACACTGATGCGATAACCGATCAAAACTCATGCAATATTTAAATAATTGCTATTGTATATTTAAATTCGACATTTTTTGTTGTATACCGATATCTGAATTGCTTGCACAATGTACCTTGTAAACATTTTCAAGAAATAGAAACAAATCTCATTTCATATTATCCACTGTTTGGATTTTCTCCCTTGAAAGAGGATAATATTGTTAGATCAAAGATCTGTAAATAAACATATTTATTTATTGTCTGTTGTTTGCACTGATATTGGAAAACAAATTATAACTCTATTTGCCCGCGCAGAAGACGACATATTGCACCATCATATTAATTTATTTGCTTTATTTTAATTTTAATGTAAAGAAAAGTTTCATAGTAACTCTAGTTTGTTTCCAAATACTCAATTTATATAAAGGTCCGGTCAAAACATGTACTTTAGTTCAGTAAAAAAATACCTCCCTTTAATGACCTCAAATACGGCCCTAGTACATATGCATGGGCTCATCATAAAATGTTTTGTTTGCATTCGCTTGTAAATGAGGAACCCATGATATATTATTACAAATTTCGTATTATTACGACAGTTATTAAACAAAAACCTATTATTTTGTCCGAAAAATACTCGCAAACCAGTATATAGGCAGTGGTTTTGTTTTTTGCTCCAAATTTCACCCCATACCCAATCACAAAAAGTGTGTATTTTCCCAAATTTATTGTTGGTACATGTAATTCTCAATTGAAAGACAAAAAAACTAATATAAATCCAAACATTTAGTTCAGCTCCATATCAAGTGAATATGAACCTGAGTTTTACAAAAATAATATTAAAAACACATCAATTCTCAATTTTATAGTATTTGTAAGCTAAAAAACTACTAAATTTCCCAATTTTTATGCGCCCCCCCCCCCCCCCCCCCCCCCCCCCCCCCCCCCCCCGGATCGAATGATTGGGGGTATATTGTTTTTTGCCTGTCTGTCATTGTATGTGTGTGTCCCAAAACTTTAACCCTGGTCATAACTTTTGCAATATTGAAGATAGCAACTTGATATTTGGCAAGCATGTGTATCTCATGGAGCTGCACATTTTGAATGGTGAAAGGTCATTGTCATTCTTCTAGGTTAAATGTCATTTTTTTCTAAAATAGCTGCCATCCTGCTTCAAAGCTCATTAGGGGGCATTGTGTTTCACAAACACAGCTCTTGTTTAGGTCTAAAAAACCTGTTTTTTTTACAATCCTAGGGCCTTGGCCTGGTACTCAAAACAAAAAAAAATACTGATTGTAAAATACGCTGTGCAATATAATGGTGTAGGTAGATATAATCACTTTGAATTTTATAATAATGTGTGGTATATCTTACATATTTGTTGTTTTGTAAATTTATCAATCCTATAAATAATTAATTAGGAATCTGTATTAAATGTAATTTGGTATTGAGAAAAAAAATCTGAGACAGAATTTTTCATTGTCAGGGGATTTGAATTTCAAGCCAGCATCACCAAAAAAGGTGTCACCACAAAGTACCATTACAAGGTGAACAAGCTTCCAGGAGAGATAGACATTGATAATTGTCAAACAAAGGTAATTACTTTGTACTTAATAAGTGCACAATAATTTTATGAAACAATGTGCATATGGCTAGGAATTATTGTTAACTTTTAATAAAATTAAACAAAAAATCAAACTTAAAATATATAAGCAATCCTTTCTAAAGGAAAATGATGCATGATTATCACTCTTTTATATACAAATACTGTACTGGCGCAACTGTAATGTGTAAGGAAATATTTAACTGGTCAAACTGTTTGTATTATTAAATGTTTTCCATAAATCAATATCAGGCCAGGGATTAAAAAGAAAAAGTGTAGACAGCACAGCAAATCCAAATAAATTTGGCTTCTTGAGTAAATATACAATTTTTTCATTCTAACATACCAGTATTATTGAACATTATTCACATGTCACTTTTTTATTTCAAATACAAAAATAAGGGTGCAGAATCAAGGGGGTTTTCAGGGGTTTACACGTGGGCTGGACAGAATGTAATCACACTGTTAAGAACTTTAGTGCATAAAAGACAGTTTTTCTTGCAGTTTGTGCCAATATCTTAAGTATGGAATAAATACTTGAATACCTCTGAAATCAGTGACAAAATAAACGTATAGTACACTCGAATTTTGAACAAGAACACAGGATTATTAAATAAAGTAATTCTGATGTATTTATCATTGCCATAAGCAGCATAAAAATTTGTCTTTTATCCACTAGGGAAAATTCTTAAGGAAATTTGTTTTAAACAGTTATTTGAAATAAAGCACCACTTACCGTCGTGTTTACATACATTAAAGATAAAAGGGGGAACCCCACAAAGTCACGTGATCCTGCACCCTGAAAAAACTACATGTGGTTTGCAAGTTATTTTGATCATGATATTTCAGTACAAAGAAGGACTTGTAACATTGATCCTCGCTAAAAAGGAAGAAAGTTCCTGGGCTGTGATGCTGAGCAAGAACGGACTGGACCAGGCCCCAGATGAGTGACTGACACATCAATATAGTCTACAGAGAAACTAGAATGCTGATGATTCCTGCTGATATAACTGAACTCATTTCTTATATAGTGATGTAAAATAAAGCAACAATTACGCACACTATGATTACATGTTTACATTAACTACAGTATTACAGATGTATAACAGATACATACATTGATTATATAAAGTGTGAAATGCATATTGAAATGTAATAGCCCAGATGGATGAGTTGTTAAGGTGTGTTATTCAATTCAAAGCTCAGTGTTTAAAGTCTTAGTGGTGTACACATTTTTGTTTCTTATATTCTATTTTTGTTTTATTCTAGAGCTCTTTAGTTCCAATCGTTTTATGTATCAATTTGAAGTATTTTATGACAAAAATGCAGAAATCTGTGAACGTCATTTTGAATACATTTTGTTGAACTTTTCACTTAGGTCTTAGTGCACAACTTAGAATGCCACCTCTGGACATTTAGAATAGTTATTGGTGAAAATTTGACTATCTGAGAATTTATGAACATCTTATTGATTACATGAATTGTAAGTTAAGTGTGTAACATTTAAAACTACGAGTTTCTTAGTTTTGACAACTTAAAAATTCCAGTGGAAATGGAAAGTTCAGCTGTAATATGATCTATAAATCTTTTAGAATTGTATCACAATGTAAAAAGATATTGGCATTTGTTATAGGTGTGTTACTTACAGTTAGTACCATGTGTAACCACCATTGATTCCACATCTTCACACTTTAAACAAATGATATATTTTATGAATGTAGATGTTCGCACATTTAATACTTAGCGTTTTATGGTTGTATTGTTTTCAAGTAATCTAAACTAGGTAACTTTTCTGTTGTGTTTTTTTCAAAGTAACAATCTACTGCAGCTTCAATATGTTTGTTTCTTGTTTGTCTGAAATATTTATAATGTGATTTTTGTAGCATGTTTATATAATATTCATTTACGTGTAGTGTTCTTAGGTAATAAACGGCGTTAGATATTGATGAGTTTACACATCAATTTACTATTTCAACCAGTATGCATTTGAATGTTTTAAAGTTTTATTTTTATGCCCCCGAAGGAGGGCATTTAGTGATTGCACTGTCTGTCTGTCTGTCACAATTTGCGTTTAGGTTTAAAAAATGCTCATTACTTCTATGTCGCTTCAAATGTAACATTCATATTTGGTATGCATGTGTATATGGACAAGGCCTGTCTATACGCACACAAATTTTGACCCTGAACTTGGGGTTCGCGTTTAGAATTCCAACAATGCGTTTAGGTTGGGAAAAATGCTCATAATTTCTATCAAAGCATATATAGGGGGCATATGTAATCCTATTGAGACAGCTCTTGTTTAATGCTGAATTTTTTATAGCAACAGATCAAAATGTCATTTGCATCAACTTCTTTGTGAGCGATAGATAGCATCTCGTACTTTTACTTAGCATTACTTAATAACAGTATTCAAACATTACAGTTATTAAAATGCAATAGCAGCATACATTCAACAATATGGAGAACATCTTTTCTTATTTATGCAATTTTAAGGGTGAAAGAATTGTTTGCATTATCTTTACAATATTGCAGTTTACAACTTTTATATTATTTGCTTTTTATTGCATTTTGGGGGAATTTAACGCACAAGTGATGTATTTGTAATGCTTTTGCTGAAACTCTCAAGAGCTTTGTATACAAGGTGCAATGCTTGATTGATAATCATGTATGCTATTTTGATATGCAAAAAAATACTTTTTTCTCTAATGCTGAATTGAATCTTTCTGTTATGTATTTTAGTGAAGTCCATTTTGTGTATGTATTTCGCTATTAATGTTGATTTTTGTCAGGATTGAAAATAACATTTATCATTGTTAACACTAAAAACTTGTATAGTTTATAAATTATCAATAACTTTGTGTTTTATGTAATTGTGAATATAAAAAATTTTTAGCTTTGATACACTAGCTGATTTTGAGTGTCTTATTCCGTTTAAATAATAAAAACTATGATTTGTGTATTTTCTTTCAGATATTTATGGTTGTGTTTGAAGAGTAGTTAAGTGTTTTTTTTTATTTATTTAAATCTTAATCTACCTCTATACTGCTGTAATTTAAAGTATTATGATTCGCATTTAATCATTCATGTATACTCATTGAACCTTTTCTTTTCTTTAGAGACTGTTTCAGATTGTATTTAGCAGACATTATATGCAGATGAAAAAACTTAATTTTTTAATGGGTAAAAGTTCCTTTTTTGTGCAATGGTTAACCGTTTAATTATAATGTATTAATCGACATTGGGACAAGTTGTTTTGAGATGCAAATATTTCATGTTATTTGTACGTAACAACATTGTATTTTATCAATTGTTTTAAACATTTATTTCAAATGGGTTGTTGGTGATCTTTGTGTATGTTTTAAAGTTGTGAATTTATTGCATGATTAATAAGTACATCTTATTGCTGTTTTAGCATATTTGTTTTACTATTTTACAAATATAGTATCATATAGCTGATATGTGTTGTAACGATCAGGGGGCATTTGGTTCATTGTATGATAAATGAAAGTGAAACTTTAGAAGAATGACCTCACTTTGATGAAAAGCTGTTACCATCGTTTACAATAATAGCAACTGGAAATTGTATGAAAATACATTTATTTATTTATACAAATGTATGCAATTTTATCCAAATAGGAATACGTAGAAAACATGTATATGTCCACAAAATATTTTAAATGCATTCTTACCTGCTAATATGAACTAAGTATTGTACCAAGTTAAATGTCACGTTGTGATCATGTTTCTACGCACATTTTTATCATAAAAACATTTTTTCTATTCCTTTATCATATCACAGTGGTCACTGTTCAGTAATCGACTATCGCCTCGTACCCAGGTTAACTCATACCCGTCCAGAAAGGCTATCATGTGACTGTTTCTTGTATCACACTACAGTGGCTCCTGGTCCAGATGCACTTCCTGTTCCACCCCGAACCGGAACTTCGAAGTCCCCTCCACTTCCCAGATGGCGGTTTTCCCCTCGATTTTGTACCCCTCCCGTTTGGCATCGCGGAGTATCTGAGAAATATCGCCTTCAGACGAGTGAATAAAGGAATTATTTTCTCTGAGATTTGTGAATGTCACAATAACCATTCCGCGAATGCTCACAGTCAATTTAAATTTCCCCGTGAACTCTTTCTCTTTTACCTCCATTTTTGCAATTGCTTTAGTATTCTGTGGCACCTTCACGTTACTGTTAACAGACCATGTGATCACCGTTTCTGTTGTATGCTCGTCCGTGCGGTCAACGTTAACCTCGCGGCCGAATCCGGCGGTAGCGGCCGCCACTTCTTCCGGAAGTCCTACTTTTAGTTCTAGATGGAAGCCCTGCGTGTAACCCTTGGAGATGCACGTGGTCGCTGTACAAACGGTAGTGCGTTCTGTCGTGAATGAGTGCTCCTGCTCGCAGTTTGTATTGTTGAGGAATGTCGACGTGAACACTATTTTGGAATTTGGCTGATCCACCATCTTTCCATCGGAATACTCAGGCATGCTGGGCGTGAATTTCACTCGAGTCCAGTTCACCTCCATTTTAACGTCCTCGAACTTGAGTTTCTTGTAGTCGGCGCCTCGGGTCTTGAGAAAACTGTTCCAGGCCCAGTTCAGAACGATCTCCTCCACGTCGGTAACGTTAGCCATCTGCGTGTCTAGGGCCTGGAAAACATACTTTACGGGTGAGATAATATACTATGTCAGACATGGATAATAAATATTGCAGGCGATATTTAATGATTTGCAAGTGCTAAATATTAAAGGACTCACTCAAGCCCAGTGTAGTGATAGCATTTTTTAGCATGTAAAGACAGGACCTAGTATTCTAAGGGTATGTGACCAATTCAGATTCCTCGATTTTCTATCGGCGCGACAATACTAGTACCTAACCATGCTAACAATGCAGCACAGACCTGAATAGCACTTGATTTGCATCGGAACAGTACACTACAATAAGATGTTAAATGATTAATGATCCAGTATGTTGGGAAATCGTCATTTGACGTTTTTTTTATCTGCAGCTGATAAGACGACCTCTCCTAATGATCATACAAGGATCGCTATGTGGCTATTAAATTAGACGTTTACATCGTTAGCGTCGTAATAAACTACTACGCGACCGTAACAACTTTACTGGCTCAGTATCCGTCGTTGTATTTGTTACATGAAACAAACATAAATGAAAATATGTCTGCTCGTAACACGCAGTCACATACTAGTTACACGCTAGTAAGTTGTAAAATAATCAGAGATCTGTGAAGAACGCTTTGCTACTAGTTTTTGCTTCAATACGATTTTGAATATAGAGACGAACTATGTATATTATATACTTATACTGTGGTTTCTGCCAAGCATTGACTTCTCGATGTATATTTGATTGATATCTACGTGTTACTTTGCTCTTGGTATATATTTTTGACCAAGTAAATCTGAACAAGGAAAATCAATAATCTCCCTTCACATTTCATATTCAACACTTTTAAAGGTATACAATTAGTCTTGAAATACAGAAGAATAAATCTTGTTTGCCAGACATACTTTGGTAACGTTTTTTTATAAACTAATAAGCATATGAAGCGATTCAGGTACCATGTAGTTTGTGTTTTATTGTTTTGAGTCTAAAGGTGAGTGCGCATGATGCAACAGAAAAGCGTGCCGTCGGCAGCGATTGTTTATCAATAATTTATCAGCCTAAAACTATTTGTTTACTTCGAAGATTAAACATCTGGATAGCATCAACTATTGGTTAGCATTTTCATAAAGACTGATGAACATGTATGGATACAATTTACATATTGGGAACACATTTAGGATTGATGGTAAGTGATAAATTGCTGCACACATGAGGACGCTTTTCGCTTCTATAGCCAACCATCGACATAGATTCAAAATGTATAAGTCAAATTTGGTTATGATATATTATTGAAACACAGAACAGACGAATACATTTGATTTTTGTCCAACTTTATTATAACAGGTATACAGTTTCTAGTAAGGAAACGTTGAGTTTCTTATTTCATCGCATGTATTTGTTCACATAAAGCCGAATCCTTTCGCGAGAGATAAAATAATGTTAGTAGACATCCAACAAAACATACACCCTAAGGACAGATTCTGTGTCCAGATATGATTCCGATTCTCCTGGATGACATTATCTAAAATGATGAGCTTTCTGCTTCTGTAATCAAGTAGAAAATTTGATATGCCAATTAATGTACATGGCATTTTGATCAGGAGTTTTGCTTGTGATGGCAAGATATTGTAATCGACGGTATTCGTGTTTACACGCAAGTGTAACAGAATGATATTCGTGTATACACGCAAGTGTAACATAATGATGTTTGTATACATGTACTAGCAAGTATAACAGAAATTATATTTGTGTATGTACGCAAGTAACATACATAGTATTCGTGTATACAAGAAAGTGTATCAGATATTATTTTTTGTGTATGCACGCAGGTATTACATACATTATATTTATGCACACACGCAAGTGTAATATACATCATATTTACGTGTATGTATACACGTAAGTCTAACAGACATGATCTGTATGTGTTTCTCTTACAAAGAACACGTAAGAAACAAGTTAAGGTTCATGGGGGGGATAAAATTCATTAAAAATTCGCTTTGGTTTTTGCTTCATTCCATGTGGTACAATATGGTCAAACTATATATCATTTTAAAGCTAAAGACGGATAGAATAACATAAACACATTTTTGACATTCAATATTTGTGTGCTTTATTCATATTTTGGTTTAAAACCAATACATTTTTACACTAATTTACAAAATCTCAATATAAAGTTAGGAAGGATATGCATTACCTTAAGTTGAATAAATACAAAGCTATATACATATACAAGGTCAAGTTAGCAACATTTCACAGAAAATTATTGTCATAAAACAACAAATGAGTTTTTATTCAACTGCCTATTTTGGATAAATTTCCTAAACAAAGTTCTAAAAATAACTAAAACGTAACTACTTTTTAAAAATCCAGGTATGGTGGATAGTAAGAGTCACAATTCTTCTTCAAAGGCATAACAATTTTGTTATTTACCTCTCAACCAAATTGCAAATTTAAACCATCTAAAATTGAAATAGATTGCAGACGACATATACAATTGTAAAGAATTATAAAGAAATTGGCAAACCGATTGATTTTATATTTCGATTACTTCTACCCATTTTGAAAGCGTGGCCCTCGCTGTGCTCCGTAGAAAAACGTGCAAAACAAATCGGTCGAAACCACGTGCAGTAGTGAGAAAACCGGGTATGTGTATACACATACCTGAGAAAACACAAACATATTTTGACAGTTGGTTCGCAACTAGTAAAACAACTATTAACATTAATCAGCAAGAGATCGCACTCAATAACAGAAATGACCACGTAGAGATATCATCACTTACCCTATTTCAAATATTTTCCAGCTGAAAATTGTCCCCCACACGTCTTTTTTAGTTTATTTGTATTGTTTTTTCTGGAGCCGAAGTGCATCTCACAGAATATCCATCTAACTTCCGTTGTTTTCACTTTCGTTATTAAAAACTTTGTTTAAAAGAATTATTTCTCCTTTTAGATTGTTAAAGCGATGTGTTATTATATATTATCAATAGAATAGTATACCGTGATGAATTTAACGGAGTTACGTATCGATCTTTCTGTCAGTCTGTAAGCGTACTATTTTATGCGCAATAATATAAGTATGGTGATTCGACAACAATTGTAAACATTGGTGAAATGCTTCTTACATAGTTATTCTTTTGAGTGTTTATGAGGTCTGATCGTGCAGTTTGCAAACATCAACGGAAAGATTACAATCCAATGCATTTGTCATCGTCAACCGTTTGGAATGTCAATTAGGCGATGAGTTAGTTTTTAGCATGTTTCTTTCTATGTTATGAATTTACAAATGGCTGCCCCCATGGTGCTGAAATGACATGTGTTCGAGTTTTGATATTTCTAGATATGTAAACTTGTTTTACTATTTAAGCGTAACTTGCCCTCGTCAATGTCGATATTATTCACTAGTTATATAATTTTCCACCGAAATACGTGGAATAAACATGATTCAGATTTTTGAAAATAATGTATATTTTAGTGTTAAAATCGCTTTGTATTTTGATTGATTTTGTGGATGGTATGATACGTTGATGTACAAAATTGGTAGCAGTTTGAAGGAAAAACATCCTTTAAAGCATATATGTATACATTTTCAATGTGGCACTCTTCCTTTAGTCAAATTTGAGTTCAATGCTTGGGGTCCCACATTTTTTAAAATGAAGCCTCTACATGAACCTTAAAGGGGCCTTTTCACAGATTTTGGCATGTTTTGAAGTTTGTCATTAAATGCTTGATATTGATAAATGTAAACATTAAATTTTAAAAGCTCCAGTAAAAAATCAAAAAATAAAATTTTAAAAAGGAAAAAAAAGTAGCAAGCAGCAGGGCTCGAACCAGTGACCCCCGGAATCCTGAAGTAAAAACACATTAGCAAACTGAGCTATCCTTCCAAGCATACACAATGCGTATTTTATACGTTATATAGGCAATCTTCGTAGTTCACAAATTTAAACGACAACAACAGAACTCTCCAAATTATTCAATCATTTCGCGTTGCAACGGTTTATAATGTTTAGGTTTTTAAATCGTCAAAAGATGCATATAATGGCTATATTAGACCATGGCAAATGTTCAGTAATACTTTTTCCTCCCAAATATCATAACTAAACCGAAAATTTGCGAATCTGAAACAACTTTTTTCAATTTTGTCAATTTACCAAAGCGTGAAAAGATCCCTTTAAACACACTCTACAAAATTAATATTCTAACAGAAAGGGACGTCGCATATATTCAGGTGCACTTCGTGTGTCGTGTCATAGAATGATGGCAGGCATACGTTAACGGGGATCGTTCAAGGGTGTAACTTAAGTTATAGGTATAGCACTTAATTAAGAAAGTGTTGTCCTTGTTATTCTTAGTAAGGACATGTATTACCTCCATGAAACGATAGAACCGACAAAAACAACCACGCGCTGAAGAGCAAGTCAAATATAGATAAAATGCCTCATGCACACAAACTGATACTATCGTGATGTTTCCGAAAGTATTTGAAATTAAAATGTTTATTGGACATCGATATTTTACCAAACCGGTTTTTAATTAGACCCTCGTAAGTTGAAACTTGTGAAAAGCAACTTGCCGCGGCTTATATACACATTAACTGTATATTCACAAAGGTGTTATTGTTCAAAGGGGTCATACAATCTAAATTAAAAGCATTCCCATTCGACCGACGACGGTCTGAATTAGAAAACGAATTCAAATGAACGGTCTTACATAAAACAACGATTTCAAATGTATACTTTTGAGTAATATCCCTATGTGCGTCTGATTGATTGTGCTCAGTTGTTAATTTAGTAATGGACAACGAACATTGATATTCCTGAAGCGACGTGTCCAAAGAAAGTTTTTTATAATTCGAATACAATGTATATCACTTTTTTCGCTGTGCAATTGAGCGACAAATTTACAATTTCAACGTGCATAGCACCAGAAGAAAATCAATGGGCCAAATAATAGCTCCATAATTTCTCATTATGTCTCCCGGGATTTGCGGGAAAATCTAGCCATCACGCATTTCCTATTGTTCCTCACCGTACAACTGTCAAAATCAATCTATTTATATGACAATCATGCCTTGTTGGACTCGCATTCGCTTCCAGTTTCTCGTATAACAGAGACTGATGTATGGCTCCATCAAATTCCACTTGATTTCCTTGCAAACCATGGATTTCTCAGACATGATTGCGGGAAATTTGATTGTTTGCATGATACTGATGATTTCGACTAAAACAAAACCAGAAAATAACGCACGTCTTTTTATTTTTATTTCAATGATAGTGAGAGGCTCCTTGTCATTTTACTCGATTTTTAAGCACTAACAAGACTGATCCTTTCTTAATCGATTGCCAAAAAATATTTTTACCTTTTCTTACCAACTTCAACATAAATACAAATAACCGAATCTCGATAGTATCGCTAACTCTTTGGAAGAACAATTACCTATTGATTTTATATAATGTTTAAAACATTTTAAAACAAAAGTGTTGTTTTATTGACCTATCACAGATGTACACGAAGGCATCGCGTCAGTAATTTTGATGTTTCAAAACTTGAACGAATAACAATTATCTATGTTTAAGTAAACAAGTGAAATGACTAATATACATGTACCTGTAAAAGAATCGGATTTTGCGGATGTGCCCTTTCTATGGTTTTTTACACTCTACTTATTAAAACGCACCTTAACTACCTTTGCCAGGGGCGTAGCTTCATATAGGCCATGAAAGCCGAGGCAGAATCTTTTTTCCTATGGAATATTTTTAACAAATAATGAAGGTAAATGGGATATGGAAAGGGTTTGTTACAGATCAGAGAAGAAAGCATGGCCGTAGAAATTCATCCTAGTAGGGATTTAACAGGCTTTTCCCGTAAATTGGTACAGTTCGTAACCGCCGTAATTGAAAAAAACAACACATTTTTCGAAAAGCAGCATTATTTGAAAGAGCAAAATTCCTTTATTAGGGTGTACAAAACGTTAAAAGTAAATGTCTGAAAGACTCTATACTAGCGGCGGCTAATGATCGACCTTCCCATTAATCAAAGTCAAGCTACGCCATTTGTGTACGCACTCCTCTTTCCTTTATAAATATGTAATTGTAGAAGACATTATCTGCATGATTAAAGCACTCACATTTATATCCATTTACTTCTAATACCTATATTTAAATCCTCATAAATCTTCAAATACACAACAATTGGTTGTTTTGTGTAAGATAAATATGGGGAACTTTGAACGTTGCTAATAACACTCGTTAAACTGATTGCTAAATGATTGGTTTGTAGTCCGGTTACACGGCAAGTAGGCATTTACGTATTTGTACCATAATCAATGGTATTTGTACCATAATTTAACAATACATGTACATTAAACGTTCACAATAAACAAAAACACCAGTAAACAGTACATGTGACCTCTAAGTGCTATCTTTCACTTCAAGGTAGATTTATAGGGTGTTACAAGAGACACGTCCTGTTTCGTTGGTTTTCATTTGTTACTCGTTATTTAAATATCCATTAATAAACAGCAACTATTTTGCTGATACAGGAGTTTTCAATCTGTTTATGGCCAAATTTATTTGACATTTGACCACTAAGTGTGACCATGACCTTTGAAATACGGCGACGAGTGTTTTACGCGACCCGTCGTCTTACGATGGTCAACATTCACGCCAAGTTATTTTGAAATCAAACAATGTACGACAATGTTTTCTCTGAGGAGGAGTTTTCGGACATAGGGGGGAGGGGGATATAAACGCGCATTTGACTGTTTGGGAAACGGTAAAGGGGAAAAAAGAAACAAAGGAGAAATTATTGGCCTTTGTTGATTACCATTTATTTAAATAATATGTACCTTCATTTCCATAAACGTTGCCTTTGTTGATTACCATTAAATTATTGGTACCTACATTTCCAAAAACGTATTTAAGGTGATTTCAAAAAGGTATACATATTTGCACTTCATTTCAATAGTAAACCCGGTTAAGGTAACTAGCAACAAAATATTTTTATGCATGTACGAGTTATTAATATTTCAGGAGTGTAAGGATCATAAGTCATCATGTACTTCTTTTTTTTCAAGAATGGCGTGTTGGAATACGTTCATTCCAGTTGGCTTCGTCTGCCAGCCGTACTGGCACAGTTCTGTGTGTATTGAGACATCTGTTCGAACCACTCAAGTGTGTTCTTACCGCCGTATATTTTCTCCGTATAATTCTTATAAGAATTCTCTGGTTTTCATTTCCGTGGAATGCTACTGTAATCAAAAAAGCGTTCGGCACGAGCCAAACAGTTGTTCATGTCGTTTACATCTTTCTCCTAGACAGGGTATGCCATAATTAATCCGTCTTTCACGAGCACATGAAAGATATTGTGAACAGCTTTATACTAAAATGTGATTTTATTTCTAAGCGGATGTGCGTGCTTTGTTGTGTTTGCATTTGTTCGTGCGTTTGCGTGGTGTTTAAAAAGTATCAACACCAATTGCATCCAAGCCACAATGCTTTAGTTACACGTGTTGTACCCTGACAAGTAATCCATTTCGTCATTAATAACATTAATTGCAAACTGAAAACTGTAAATTAAAAATGAAAAAGTGTGCATTTATTGAACACTATGTTAACTCAAACAAACAACAACTACGTAAGTAAGAGACAATTAAGCGTTTCGTCAGACTAGCATTTCATAAAATTTAAGCAATCGTCTAGGCTTGAAATATACGAATATTGACAGTTGTGATAAATGACAACACAACTTATCATAACTAAATGTGCAAGTCCATTTGCCTATACTAAATGTAAATTACTTAAATATTCAGACGCGGCTCTAAATTCAATTATCACTAAATTGAATACCTCCACCTAGAAGTTCAATATACATGATTGCTTCCACAAACCGTCGCGTGGTTGTTAGATCCATGGACCATGTGGCTATCTGCTTGTTCCATGTGATCAATACGATGACAGAACTCCCCGTTATCTCGATGGCCATTTACATAGTAATTTCACGACAAATATTGGACCACTTGACATCTCTAAGTATGCGTTCACATACAGCTCAAAACTAAGATGTTAAACATAGTTTGAATATTTATTTTTGTAAATGAGCCGTGCTCTGTAAAAAGAGGATTTAATGTATGTCCGTAAAGTTTTGTCCCAGATAAGCCTCTACAGTCCACAAAGGCTAATCAGGATGACACTTTTCGCCGAAACTAAATTTCTGCTAAGAAGAGACTTTATTTAAACAGAAAAAACATACAGCGGAAAGTGTCGTCCCTGATAAGCCTGTGTGGACTTCACACTCAGACTACTCAGGGACGACACTTTACGCACATGAATTAAACCCCCTTATCACAGAGCACGGCTCAAATGTACTATATGTATGATACAATTCACTGTGTCAGCGTTAGCGCTTACAGTGCGGTCCGTAAAAATAAAAAAACGCGTCAAACGCGGCTGTTTTTGTTTACTTCTTGTTATTGTTATTTGTCGTGTTAATTAAGATATGGTAATTGTATGTATGTGTATATGAGTGTGCGAGTATGTATGTGTGTGTGCGTGCGAGTGTGTGCATATGGGAAAATGTAATCAACAAGAAATTAACATTCTAAAATACTTTCTGTAAATAAATAATTGTTCATTGGGACCATTTCATTATGAAAGAGAAATTAATAATTAATAATATAAGAGAAGTCATGTAATAGACTTGCTTTTTATGACACTTCTATTACACTGTTACAGTTCTCTTATGTCCGTCAAAGTCTACATGTTCGCATGATAATGCAGAAATGCATTATACATACCATAGTTGTTTGAAGGCCTCATTGAAAATAAGATTGCCATTGTTAAACTGTTTGCATGACTTTGTATCAATGTGTTGTCTTATTGAGTTACCTTCGGAAAATGAAGAGAAATAAATAAAATTACAAGTAATGTTGCTTAGGGGTTATCTTGCCTCGTCTTATGGTTGTGTTTTTCGAAACACGAGTTCGATCTCTATCATATATTACCAACATTTTATCTCGCTTTAAAAAAAACTTGTCTACCTACATCTACAAGATGATTTTGATAAAAACATTTAAATTCAACACGTTATTTGTTTTACTCTACCTTATTTTGTTGAAAAATAACAGTTTAAATTTCGATTATTTCATACCGTCACATAAAATACAGGTCCTGACTGCTTATTGTTATCAGTATTATCAACAACTAAATCAAATTCATGTTTAGGTAAAAGTAATATGTTAAAATGCTATCAACACAATCGGCGCTTAAGGGAATTGCGATTTACCATTATGTACGCAAACACTTGGACAGATATTTATAAAAGATATTAAAACGTAGTATACAAATTTCGAAACCATCAGACAGCAGTACATTAGTTGATATATCTGTTCAAGCGAAAAACACAGACAATACCGACCGTTTACTTGAATAAAAGACCTTTCAATAACCTATTAAATCACGAAAAATATTTTCACGCCGAAAGCTCGCAAAATTATTTTTATTGCTGAATTGATTTCAATACGTAATTGCTTGCACTCTTTGATTTTGAATATGTATTGATTAGCTATGGGCGTAGATTTAGTAGATTTGCATAAGAAAAAATAACATTGTTAAGACACTGAAATTATTATTTAAGGGGCCTTTTCACAGATTTTGGCATTTTTTAACTTATTCATTAAATGCTTTATATTGATAAATGTAAACATTGGATCGTAAAAGCTCCAGTAAAAAATCAAGAATAAAATTAAAAAAAGGAAAAGAACATTGCCCGGAGCAGGTTTCGAACCAGTGACCCCTGTAGTCCTGCCAGAATCCTGAAGTAAAAACGCTTAAGCCTACTGAGCTATTCCGCCGTATACATATACTTGACGTATTTTATACCTTATATAAGCAATCTTCGTAGTTTCACAAAATTTAACGACAAAAACAGAACTCTCCAAATTATTCAATCGTTTCGCGTTGCAACGCTTTATAATTTTTAGGTTTTAAAATCGTCAAAAGATGCATATAATGGCTATATTAGACCATGGTAAATGTTCAGTATTACTGTTTCCTCACAAATATCATAACTAAAACGAAAATGTGCGAATCTGAAACAACTTTTTTCAATTTTGTCAATTTACCAAAGCGTGAAAAGATCCCTTTAACATACAATCAACATAAAATATTCATACTGAGACAATGCTTAAATATTAACCTGAAATTATTAATCACGCATAGTACATAAATTATGACGAACGTACACAAGTACAATCAACACAATCTCCAAATTAATTTGCATTCTCTATCAAATATAAGGGTTGTCTTTTATATTATACATCGTTCAAAAGATTTTATCCAAAATTAAAATCTTATAAGTATACATTAAGCCAGTACACAAATGATATTCAAACGGCAATAAAACAGCACACATGTTAAGAACAATGAGTCGAGTGTTTGAACTTCTAACTATTACCCGCATTTGATAACTGTCAACACAATAAAACATTGTTTCATATACATGTATAAGCATCCATATTATACCTTTGTCGAATTGTTGACTATCCTAAATTAACTCTTAACATCTGGAAGCATTTACAGGCCATTTACTTAGAAATAACGACACCAATCGCAAACGATAAATCAAATGCGTTTTTCTATGTCGAAAAGAAATTCTTTCTGTGTTCCAAACGTAAGAAATGCACGTTTTCATCTTTACGCATAATTAAGTGTAACAATTGTTAATATATTTTGAATGTTTATACATTTTTATGGAGAGTTCAATGAAGAGATACATATATAAACTCGATTATCATGTTTAAAAAAACCTAATCTTGCCACTTCGCTTATAATATTATACCTTAAATACTAAGCGCAACTGGCGGAGTTGTATACGAAAAAAAGCGTCGAAAGAAGATGAGCATAGAGAAAAAAGTGCTATAACAATTGTTCTTATCTCCAACAGAGAAATGCTGAAATATTCTGTGAAATGTGTGCTGATAGCTCAGCTGACGAGTCTTCCAGAGATGCGATTCCTATCAAATATGTGGTGACAGCATGGCATCGGTTGTGATCGGAGAAAAAACGTGAATTAATGATTATCTTTGCAACTGTTTGCCCACAAGAACGATTGCCAATGCCAAACGGACATGAACTATAAGGTAAATAAAGAGTTCTTAAAAACGAAGATGGAAGCAATTATAAATGAAATAATAATATTGATTTCGGGATGGTGGGGCACAATGGTAAACTATTTTCGATGTTTTTAAACACGCGTGATATAAACGGAAAAAGAGTAAGAGACCATGTATAAAATAAATAATAATAAAAAACTTCGCTTTTTTAGCGATACGCTTTTATCAAATATCACAATTCAACCCCGACATTTTCCAGATCAACCCGAAGCTAATATATTAGATATAGTTACAGGCATGAAACTTTTAAAGTCCATCGACATACATTACAATATATATTCAACTGGTGTTCACAAGTTAAATCAAAATTTACGGTTTTAAATACAACTTACACAGTCAAATTTAGCCATTTACTCATACAAAGAGAAATAGATCCTTTAAACTTACAAGTCTTCGTGATTGAACGACCAAAATTTGCGAGTACAATTGTCTATATCGTCTAACTGATTTTTTAGATGGTCGCTTAGCGACCATCTAAGGTGGTTAGTCTAAAATTCAGGTCGATACGCCTTAGCTACTAGGAGCCCAATACCCGCTTACTACGCGTATCCGCGCGAGAAAGAGTTGTATAATTTATGCAAGAGGTTTGAGTTCTCCAATTATATTCATTCACAAGTAAGACATTATATTAAAATCGTGTTATATGCAATAGTTTCGAACGGTGCTTTTATAGAAAAGAATCAATAAACAATGATCGTATTGTACGTGTCGCGGAGGAGATTGTTTATGAATGAATAAAATAGTCCACTTTCTGCAGCGTCTTCATGACGTAGTATTTTTGCTCAGTCCATTCATAATATGAGGCTATTAATAGATGCGCCTGTCGATAAACAAAAGAAAGTTTACGGGCGATAACAACGCAATAGGTTACGCTCTCACATACACCTCAATGACGTAGTACAGGTCATTTGAAAATTGAGGCTATTAATAGATTCGGGAAAAAGTTTACGCTTATTTATATTCTCAATTTATAAAACGTTGAACATAAGTTCAACAATAACTTCAGCGATACGATAGACAAAAACAAAAAATGTTTCATAATCGCTAAACCCGAATATAACAAACAATTTATAATAATAATACGAATGACCTGTTTTGTAACCTCGTTCATGCTACTACAGCGGGTATTTCTGGAAAATGTTTTTTGGTTCTCAACAGATAGCGGCGATCTTTTGTATTTACGGGTGCTAGCAACGCATTAGTAGAAGGTTAGTAGAAGGGTTAGCTTGTTTATATTGACAGTTATCAATACATAGACAGTTGGATATGAGTTCATCAATTACTACAGGCATTCTATAAGCAACCTCGAAAATGCTTTATAATCTCTAAAACCGAAAAGAACTAAATATATTATATTAAATATATTTATAAAAATAAATATCTTTTAAAAATGTAGACGGCGTATACGCTGACTTTGAAATAAAGTTTGCAATTTACTTTTCTAAATAAATAAATACAATTAAACACAAGTTAAACTATTGTGTTGTGTTTTTCACGTGTAAGTTGCATATTCACCGCATGAAATGTGTGTTAGCATTGTCAAACCCCACATTAGTGTGAGTAGATAAAAAATATACTACGGGAGAGCACTTTATATGTGTCCTCCTATGCCTTGTTATGAGTATCTTTCTTCACTATCGAAATATATCGTATGTTGATATTTGATTTAAACGCAGTTTTCTTTCGACACATTTAAATCACACGTCCATAGCGCCGTCATGCGAAAATGGGTCTTATGCGTTTTGGCAAGCGTTTGTTAAACCCAACATGTGCATTAGGCAGTCAGGCCATAGGCGATGCTGTTCGCTATAAAATCACTCAATATGTTATGTTTCTCCTTACCAGACGTAGAGATAGCTGAGTGGGCTATTTATGTGATGGGCGCATATGGAATAAGACCCATTTTCGCATGACGAGGGTCATTACAAATCTCATTGCGAATTGAAAATACCACATTTAAGAACAATGCTTTTTGATACAAAATAGAATTCAAAATAGCAAACTTGTTTATAATGGCAGCCTATCCACACATTTAGGAATGATTTCCAGACGTGCTGACCAAGTACGGCAAACATTGTGGTAAGATAATTAAACGATTTTCTCTTATCGTGACACTATACTATTTCGCTAATGATTGTTTTCTCATCTTGGAGGCGAAAGTGAAATTCTGCGAGATGGATTGTAACGCGTAATTGTAACAGGGCCACAATTTGTGTCGTTTGAGCATACAGAGGGTAGTCCGGAATTCCTTACACTGAACAGTGCTACATAATTTGAATTGAGCACATACGCAGTGATGTAGCAAAAATTCAGAGGTTGTATCTCGAATCAGCATATTACATATTCGAAAATATTCATGCGTGTCTGTTAGCGTTATGTAAAAGTCACAAAGATGAAAACTGATTTAACAGCTATGCCTAAAAAGCGCATTAGTTCTCTATACCTATGTTTATGTCAGCGTTGTTGACATCGTGTGAACTGCTCGGGTAACAAGTAAAGCATAAACAGCAATGTGTATATACTTTTATTCCTCCACATACAAGATACGAAGATTATTGTATATTTTGAATTTGTATATGGTGTCAAAAATCAAAGTTTTGTACACGGAACTTTCATTATGAATTTATATTCTTGGTGAGATAGTTATTTGATATTCCAAAAATATTCCTTTAATATGATGGTGACTGCAAATTTTCTTTATATTAAGTTCTCATTACCATTTTCATCATACTTTCTATGCTTTCAGAACGTCCAAAAAGCCATGTTGTTTTTATTTTGTCTTAGTTATTTCTATGAAATAATAAGGATGATAAAAAGTGCACACAAAACTCGACCCGTGCGCTATGACACACACTTTATAAATTTGAATGGCGTGTGTTCATTTCAAACTTGCGATTGATTTTGAAAAATTAATTGCGTGTTAAATTATGCAATAGCGAACATCTTCAGTGCCTTCAGCGATTTGATTGTCACATATATACAGCCCCAGTCCCATTCTATTTTACATTTTTTTTAATGCGACAGGACATACAATTGCCACATACAGACGGAAATAACTACTTACAATGTTCAGATGAACAATCTGAATACATGTTCTTAAGTGGAAACGGTTTCGCGTTGTTTTGTTTTATAGGCTTTGAAACTAACACTCACTATACGTGTACTGGATTATATTTCACGAATGCGTCAAAATATGTTCCCGTAGACACGGGTTCGGTTGCATTGTGAAACAAACACTCACAGACGATGTGATGTACATGTATACGATGATCAGCACCAATTAAACCGAGTCTCATATCGCGTAAGATGACAGATCACCGAGGTCGGTCGGATGTCCTGACTCCTCGGCGCATCCTAATCAAAAGTCACTTATCATAAGGCTGCTGACAGCCTGAACGAATAGTTATGAACTGACTTCACAACGAAAGCAATTAATTTTCCCTTACTACAGTACATGCTTTTATTGTGCGTAAGTGGGCTACATCGTTGATAACTTGTTTTTGTAATCCATAAAACATACATGTGAATTCGGTCGAATACTTTTTAGAATAGAAGCATCTTAAGAAAATGTTTTATGTTAACAAGTATGTTTATCGGGTCGCATTTTTGCGAGGCGCATGCATTACTAACCGAGATACTTTTTGTGCAAATAATTAGCTATTTAATGAATGACATAACTATATTATGTGTTATTGCATTAGCTGTCTTCTACAAAAAAGTGCATCTGGACGCACGGAATGTCGATGATTTAAAAATACAAACTAAACTTATCCTTACTTAAAAGTAATATGATCGTCGACACTAAAAAATATAAGTAATACATATCCAGCTATATTAAGGACACTGCATGCAAGTTGAATCTACAGTGATTTTATTCAACCGGTTACAATAAGTGTTATTATCTTCTTTAAACAAAATCCTAACCCTTGATTTTGTCAGAATGTACTTTTCTTTCAACCATTTCAAGCAGCGAATCACATTTCCAGTCGGATCAATACTAAAACAACGCGACCGCACCTGGCGGATCGATTTCTATTCACATTTCAGAAATATTATTTGTACAAAAAATTCCTAGGACTCAGACTTATAAAAATATTGACGAGTACTTTAAAGTAACAGAAATGAAGAAAAGAACAAAATTAAGAAAAAACTTACCTTGCGATGATATATATACGAGTCCTTGAATCACCGTTATAACTATTTAAGTAGTAGAAGCAATATTGTTAGAGCACTGCGCACTGTTCCTCACTCACCGCCTTGCGTCGCTGCTCTAATGATCAATACGCTGTATGTAAAGATTGTCGGTGTCTGATTGGCTTGCGGCGGTCACGTGTCGCTTAAGTGAGTGTGTCGTTAATAATTAATTGGAAGGTAATTTACAACACCTAGGTCCATCGAAGGAATTGAATAAGTATTTGTATTAAATATTTCTTTTTTTTATGGCGGACGTTGTGCCTTACTTATGATTCAATGAGATTTTATTGAGTAAACCATTTTCATATGGGCGATGAGAAACTACGTGCACACTTCACAAAAAATAGACGGAAAAAAATATTTAAACCAAAGCAAAAAATAACTTTAAAATAGAATACTATACTGAAAAAACATAAAATGTCGTACTAACATTAATGCTGACCAGTATCCCAAAGCGATGCAACCCGCGTGCATTGCCCAATGCTTGATTGCCCACTTTGAAATATCGCATATTTTAAAATAATTTTTATTGATATAAAAATAAACTGCATTTCTTTTGTTCAATTTTTATTGTGGTTGGTCAAATATGTACATATAATCCCGTTTTTTTTTATTGCTGCACTTTGGTTTAGTACACAAATGCACATTTGTTAAAGTTACAATTTTGTTATCTCTAATCCACCAAAAATGGTTCAAATATTATATGCTACTACAAATATATTTTTGAACTCTTCATACCATCGCGAGTGTTTATTCCCATTAATCTTGTGCTATAGTATGCCTATTGTTGTCAGGAACTTAATTTATCAAATTAAGTCAAGCTGCTCGCTACAGAATACAAGTGATATTATCAAAAGGTGTTGCAAATCTAGTTAATTCAATCAGTATTTATTGGGAATTATATTTGTATTTATGTATTTTTCCAATGGAAAGTACCAAAACTATTGTATACGTACTAAATGCATACCGGAAAAATAACAATTTCTAATTTTGCAAAGATACTCGTGTTAAATGGTAAAATATTGCATAATAAATAGTTACATTGAGTCAACTGGACGTGTGTCCGTAGCTCGCGTTTGCCCGCAAATGCCACTTTTGTTTTAAAACTAAAAAACGATTAAAACATCCGAACCAAAACATTTAGGTCCACACATTGAATTAATGATAACTATGTTCTTCAATGTGGCTTCGCGCTAGAGGCAGGGGCGTAGCTGGGAATACGCAAATACTCACGTGCGTACGCTGTTTGGAAAAAATACAAAATTAAAGTGATAAAAAAAATGCAATTCAATGTGATGCCTAACCTGGGGTAGGCATTTTTCTATGCGAGAAATGTGTTTTCATATCGAAAACACTGAAACTGTCTTAAAGTTTTTTTTCGACTTCATAGAATACGAATGATTTAGCTACCATTTTCGAGGTCACGTTTCTTTTGCTGGTGACTATCCATAACAGTATTATCGACTACGCTTTATCGTTGTTTTCTACTATGTATCCGAATGGATTGTTAACGAAGCGGGCGATTTTAAGAATTTCTGCTAATTTGATGTCGCCCCGTACAGAGATGTTTTCGACGGAAAATCAGACCAGCCAACATCCAGTAAAGTCCAGCTTCGAATATATGGCGGACGTAGCCACTGATGCTGCCACTATGGAGAAAATGGCTCTCTGCCTTCGATTTTACGATGCAGAGAAAGCATGTCTCCGGGAGGAATTCGTTGGGTTTGCCGAGTGCAAGTCGACCACCGGCGAAGCTCTGGCTTATGCCTTCCTCGAGAACCTTCAAGCTCTTGGAGTAAACATTCAGGAAATGCGCGGCCAATGTTATGATGGTGCGTCGAACATGTCCGGGAAGCAGAAGGGGTACCAGGCTCGCATCCAAACCATCGTCGCGAGAGCTGTATACACTCACTGCAAGGCGCACTGGTTGAATCTCGTCATTATACACGCCGCCGACTCGATGCACGCTAAAAACATGATGGCAACTGTCCTAACAATAGCGTTTTCCTTTAACTACTCTGTCAAACGGCGTTTGCGGTTCTATGAGAACTTGGAGACTGACGCCGTGGGCACAGAAGAGATGGGTAGGAGAACAAAACTTTCAATGAATGTCTTTTCGTTTTGCTCTGCATGCCAGTACCGACAGCAACAGCGGAGAGGTTTTTTTTTGTACAACGAGACGGGTGATTACATATCTCCGTAGCACCATGGGAACGGAGCGCAAGTCCGGTCTTGCCCTGTTGAATATACACCGAGAGCGCGAGATCCATCTGGGAGAGGTCGTTGACGTATGTGTCAGACGAAAAGAGCGCCGTTTGGCCCTTTTACTTCGTGTGTAATGTAATGCATGTAATACAGGAGACCTTGCATTAATTAGAATTTATACAGTTTACGTGTATTGTTTTTAAAACTATTTTGCTATAGGTAGAGAATACAAGACGAGATGTAAGTGACTAGAGTTATCGAGTAAATATGATAGACATAGTTGCTATCTAAAAGATGGATATTTTGCTTAATTATGTCTCTTGTATTTGTGTTTTAACAATACAAATTAAGCTTTAGTTACTTTCATCCAAAAGTGTTATGTCCTATATGTTATACCATACCATATCGTGGTTTTATTTAGACATACATTAAATGATATACCCCGACATTATTCTGGAATAAAAATCTTAAAGGAAAATCACATGTTTTAAAATCGAAGACAAATGGTATCATATCCGATTTTGTCAAGCCATATTTTGCACTATAATATTGTCTGAAACCTCTCTAGAATGCACGTACGGCTTCGTAGAGATAAACAATTTAAGGGGGAGCATGCCCCCGGACCCCCCTAGCATGCCGTTTGCGTACACTGAAAATCAGCCCAGCTACGCCCCTGAGAGGCATTCTTTCTTTTTACGTACGAAACAAATTAAAAACATTACGATTTACTAAAGAGAGCAATAACTCTTTTTTCGAAAAACAAAACAAAAACAACAACAGCTGAACCATAGTATAGATTCGCAAGTACACGTGTTATTTTATAAGTTAAAATTTTCATCACTGTAGCAGCATATACTTTATAGTGTTATACATCTACTTTAAGTTCCTCAATGGACAAGGGATGCCCCCCCCCCCACCCCCCTAAGAGATTGCACGTTTTAAAAACATTGCTTTACAAACCGTGGCTGTTTGTGATTTCGTTTCAATTTAAGTTCAATTTGTTATGCAAATGTTTGCTTGTCAGACCTTTTCTAAGTTTAAGAAGAATCCACTTGTAAGATTGGCACTTTGAAGTAAATCAGCTAATTAAACTTTACATATATAGCGTATTATGAATTTCAGTGGTGGTAGCAACGCTGTCATTAAAAAGCGCTGGTGCGCTTTTATAGAACATGTAAGCTATTTTAATTGTTCAATGCTGTCTTAGCCTATGTGTTGCATAGTATTACGACGACCACTTGAGGATCCCAGCCTTCTATTGCGATTATCTAGGCAACCATTACTTGCATAGAAGACAAACCATAGTTTCTGAGACATATTAAATAATAGTAAATAAGTCGAAGTTTTTTCAATTATATATCAATGAATAATGTGATAGATTGCTGTTTTTACAGTTTCAGGTGACCGTTCTATGTTATAGGCAAGTGTTGGATTTCCTAGATAAAAATAAAGTTTCACTTATAATATCATCAAATATTTGGAAATTTTTATCATTGATGATCAATTACAGTCAGTCAACCAGTTTAGAATAACCTGGCAAAAAACGTAAATTCTTTTAATCACCATAATTTCTTTCGGGATTTAGTGTTAATGTGACAAGATGTAAAAATAAAAGGTAAAATTTATTTTGTATGATATAACAGGTTAGGCCAGACGGCATATGCAGTTTTTTGTCAAAAATATGCAATTAAAGTTCACCCTTCAGAAAATTATTAAAAATCATTCAACTTACAGAATAAGTATTTCAAAACATTGTCATGGCATTTGTTTTCAATCAGCAAAAAGTGTATTTGAAAATAATAAAGCCTTCTATATCCATATAAACATTTCAAAACATAACTCATTCAATCAGTTCCGGTAAACTTTTTTGCTGCAGTTATCCCCCCTGTAAGCATAATTCAAAAGCTTTCTTGCTAAAACTTGGTTTATTTATTCCTTTACCTCATGTACTGTATACTGTAGACACTTATCATTTTGTATTTATTGGTGCATTATGGAAAATTAAACACAAATTCATCGGAACTGCTGATTATCCGGAACTGGTTGACAAACTGTAATAGTTAATTCCGTTACTGTGGTCTTAAGTTTAAATAATGATTTAGTTGTGTGGGTTGCTTGGAGTTAAGAAGTGTTCGTTCAGCTTGTATTTGTGTGCAACATTGGGATATGAGTCATATACGCATTTTAGACGGACCGAATTTTCTAATTGAAGTCAGCAAATGTTGATGGCGATAACTCTTTTCTTACCGTACCGTGTGATACATTCCCCGCCCATTCTATACATAGATGGTGACGTCACTACGTTATTGTCACCTCTATACTTAGACGCATCACGCACCTCCATTTGGAGGCATTTATGACTACGACACAAAGAAGTCCGCGGATGAATGAAGAATTTGCTTTATAAGTAAACATTCATGTTATGATTTAAAAGTTAAGTATTATTTTGTTCAGTCTTACGGTCTTATGTTAGTATCAATTATAATTTTCGTTAGTTTTCAACTATTTTCAACTCTTTATTCATTTTTTTTAAAAACAGAACTTTCACTTTCGGTTGTATAACAACATGTATCCTTTATTGACGAAAGTTTGCAATGAAATAGCGTTTTCAAAACCGCTTAAAAAGTTTCAGAAGGTGTGTCTGATGCATGTTTTGAAAAGACACAATGTCATAGTTATATTGCCGACTAGTATGGGAACAATTTGATATTTCAAGTGGCTCCATTTGCATTGAAAGAGAAGTTCAAATTGACTTGTTCAGTTTGTTAAATTTTGACACCCTTATTATATATTTTTTTATAAGTGCCTGATAAATTTATTTCTTTAAATAATTGAAATCATTGAAAACTTAGTAAAAGCACGGCATTGATGTTCTATGGTGGTCATTTTTAGTGGAATAGTATGTTACAAATTACAATAAAACAATTATAACTATTGTATTAATGAATTTAGATTAGGTGTCATTACCCACTATTTTATACCTGTTCATGCAAATAAGTCAAAGTTGGTCAACTGGATTTTTCTGGTTGATTGTTTTTTTTTTCAATTCTAATGAATCATGAATGCTCAGAAAATTCTGTGCTTGATTCAACACGAACCTGTCAATTACTGTGTATTAGTTGTTCCTCATGCCCCACGTCCCCAGTCTTCTCACAGTCTTCTCACCTATACAGGTTAGGGCATCCAAAACTGATAATAGGGCCTTAAATGGCACCTTCTTGACACAACCCTTACTTGTCATGTATTCTTGCCTGGATTTCTTTAAGTACTTTTTAAACAAAATAGTGAAAAAATATTTCATTTTCCATTGATATAAAAATTTAAAAAAAACATAATTAGAAATAATTTTTAAAAGAAAGTAGAGTAGACCCACAATTGGTCAACATTATTTGTTGGCAAAATCAAGAACTTTGATTGCTTATTCTTTTGAAGACCAACTGAACTTTAAAATATGAAAACCCTCTTAATACAGAAAGGAGACAAGTTAGAAGTAACTATTAAATTAATAGCAAGTTATCTCCTTTTGTGTGAGTGAAATGAAATAGCCTAAGGGCAGATTTGCTTCATTGTCACTTTCAGAGACATAACACTGCATGCATATTATTACCAATTAAGGCTTAGGGACCAGATTTATGACCCTAGAAACCACACTAGTTCTGTTTGTCATTCTGCCTATTAAATAGATATATCAATAGATCAGTGAAATGATTTATTATGGTTGTTTTTAGGGAAGCCTCAAACAAATTTTACCAATTAAATAGATCTAATTAGAATTGTTTTTATAAGTACCTGAATTTTTTCTTTCATTTATTGAGATCCTTGAAAAATTGAGTAAAAACACAGCTTTGATGGTCATTTAAAGTGGAATAGTTGTGATTTTTAATGAAGAATAATAACTATATCCAAGTTTTAACTGAAACACAAATTATTTTGACTAAATAAATATCATATTGGGATATTTATTTTGAGACAAGTAAATAAAATTGTTTTGTAACATTTAAATTATAATGTCCCAATACAGCTAGTATGAACATTTTACATTGATTTGTAGTACTCAGGTGTTACCTCTCAAAAATATTCTTTAAAAATTAAAGGAAACTCAATGATGAAAATATTTTCAGAACCAGGCAAATAATAGGTAAGTTATGTTTTCACTAATATTAAGTAACAACACACACCTACCATTGAACATTATATCAGGCACTTATGGTGCAATATACAAGCGTTAATTGGATTAGCAAGTGTATATAACAAGATAACAGCTATTGTATAAAGGGGTACTTATGGTGCAATATACAGGCCCATTAATCATCATTGATGAGATTAGTTGACATCTTTGAAGGGGGATAGTCATTCATAAGATGAGATTAGTACATTATCATACAAAAACATTTTTATGTAGTTTATCACTGTTTTAATTATTATTAATAAATTGCTTTAAATTTACCTTTTTTTTAATTCATAGAGTTATTAATTTTTCCTTAAATTCCACAAATTCATTTAATAAAAACGGGCAATTGTGTATTGTGTTTCTTATATCAATAAGTTTTTATTACATTTGCTAATAAATTATATTATTAATAATGAAATAATGTGCACGGAAAGTTCAATTCTGTTTTATTTAGTCTAAATGAGTTATTAGTAAAAAATAAAATATCAGTGACATCCAATAATTTGATAATAAAACATATGAATGCATGAAAAAAATGTTGACAGTTACAAAGTAAATATTTATTTATCATATTTATCTGTTACAAGGAAAACAGTGTCAAAATTAATTTTAATTTGATTTTACCATTTTCATTTCACCAATTGACCATATTTAATTGGATGAAAAACAACAAACACTGCATTTGCACAACCCTGCCCAGGTTCACTCAAACTGAAATAAGGTGTTAATTGTGTTTTCAAAACGGGTCTTGATTACACATTATTCTTGGTTGCATTTGTGTTGAGCAACATGTATAAGATACTCAGTAAGATTTTGAGGATATTCCATGTATTCCACTAGTACACCAACATGCGCTTACTAATGATTTACATGCAATCACTACACAGTTAAACCCTCCAAAAAACAATTCTAAAACCAAAAAACCATACAAGCTGCTTCATAGATATTAAAAGTGAATTAAAGGCTTCATAAACAAATAATAATTTTGATAATAAACAAATTTTGTACTTCAACCAAACAATTATAAATTTATTGGGGGGGGGGGGAACATCTGCACTAAAACTAAAATGGGGGGGAAACGTCTGGGGAGGAATTGTCTTTGCGGGGAAACGTCTTGGGGAGGAAACGTCTGGGGGGGGGGGGAAATGACCGGAAACCATTCCCAAAATGGTGAAAAAAAACACTGGCATATAAATTAAATGGAAAACATACAATATTATGTCAAGAAAAAAAAGCTGTAAAAATCTCACCTGCTTGTCTTTGATGTTGCAATTAGCACATTCAGCATTTTCAGTATCTACTAAATAAATATATGAAAGTGCCAAATGTCCAAGATACCATGACGTCTTCCTCAAAATGTTAGATCCTTCGAACTCCATTTTATTTTATCCCTGACTAATCCTCTCACACATTAGGCCTACATGTAAGATTCCTTGCAATGTTCACAGCGTTTATTTTAAATCGTTTACGTTCTCAAATTTCAGCAGGTATTTAATTATAAATATTTATTTATGATTTAGATTTATTTACTATTTCGAAGATACAGTCTTGCAACATGTTTAGTTAGTCTAAGTTACGTGTTTAGTGATTCTTACAAACAATAGACTGACATGAAAAGTGGCTCCTTTTGAAGCACAAACTGCATCCAACTATATATTACAGCTGGCCCGGTTTGATGGGGCCTGTTTTTGATAATAATTAATTACCATTTTTCACTTCCGTGTTTATTATGTTTACCAACGCCATGATGGAAAAAAGTCCGTTTCCCACAATGCTTAGCGCGCATTCACACAGGTCAGTAAAGACCGGTGTGACACAATGTTCCCCGCCAAATGGAATGTACCCTCACACTATAGTTACGAGGTTGCCAATTGGCTGATATTTCAACATCAACCAATCGTAAAAGATTTTGGAAAAGCGGCGTAAAACGTCCATTTTGTCCCTCGTGTTCCGCTGCCAAGGTATTGTCATGAAAAAAGTTGAATTTCATTTGCTGATGTTTTTTTTTATGATTCGAATTATTGTTTATTATGAGATTATTGATTACCAAAAATATGTGCAAATGTACAACACTTATCAAAGTGACAAATATAAAACACATCGAAAAAATGCGTAGATTCTAGTATTTTAACTCTCAAGCCAAGGAATTAACTATGATTAAACCGTTAAGTACTAAAGTTAACTTGTAATAGAGAGCGAAAAGGAATTTGTTTTTAATTGCATAACTGTTTTCTTGATGAGGACTGCCTTATTGGGGAACAAAAATCGACACAACTGAAAAAGGGATGACATTTCTTGATGTAAACTCGAAATTTGGAGAACATCGCATTATTTTACCGAAATAAGGGGAAGGGGACTATTTATGGCCCTTGCTTAAGAAGGAAAAACTGAATTGTGTTGTTAACATGAGGTTATTAAAAGAAACTCGTATGAATCTATTTTAGTAGCCTAAGAAACTTCAGTGTACAGTTTATATAGTCTTGACATACCTGTACGCTGAAGCCAACCCCATATCGAAAGTCAACCAGAGCCGGTCTCATCGGTCTGAAATTCACAATTTTGACGCCATTGTCACTTTGTCACGTGACAAGTTTTCATTTGGATACTTTCTGATCAACCTTGACATTTTTTGCTGAAATTGTAAATATTACTTTCGTTTTCTGAAATCTACTATTTGAGATTAACAACTTACTTCTGGTGGATTATAAGACTGATTTCAGTGTGAATCAGGTAGTTTTAAATACTATTTACCTTGAGTTTGTATTTACACTACAATTTGTTTACAAAACAAGCCAGAATAATCTAAAATACCGGGAAATGTCATTCTGAATTTGAAAACACTTGAGCACATGGTATGTTACTAAAACAGAAATAACATCATATGACCGGGAAATCTCGGGAGATTTGCATTTCAAGAAAGTCTGTCACATCGCTGTTTTTCACGATATGTAAGAGCAGAATAGATAAATTTTAAATGTTTTATATAGTATTTTGTGAAAGAATATATCAGTTAAATGTGAAAAATGTCAATCTTTGCATCAAGTGGTTGATTTGGGCCAATAACTGCATTTAAAAGCTGTTTTGGACCGGTCTTTGTTAACTGTCAACTTTTCTGGAATTTCTGGTTGACTTTCCTAATGGGGTTGGTCCATAACTATAAAGTCGCGCCTGTCAAAAATCATAAAAAGCGACATTTAAAGTTATGGTAGCCAGAACAACTATTTTAGCAGTTACTTAAAATTGCAAATAAGTCTTTAGAAATGTTACATCTTTCATGGACATTCATTTGAGGTTACATGTATTTATATAACTTAAACTGTGTGCCTCCAATTGGCAATTTCACATATTACTAACAGATAACCACTAATAAAGCATAAATCAATGTATAAAACTTGTAATTATAATAATGTTATTTATTCCAATTATTTGTTTATCTCTAATATAATATTATTGTTAACATCCGAATTGCGAACCTGATAATATTATTGTTAATGTCCAAATTGCGAGCCGTTGAGTTGTTTGTTTTGGATTTAGCTTCAACACCTTATTTCGGAGGCATTTTTCTATATTATTTATGACTAAGTTCAGAGCTACAGATAAGCTTTTTGGGGTAATTGGGTAATACCCTTCAAAATAAGAATGAATTGGGTAATGGAAAACGTGATTGGGTATCCAAAAGTATGATGCCCGCTCATATAAAAACATAATTGGGTATTTGTACCAAAACAAACAATTGAATTGGGTATTTGCAATAAAACGTGAATTTAGCTTCTCAAAACCGTACCTACATAAAGTCACTGTTATGTATTCAATCGCAGTATAGGTTGTTCCATCTTTCTGCTATCAGATCCAACAATCTGAAGACAAGGGAATTTCTCAACCAACTCATCGAATGTGTTTCTAATTGTTTTTGTTCCAATAATATGGGCCAGTACTTTTGTTTTAGAAACCCAACACACCCCATCATAGGGGTTTGGAACGGTATTGTGGTAGTATAATATTGTGTATTTTGACAGAAAATGCCCCAAACAAAATTCATTATAGTTATCAACTATGCCGTTTGCAATTGTTTTATATTTAGATTGATTTACCACGACAAAGAAATCTAAATGTTTTTGTATTTTTTTGCGAAACTTTTCGTCTGCCTCGAGACGCCATTTTGTTTGACTCGCATTTGTTATTATCTAAACGATTGGTAAATACGTTACCAGATAAAAACAAGCGCTTGTCGATTAAGACTCGATTCAAGACGGCCAAAACAAAACGGGATTTTTCATTACGCATAGAAGGCAGCTCGAATTGGGTATCGGCGATTTGTTTTGCGTACCGGTATGCACAGATTTTGAAAAAATTGCGTATCCACCTATTTTTTATTGCGTATTTACGCAAATACGCAGCTTATCTGTAGCTCTGACTAAGTTACAAAAAGTTAAAGCAGGTTTTTATCCGGGGACTCTAGAAAATATCATAACACACTCTATTTAAAAGGTCTATTCTAATTGGTTCGTATTATACAGCAGCTGCTCAACTAGAGCCAATCAAAAGTCTTGTTGTCGTCTTTAAGCCTCATTCGGTTAAACTCAGCGTTCATCGCTACACTTTTGAATCATACCCAAGATGGTTCGTATTTATCGTGATTCGCGTATGCGTTAAATGAGTCGTTTTAGCAATGCGTCCGAGTGGACGCACATATTTCAAACAAGGGACAAAATTGTCACAAAACCAGGTTTTCATTGTGAAAAAAAAATCTGATAAAGGGAGAAAACTCAAACTGAACTTTTGAAATGAACAAACAAAATTAACCCCCTTTGTAAGTTTGTTTTAAAAAAAATCTATTTTTAGTCGTGGCGACCTTGACATTGGAGATATTGACGTGATTCTTTCGTGCGACACACCGTCCCATGATGGTGAACAAATGTGCCAAATGATTTTCAAATCTCACAATAAATGACATAGTTATGGCCAGGAAAAGCTCATTTATGGCCATTTTTGACCTTTGAACTCGAAGTGTGACCTTGACCTTGGAGATATCGACGTAATTATTTCGCGCGACACACCGTCCAATGATGGTGAACAAATGTGCCAAATGATTTTAAAATCTGACAATAAACGACATAGTTATGGCCCAGACAAGCTTGTTCCGCCCACCAGCTTGCCAGCCAGCCAGCCCGCCCGCCCGCATTCGCCAATCTAATAACCAGTTTTTTCCTTCGGAAAACCTGGTTAACTATGCGTCTATTTCGATATTTGTGCGTCATAGACGCGGGACGCGCATGTAGATTATTCCCTGTACTGGTCAGAATTAAATCTTGAGATAATCTTAGAAATATTTATAGTGACCTCCAACATTTGTATCAGATTTGACTGTGTCTTTAGCTGTGTTTTTTCACATAATGTGGCAGTGTTGTGAAACTGTCACTTATATGTAGCATAAGTACCGTAAAAACTCGGTCATACGCCTACCCGCTCATATGTCGGGATATTTAAACTGTTTTCGAAAATTTGACATTTTGTGTTGTGTTCTTAATAAGTCCAGTAAAAATTACAAGACAATTAGAAAATCAGCATCAGTAAAATAGCGGGGGTCATTTCCGCCATTAAGGTAAATTTGTAAAAAAAAAAATGGGAGAGGAATCCACTGGTTTTCTGCCTTTTTGTTGAATCAGTTGAATAACATGGCTGCTGGGAGGGGGGCAGTTTTCTCATTATGCCCCCCCCCCTTTCGAAGGTTTATTGTTTTGCTCATGTCGGTCTGTCTGTCCACCAGATGGTTTCCGGATGACAACTGAAGAGCGCTTATGCCAAGGATCATGAAATTTCATAGGTACATTGATCATGACTCGCAGATGACCCCTATTGATTTTCAGGTCACTAGGTCAAAGGTCAAGGTCACGATGACCCGAAATAGTAAAATGTTTTCCGGATGATAACTCAAGAACGCTTATGCCTAGGATCATGAAACTTCGTAGGTACATTGATCATGACTTGCAGATGACCCCTATTAATTTTCAGGTCACTTGGTCAAAGGTCAAGGTCACGATGACCCGAAATAGTAAAATGTTTTCCGGATGATAACTCAAGAACGCTTATGCCTAGGATCATGAAACTTCGAGGTACATTGATCATGACTCGCAGATGACCCCTATTAATTTTCAGGTCACTAGGTCAAAGGTCAAGGTCACGGTGACCCAAAATAGTAAAATGGTTTCCAGATGATAACTCAAGAACGCTTATGCCTAGGATCATGAAACTTTATAGGTACATTGATCATGACTCGAAGATGACCCCTATTGATTTTCAGGTCACTAGGTCAAAGGTCAAGGTCACGGTGACCTGAAATAGTAAAATGGTTTCTGGATGATAACTCAAGAACGCTTATGCCTAGAATCATGAAACTTCATAGGTACAATGATCATGACTCGCAATGACCCCTATTGATTTTCAGGTCACTTGGTCAAAGGTCAAGGTCACGGTGACCTGAAATAGTAAACTGGTTTCTGGATGATAACTCAAGAACGTATGCCTAGGTTCATGAAACTTCATAGGTATATTGATCATGACTCGCAGATGACCCCTGTTGATTATCAGGTCACTAGATCAAAGGTCAAGGTCACAGTGCCAAAAAACGTATTCACACAATGGCTGTCAAGGTCATGGTGACTCAACTTAGAAAAATGGTTTCCGGATGATAACTCCAGAATGCTTACGCCTAGGATCATGAAACTTCATAGGTACATTGATCATTACTCGCAGATGAAATAATGATGAAACTTGACCAGGATGTTTGTCTGGACAATATCTAGGTCAAGTTTGACATTTAGTAAAGATTGAATGAACCGACTCCTCTCAGGTGAGCGAACTAGGGCCATCTTGGCCCTCTTGTTTAATGTATAACATGTATTTTTAAAATAACTTGTCTAAATTATTGTTTCAGGGCACAAGGCGAATACAAGTAAAAATGGCTGACCCAGATTCGTAAGTCTCCTGTTTTTCTAATATGACGTTTTGCTAATATGCAATTTTATTAGCTCCGCTGTTTCAGCTTGTTGTCTGCCGTCCACGTCGTGCTAAACCTTGAAATTTTTCTCTTAAATCAAAGTGCTTCCACCTACAACTTTAAAACTTCATATGTAGATGCACCTTGATGAGTTCTACACGCCACACCCATTTTTGGGTCACTTGGTCAAAGCAGTGTCCGCTCTCTAATTCAAATAGTTTTCATCCGATCTTCACCGAACTTGGTCAGAAGTTGTGTCTAGACAATATCTAGGTCAAGTTCGAATATGGGTCATGCTGGGTCAAAAACTAGGTCACAGGGTAACTTTGTGCATTTCAAGGATTAAGCATGGTGTCCGCTCTCTAATTTAAGAAGTTTTTACCCAATCTTCACAAAATTTGGTCAGAAGTTGTGTCTAGATGATATGTAGGTCAAGTTCAAATGTGGGTCATGCCTGATCAAAAACTAGGTCACGAGGTCACTTAGTGCATTTCAAGCATTTAGCATGGTGTTCGCTCTCTAATTAAAGTAGTTTTCATCCGATCTTCACCAAATTTGGTCAGAAGTTGTGTCTAGATGATATGTAGGTCAAGTTCGAATATGGGCCATGCCGGGTCAAAAACGAGGTCACGAGGTTACTTAGTGCATTTCAAGCAGTTAGCATGGTGTCCGCTCTCTAATTGAAGTAGTTTTCATCCGATCTTCACCGAATTTGGTCAAAAGTTGTGTCTAGATGATTTGTAGGTAAAGTTTGAATATAGGTCATGCCGGGACAAAAACGAGGTTATGAGGTTACTTAGTGCATTTCAAGCATTAAGCATGGTGTCCGCTCTCTAATTGAAGTAGTTTTCATCCGATCTTCACCTAATTTGGTCAGAAGTTGTGTCTAGATGATATGTGGGTCAAGTTCAAATATGGGTCATGCAAGGTCAAAAACGAGGTCACGAGGTCACTTAGTGCATTTCGAGCATTTAGCATGGTGTCCTCTCTCTTATTGAAGTAGTTTTCATCTGATCTTCACCGAATTTAGTCAGATGTTATGTCTAACTGATATCTAGGTCAAGTTCAAATATGGGTCATGTTGGTTCAATAACTAGGTCTCAAGGTCACTTGGTGCATTTCAAGCATTTAGCATGGTGTCCGCTCTCTAATTGAAGTAGTTTTCATCTGATCTTCACCAAATTTAGTCACATGTTACGTCTCAATGATATCTAGGTCAAGTTCAAATATTGGTCATGCCTGGTCAATAACAAGGTCTCGAGGTCACTTGGTGCATTTCAAGCATTGAGCATGGTGACCAAAACCTTCGAACGGGCTTATCTTATGACAGTTTGGCACTCTTGTTAATCATGACCTAATAATTAAGTTGTTATTCGCAATTTCAGCAAACAGGCGATCATAAACCTTAGATTTATAGATTGAATCAGAATCTGACAAGTTGTCAAGTATAAGAAGTAAAATTTAATGGTCTGTTGTTGAATACCAAAGCATGACAGGTTCTTAACATGTGAGATAGTTTTTTAAAAACCTGAGCACTTAAGATTTGAAGGGTTTTTGCGGCTGCGGCTTGTGAACTGTAATTTGTTTTGCTCTTAACTCCAGGGCCCTCAATCTATCAAATCTGCCGCCGAATTTTGCGGCAGCCCCCACCTGAAAAGTAAATTTTTCCCCCCAAAAAAACTGATTTTTTAACCCCTCAGAAATAAAAAATCAAAAATAAAAAAAAATTGCTGATTTATAGTTGAAAATTGACTCCAATATATCAAACTAGTATTTTACCCTTTTTTTCACCCACTTTAATTTTGTGTTTAATCCGACATTCATAATCCAGTTTCGACCAGATTGTCTGTTTATTGTACATCACTTTAACACCTGTGTACTGCGATAAACAATAGCACCATTGCAGGGTTCGACACTAAGGCACGTCCGACAGACATTGTCTAGTAAGATCGGTGGTCGGGCTAGTAAAACTGCGGGCTAACTTGTCCGACTGGTCGTACATAAATTAAAAAAAATCTATACTGATTCAAATAACTTTAAATAACTGCTGTGAAAACCTTTACTTTTAATGTGTAAAATTACTCTTGTATCCGTTATTTACATTAAAACAAAACTAGTATATTTAAATAAACGGGAAGCATTCACATGATTCATCGCTATTTTAGACACAAAGGAGAGCTTCCTGCAGAAATTGTTTGTTTCAATTGGTCAAGTTGTCATGAATATTAATGATTTTCTGCAGTGTCGTAAAACTGTAGGGCATGATTTTACAACTTCTATCGAAAAGCGGTATTGTCAATGTAAACTTTTTTGCGTAGCAGACAAGATAATGTAATTTAAAGAATGGCTTTGTTCAAGTTCGGATTTTTGTCCGACAAATCAGTTAATACAAAAGAATCCGACGCTTAACTGACACGAAACGTAAATATAAAGAAACACAAAAACGTCAATTTTATCATAGATGGAAAATCGATTCAGTTCCCATGGCTTGAATTTGACGAAGAAAAGCAAAAAAGGGTTATTTTATTGTTTTACTATATGCATACAAAAATCTGGTGTTCACTGATTATTTACTGATAAATCCTGATTAAACAGTTACATGACACAATTGTGTTCATTTGCTATGTCATTTATGGTCTACCAAACATCAGGTTCGGGCTAGTACATTTTAAGAGGAGCTGGTCCGACGGTCTTGCTGTAAAAAAAGTTAATGTCGAACCCTGCATTGACCAAACATCACAGGTCATTTTGGGTGTTACCATTCTCTCTTGAATTTGCTTTGAACTGCTGAAACACACCAGCTAACACATGAAGGTGTATACAATTATAACTGTAAATGTCACAAGTCAATACTGACCTATCTCAACAATCTTTGCGCGTTAGATACAATGTTAACTACTTGCTTTCAATTTAGAGATACTATCAAAGCCCATGCTTTCCATGAGAATGAATGAAGTCATTTTGTACATGGGTCTAATTTGTGCATGCTTTCTTGAACAATGAAACTTGACAATTGTTTTCGGATCACAAATTTAATTATACGCATTTGAAAATACTTACATGGAATAATGTTTTGTTTTATACCAATGAATATTATATGGATATAACACATACTTCAATAAGGTAGGTAAATAGCGTGTTTTGAGATTGCCAAACTATGCTAATGCATACATAAACGTGCATGAATAACCTGACAGTTTATATCACACGCTGGATATATCATGGTTGCGATCTTTGGTTTATGACAGACTTTGCATGCAAATGGACACAGCACTTGCTTGTTTTAGGAACAAAAAGAACATAATGGTGGACTTTTAAATAAGATTACTGTTATATAGATTGAGTAAAAATCCATCTTTCTGTCCTATATAGACAGTCGCATATATAGAAATATATGTTTATAACAGTTAAACATATTTGTTGTTTTTTCGTTATAAAAATTCCCCCATTTACAAAAAATTCCCCCTCCTAAGGGCTGCGGACCCCTTCCCCAAAAGTAGTGTGAGGGCGCTGAACTCACTAAAGCTGCAGCACCCTTGTGCCCATCATGTTTCTTCATGTTTCATCAATGCTGTCAATTTTTCACAAGGAGTAAAAAAAATTTGCTTTGCCTGTGCAAAACATAGTAACACCTCATGCCTTTGGCTTTCTCATCATTCGTAAACCATGGCCTGTTTTACAGCCATGGAAGTTGAAGCTTACATTTAGATTGATTACATGTATACTCCTCATTTTACTTGCATTTTTCTGAGATGTTTGGCTTTTCTGGCAGAGGGACACCTTGAATAAATTGCCATATTTTAACAGTTTTGTTTCTCCATGGGCGTAGTATTGATGAATGCCGCACAATTTATCGATTGTAAAGAACAGCTTTTCAAAAAAGGCTTTTGAAATTCCCCAGATAATATTAAATGGAAGGCAAAGAGGATTTAATGTATGTATTGTTTGTATGTACATTTTATATCATGGGCTAAATCTGTCTACATGTATTTGCTTCATTTCTCTCAAATAAATGCCATATTATTGTGACAAGAACATAAAGACAGTCCATGTTTATTTATCAGTTATGTAACAATTTCAGTTTAAGCTACATGGAGTAGCATTTTGCTGTTTTCAGGAAAGTGTATGATGATGCTATTGATGCGGGAAGTGAGGAAAACCAAACCAGCGAGGAACCTAGCAGTGAGTATTCTCGTGTAAAAAAGAAACTCAAATTATAGATAACAAGTATGGCAAGGGATAAGCTGATAATTATAAGCAAAGTTCTAGGTTCTGCTCAGATTTGCTTCCTCCGTCCTTCCCATCTGGAATGGTCACCACAGAAAATGTGAGTTAAAAAAAAATCCTCATAAACTTGGTAAGAACATTTATTAGTGTTTTTCCCAGGCCCTTTTCGTGTGGCGCTGCTGCGCCATGCCGCTTTTCTTAAGTGCAACTCTGCCCTTATTGATTAATCTTAATTTCCCATTGACCAAACTTCTTAGCCGACTAGTATCATCAGTAGTATGAGAGTGTGGCCCCAAGGCAGCGAAGATTCGCGCGGTTATAAATTAGTCACGCTTGAATAACCCTGTGTCAATATCAATTGATAATTTCATTGGCTTTGTTATACCAAGCACACTTATCGGTCCGTAAAGTGTACTCCTCCACAATAAAATTGTGGACAGTTACTTAGGACAATTTTGATGAAAACCTTGATGTTTTCCTCGTGGAAATATAGCATTTCATGCGTAATTCATTTATATCAAAACATATTTTTTTACCCGTAATTAAATTAAAAAAACACAAACATGTTATATCTTTATGGTTACAATCTTTAAGATTATTTTTTAAACAATAACTGTAACGTATACTAATTAAACAAAATGCAAATCATGTATTAGGTAGACATATAATACGATTTTATTTTGCTATGAGCCCTGGTCGTTTACATCATTATTACAAGATGGCGGACTAAACAGAAAATAAATTGTGATCAGCAAAAATGGCAAATGATCGAATTAACGATGGAGATGGAGATCATACATTTAGATTATTAGCTCGGCAGTTATCGGAAAAAAAACAAGGTTTTGTCATAGCCAACTCCTCTTCTGACGTCCCCCGTTCACGTCGTTCTAAAACCTTGATATTTTGCTCTAAAATCAAAGTGCTTCCTCCTACAACTTTGAAACTTAATACTGTAAACGTATAGAAATTCGTCGGTATGAAATTTTGTGGTTTAATATTAAACAACTAATTCGTTGACACGTAATTTCGTGGATTTAAAATTTTCGGGGAAGACTGACCGTCATAATATTTAAACTTTTATTTAAACAAGCAGAGTAATAACGAAGCATAATCTGCTTATCTGTGTTGACAGCAAGACTTGAGGTTGATATGTACTGAATCTTGACAGTGTTGCCGATAATTGTCGATAAGAGCGATAAAGTGGCGCACTTGTGGGTCCCCGCTCGCTAATTGCCATCAATGTTGTTTTGACAATATTTGAAATTCTCAGCGCAATCGGTCCCCTTGTGGAACAATTGAGTAATAAGGTCCCCAAAATACATGTGTGAAACTTATTATGTCTCTTTTAACTTTAATTGGCACTAATTGACATATGTGATAAATCTGCAAACTGTTAATATGACGACGTCACGTAAAAGAAAACAATCATTGATGTACGGTTAAAATACCGTGCTTGATTTAAAAGTATTTTTACCCAAACACTTATCAAGAAAACAACATATTGTATTAACTAGCATATCTCAATCAAAAATCGGAAATGTCATTCTGAAATGACCGATTTCGAATCAAAAATGTATAAATAATCGTTGGTACTTGAATCGTGGTTCAGCTGACCAACGAAATCCACAAAAATTCGTACCACACAAAATTTAATGGTTTTACAGTATGTAGATGCACCTTGATGCGTTCTACACGCCACACCCATTTTGGGGTTACTAGGTCAAAGGTCAAGGTCATTGTGACATAAAAAAAAAAAATTCTGACAAGCTTTCATTTATTCAAAATTGCATCCGCAGCCGAGCGTTGGCACCCGTTATGCGGTGCTCTTGTTTAATAGTTATAATGTTATACATGATGGTTGTCATGGAATCCGTTTATAGCTTTGATAGTGACGATGATTTTACCTTTTTTCCAGGATAGTATTTTTTAAAGACCATTTTATTAAGAGACCACTTGTGGTAATTTTCTTGATTGGCTGTATTCCTAGTTAACAGACATGTTCCTGTGTGTTGCTGCAGGTCAGGGTGACGTGTCTGGGGAGCCTGCGGCGCTCGCCAGTCAGCTGATGAGAGACCCACAGATGTTAGCAGCCCTTCAGGACAAGCTAGGCAGCATGGTGGGACATAACTCTGGATACATACAGAGGTAATCAGCACCACTGCCATATCAGTTAAATGTTACACAATTTGATCTTGGCAACAGGATTAAACATTTGTTGTGAACTCAATCTTCGTAAAATCATGTAAGATACCTCATTTCCAACGATTTTTTTGCCCACTTGGGAAAGTATTGGTACTAAACCTATTGGGAAAAATTCGCAAAAAAACTTAAATTGTGAGCAATTGTGGCGTGAAATCTTCAAATTGGGAATTATGGGTCTTTAAAATTGTTTGGTATAAATTGCACAAGCCAGTTCCTTTTATTTACATGCATTTTTGCTTGAAATGTTCAGTTTCAGTGCTCATTGTATTTTGTTTACTTGCAGATTATGCACTTTTGGAACAAAATTAACTAAATTTGCATTATTTAGATGGCATTTGGGAGTTTTGTAGTTTTTCCTCAATCAGGAAAGTACCTGTTAAGGTACTTTATAAAGAAGGGAACAATCTTTTTTTCCTCTCTTTTTCAGTAGACAAGTATACTGTGTTATGTATGTTGACACATTTTTTGTTGTGTTGTGGACATATAGTCTCCCAAAGTCTGTGAAGAGAAGAATTAAAGCTCTGAAGAAGTTGCAGTTTGAAGCAACCAAAATTGAAGCAGAGTTCTATCGAGAGGTGCATCGACTGGAGTGTCAATATGCTGCCAAATACTTACCACTATTTGAGAAGGTAAAGGAGACATTTCTGTTGGTGTGAAAACTTTAAAAAGTTACTTGAATTAACTCTGTTGAACATTTTTGTTTGCATTTATTGTATATGTTTTTAGCTCACCTGAGCATGTGTGCTCAACCCATGCGAAAGACAAAAAAATCTTACAGGACATGAGGTCCTATAATTTTTAAAATTTACAGGACCTCACCAGATTTTACCAGACCTTGTTCTTCTTTAACCAAACACGAGAGAATACCATTTATAGAGTTTATTTTTATCATTATTTCGTTCACAATGTTTAACAATTCAAAATACAGTTACACAACAACTAAATGTAGACCTGTTCTTTTGAACACTGGATACAATATGAATGATCAATGAAAAAAACAACACATCACAAGATCACATCAAAACATCACTATTTAATGCATGTAAATTCACTCAGTTTTATCCGAGTCCAACGGCTTTTCCGCACATCCTGTAAAGGATTATTTAAACATTCAAAAGAAAATAAGAACAGTAAATTTAAGTCATGTAAATTGAAGCTTAAGTTTTATGTTATTATAATCAGTGAAATAATAATAATAAATAGATCTAATTAGTTTTTGTTAATTTTGTTTGTGTCAGTAAATAATGATTAATAGCGTAGTACCTTCTTCCTCAACATCAGAACCTTGGCCATCACAACTTATAGAGGGACGCCATCTTGAATATGTTAGCCTTCTGTGCTCATGACATTTCATAGCATAACCCTAAAATAAGTATTATAGGAGTATGTGTTATGCATTTAACCTTTGAACATTTGGTATAAAGTTTTCATTCGGAAAATAAAATACGTCACGTTTTCTACTTCATAAGCCTTCCACCTCTTTTTATTTTCCTCTGCTCTTTGATCAATACTCACCTGGGCCCGTATTCACCAAACAATTCTTAGACTTAAGTCTAAGAATAAAGAAAATTTTTAAATTATAATATTTTAGATTGTCTTTAACTTTGAGTCAAAAGTGGTATTAACCACCTCTATCTACATCATTATTCTTACAGAACATTTTGTGAATGACATAATCACCAGTGGTAGCTTGTATATATTTAAACACTGAATGCATTTTTCTTTGTTCTAAGTCTATTCTTTATTCTTAAGTCTAAGAATTGGTTGGTGAATACGGGACCTGGCTTTTTCTTTTTTCGCCAGGCTTAGCCCCGTCAAAATAACGTAGCAATGAAAATGACATTATGAGTCTGACAGTGACACACTCAACAGCTAGTTTAAGTATTTAATTAAAAAAATAATAATCAGGCTGAGAAATTAATAGATTAAGACTTTACAAAAATAAAAGGTATTGCAAAGACGTAAAACAGTTACAATATGAAACAAAATCACCTGATAAAAAATCCACGTATTCGCAACCGGTTGAAGTGCTGATTTTTGCTTTCAATGTTGACACAGAACAGGCAAAGGTCATATGGTTGCCCGCTTTCGCTTTACGATCATCACAAGGATTGAAACCAGTAAAATTCATTTCAACCAATCAAAAATTTGTTGTGTCGCTTACGTCACAAAACAACGCGCAGTATTTGACAGGTTCAAAGAATAGCCCTACGAGTTTGTTACGTCACAAGCAAAGATAACAAGTTCGACTGGTTTGTAACAAACCTTTTTATTTCATCGTCAAACCATCTATCGAAGTAGATTAATTCATACGAGTCAGTATTTTTTGACATATTCGTAGTTTCATTTTCATTTCCAACCAAAACAAAGTATTACATATTGTTTTTTTCGTTTCGGACACGAGGACCGCCGGTTTCGGGAAAGATACCGGACCTCAGCAAATTTTATCGGAAATGTCCGAGGTCCGACGTCTTTCGCATGGGTTGTGTGCTTATGGCACGTTCACAGGTGCTCATGGCACGTGCTCAGGTGAGCTTTTATGATTGCCTTTTGTGTGTCATGCGGCGTCAACATTTGCCATGTTGACATTTCAGGGGGTTTTCAGCACTGTCTGCGCCTCCGGAAAACGGAGGCACTCCCAAAGCAAACGGACCCGATCCCAAACCAAAATATTAAAAAAAAGTCCCAACTTCCAAAAAAAAAATTTTTTTTTTCTTTAAAGAATGAAGTGTCTTATAACTTGTGTGACTAACCAGTGTTTGTTTTGGTAAAAAATATCTGCTATAAGGTTTTGACTGTTCAGTTCTTATCTCAGAGTGTAACTGTAACTAATAAACAAAAATGCAGTACTTGAATAAACGTTGAACACGCCCAATATTGCATCTGTTTATATAAAGAAGACAAAATAACAAATAAAAACAAATTTATTTGTTAAACTACTGAATTATTTAAGCATGATATATTCACTATTTTTTCCCAAATGAGCTGTTTAATCGAAGCAAAATTTCCCAAAATGGCCAATTGTGTCGATAAAAAATTCCCAATTTGGTCAGACTCCTTTTCCCAAAATAGGCAGAAAAACCCCTGCATTTTAGAGGCAACATTTATTGTCCAATCTTCATGAAACTTAGTCAGAATTTTTTTTTTTATGATATCGAAAGTTCAAAAAATGGTTCTGGTCTGTTGAAAAACATGGCCCCCAGGGGGGGGGATGACACTACGTCACATTCATAGTCCAATCTTCATGAAACTTGGTCAGAATTTATTTTTTTATGATATCAAAAGTTCAAAAAATGGTTCTGGTCTGTTGAAAAACATGGCCCCCAGGGGGCGGGGCATTTTTCCTAATATGGCTATGGTAAAACCTTGTTAACACTAGAGACCACATTTGCTGTGTAATCATAAAAAAAGGTCAGAAGATTCGTCCCAATAATATCTTCGACAAGTTGGAAAATGGTTTCAGTTGCTTGAAAAACATGGCTGCCATGGGGCGGGGCATTTTTCCTTAAATGGCTATAGTAAAACCTTGTTAACATTCTATAGAGTCCACATATGTCGTCTGATCTTCATGAAAATTTGTCAGAATATTAGTCCCAATGATATCTTGAAAAAGTATGAAAATGGTTCAGGTTGATTGAAAAATATGGCTGCCAGGGGGCAGGACATTTTCCTTATATGGCTATGGGAAAAACTTGTTAACACTCTAAAACTGACATTTATTGTCCTATCATAATGAAACTTGGTCAGAACATTTGCTTTAATGATACCTTGAATGATTTCGAAAATAGTTCTGGTCTGATGAAAAATATGGCCGCGGGGGGGGGGGGGGGGGGGGGGGATCCTTCTATGGCTATAGTAAAACCTTGTTAGCACCTTAAAAGTTTCATTTATAGTTCACCCTTCATGAAACTTGGTCAGAACATTTTGCTCTTATGATATCTATGGCTGCATTAAACAAGTCAGTTCCTTTGTATCTCAGTAAGCGACTGTTGTAAATGTGCGTTTTGTTTAAGTTGTTGATACTAACAATCATGAGTAATTTGAAATTTAAAAAAATGTTGCATAATTCACTGTCCAACTGTGATCAAAATTCGACTGATTTTTGTTTCAGAGAACAACAGTGGTGACAGGTGGATACGAGCCAAATGATGACGAGGCAGACTGGCCAAGTGATGATGAAAAAGAGGATGAGTTAGCTGTAAGGCTTGATTGGGTTGTTGTTCAAGGTTCCATGTACTTGACATTAATTTTGGTTTTTTAGAATCTGTGTGCTACCCTCTTCCTTTATGGGGGATATATAGATTCGCCCTTGTTAGTTAATCTTTCTGACTGTCCACTTTTGTGCGTAATGCATGGCTCAAAAAGTATTTGGAAGCATGTGAATTGAGTAGGGCTGTCACGATTCACTGGTTAATCGGTATATGTTGTTAAAAAGATCGCACCGTGGTACGGCGTTGACACGTTGAGCTTATGCGATCGTGTGATGTCGGGCGTGCGTGGGTCAGTCAACAATTTGTTTGTGTAGACAGTGGAGGTCACAGTTTTCATCCAATCTTTATGAAATTTGGTGAGAATGTTTATCTTTATAAAATCTGGGTTGGGATTGTATTTGGGTCATCTGGGGTCAAAAACTAGGTCAAATAATAGAAAAACCTTGTGGAGACAATAGAGGTCACAGTTTTCATTCATTTTTTATGAAATTTGGTCAGAATGTTTATCTTGATGAAATCTGGATTGGGATTTTATTTGGGTCATCTGGGGTCAGAAACTAGGTCACTAGGTCAAATCATAGAAAAACCTTGTGTAGACAATAGAGGTCACATTTTTTATCAGATCTTAATGAAATATGGTCAGAATGTTTGTCTTGTTAAAATCTGGGTTGGGATCGAATTGGGGTCATCTAGGGTAAAAAATAGGTCACAAGGTCAACGTTGACAAAAACTTGTGTAGACAGTAGAGGTCACAGTTTTCATCCAATCTTATTAAAATTTGGCCAGAATGTTAATCTTGATGAAATCTTGGTTGGGATTGTATTTGGGTTATCTGGGGTCAAAAACTAGGTCACTAGGTCATATCATAGAAAAACCTTGTGTAGACAATAGAGGTCACAGTTTCCATCAGATCTTTAGGAAATTTGGTCAGAATGTTTATCTTGACTGAATCTGGATTGGGATTGTATTTGGGTCATCTGGGGTCATCTGGGGTCAGAAACTAGGTCACTAGGTCAAATCATAGAAAAACCTTGTGTAGACCATAGAGGTCATAGTTTTCATCTGATCTTAATGAGCCAGGTGCGCGGTTGAGGGCCACCATGGCCCTCTTGTTTATATGTGTGTATTTTGAAGTGTATATTGCAATAACTTTTGCTATATTGAAGATAGCAACTTGATATTTGGCATGCATGTGTATCTCATGGAGCTGCACATTTTGAGTGGTGAAAGGTCAAGGTCATCCTTCAAGGTCAGAGGTCAAATATATGTGGCCAAAATCACTCATTTTATAAATACTTTTGCAATATTGAAGATAGCAGCTTGATATTTGGCATGCATGTGTTTCTCATGGAGCTGCACATTTTGAGTAGTGAAAGGTCAAGGTCATCCTTCAAGGTCAGAGGTCAAATATATGTGGCCAAAATCGCTCATTTTATGAATACTTTTGCAATATTGAAGATAGCAACTTGATATTTGGCATGCATGTGTAACTTATGGAGCTTCACATTTTGAGTGGTGAAAGGTCAAGGTCATCTTTCAAGGTCAGAGGTCAAATATATGTGGCCCAAATCGCTTATTTTATGAATACTTTTGCAATATTGAAGATAGCTACTTGATATTTGGCATGCATGTGTATCTCATGGAGCTGCACATTTTGAGTTGTGAAAGGTCAAGGTCATCCTTCTAGGTCAGATATATGGGTCAAAATTGGTCATGAAATGTAACTTCTGCAATATTGAAGCTAGCAATTTTATATTTGACATGCATGTGTATCTCATGGAGCTGCACATTTTGAGTGGTGAAGGGTCAAGGTCAAGGTCATCCTTCAAGGTCAAACGTCATTAGGGGGACATTGTGTTTCACAAACACATCTTGTTTTCAGGCATAAGTATAGTTTCTGTGCAGAAGCAGATTGCGGGACTCCATGGCATACACACATATTTCTTATCTAGTTCATAATTGTGTGGGTTTGCAACACTATACTTGTATCGCAAATCTGGGCATAACACACCTCCAATGAAATTTTGGGAGATTCCATGTGGTTACTGGACATTTTTAATACTCTTGAATTATTTATTTCTTTTACTCATGAGCCCTGTGTCCAATATCTTTGCTCAAAGACTTGTTCTGGCATGGAATTATTAAAGAATGTTGTATATGTGTTACAGTCTGTTTTGTTTGAAGACTTTGGATTATCATGTATAGAATATGATTTATTTTACCTTTGTACTGTATTGAATGAAGATTTGACGTCGCTTGATTCTTTTATATAAGTTGTTGTTCCTTTATTTTTAGAATGAGAAAACTGATCTGGCTTTAGAAGACGCAAAGGTATTGCAAAACGTTTACTTTGAAAGAAGTATTTAGGGACTTGTTTGTTTAAATAATGGAATCAATTTTCAATATTATGCAGAAATAGACAATCTTTTAAAGCCAGAACAGTTGAACTAAATGTGTTATGCTGGTTGTTTACGAAATCTATTCACAATTGTATCCTGTGACTTTTTTTAAATGTATAAAAAACTTACTGAATGTAATCAGTTAAATGATCTGTAACATTCTACTAAATATATATTCACTATACTTCTGCAGTACACTGCTGTATCTAAAATATATTATTATTGTTTTCTCATGAACGTACATTAACAAAATTGTGTATTATTAACTTATTTTTGTTACATTTTCAGGACGAGGTAGAAAAGAAGGCAAACATTGAAGAAAAGAAAGAGGAAAATGCAGATTCAGAAGGTAACATCATTTTTACCAAGTCTGAGCATGGTTTTGAAATCAGACACGTGTATTAGGCAGAAATCCCAAATGCACTTAGAAATACTTACCATGCAGAAAAATAAGTATCCTCTTAGATCAATTAGACCCCCCCCCCCCCCCCCTTTAAACTAGGCGGCATATAACAGTAGCATTGTGAGTTTCTGCAAGTGTCCTATGTTTATATCAAAATTTAGCCCTTACGTTGCCATAGTTTGATGGGAGTTCATATAGCTTGGTAGACCATCATAAGATTGGTAAAATCTTGTATCCCAACCTCAAAAGTCCAGGGTCAAATTTTCTTCCTTAGTTTAACTTTTCCATATATTAATGGATTTTTAAATACATTGACACTTATATAATGCTAATTGTATCACTTGTCTCCCTACCTGAAAGGTTTTGGTCTAAATTTGAGCTCAGAGGTCAAATGACGCCATAAGCAGCATATCTTGACTCTGCTTTTGTCATTCATCATGTTTTTAGTCTCCTACCGGTGACAGTTTGCGCTCTCTGTGTCAGTCAGTCAGTCACACTTTTCTGGATCCTGCGATAACTTAATATTTTTTCATGAAACTTGAAACATGGACAGATGGCAATATGGAGATTAGGCCAAACAAAAAAATAGTCTTGGTTCAGGGAACATGGCCAGAAAAATGTAGGAGGGTAGGTAGGTTTTTTATTTTATTTTTTTACCAGTCAACTGATTTCAGGGTGAAAAAGGGTCAGTTAATGCACCCATGATTGTTTGAACACTGTCCAAATGATTAACATTGCACATTGTTAAGTCATTGTATATTATTCATAATTTCATCATTCCTAGCTCTTTATGCACCTTTTGCCTTTTAATCACCCTCTGTACTTATGCTAACCTGCGTATAGAATTCACAAAAGAGAACACGTCATGTATTCATTTTTTATCCATAAATACAATGTCTTTTTATATTCATAAAGGTATTGCATTTATCACATATTCAAAGGATTGTTTTGTAGTACATATTTGCCTTTTGCGAATTACGTCAGTAACATGTGTACATGGTGACATGGTGAGTGGATTCACAGAGACCCATGTAAGGCATTAGCTAGGTCTTGGTGTTCTTCATAACAGTGCACTCAGGTCCTGATAATGTATAAAAACCGCGAAAATGATCGCAAAGTATTTTTAAAACAGTATTAATTTAGTAGTGTAAGGCCGAATTTGGAAGTCACTGGTGAACTTCAGAAAAGTCACGGATGGACAAAAGAGAGATATATGCATTGTGCTAAAAATAGATCTTTATTTTCTGTAGTTGAGATGCGCTAAATTTTGACTTATTTTGAAGTAAGTTGATGGATATATTCCAATCGGTGTTAGACATCAGATATTTTATCATTGATGATTGCGTCTCTAACATTTTCCTGTTTTAATAAGCAGTGTTCGGAACAGAATCTACCAAAATGCAAACGTCGGGGTAATGTAAACACTGACGGACAATTTAAGTAATGAATAATTCAGTACTTCAATTCACCTGTTAATCATGTTAACATCGACTTTTAGCAAATATAATGGTATGAATCTATTACTTGGGAACCGAATTGTGTTGAGATGAAATTTCCTTTTTGAGGTCACAATTTTAGACGTGGACGCCGCCATGTTTATAAAGTGTAAAACATCGCCATCTGATTTTTTTCCGCAGACAAAAAAAATTGTTGGGGTCGGGGGCAAAAAATAGGGTAGGTCGGGTTCCCTGAACCAAGACTTTTTTATGGCCTTATGCATGTCATTTCATTTTGTTCCTATGTCAAGAATTCTGGTTGCTATGGCAACAAATAGACTAGAAATATTGCTGAAAATGGTGGAGTTTCACCGGTCGGGGACTTTTATTGCTTGGCAATCGTCTTGTTTGAAAATAACATAAATAAATTGCCACCATTAAAAGACTGCGTTTCGTGTGTAAAATTTGTCACTAGCTCAGAGGTCTAGGGCCCACTGTAAGGTCCAATGTTTCTTGTTTTATCCATGATGTCTGTGACCTCATTTGTACAACAAGTTAATTTCGTGCAAATCAGTGTTTCTATAACATGTTTACAGACGAATCTTATCATGTCAAGTTGGCACCATTGTTAGATTATGTCTCTTTGTATTTAATGTTGATTTAGTTTGTAAGAATTTGTACTTTATAGCTGTAAAACCATGCTGAGATATTACTCTGAGTGAATTGTATTCTTAAATCAGACTTGAATGTCGACTTTTGATTAAATTGATATCTGTGCTGATAATTTTTCGTATTATTCCGGAAATCCGGATTTGAGCCGTACTGTGTCGTATTTGTCATCAATGTTAATTCAATGGAATTTTTTTAGGGGGGGGATTCTTTCAAGTCTGGGATCATTTGAGAACCAAATAATACTTTTGTTATAGTTTCATTGGCTTTCAGGAAAATCGCTTTTGGTACGGATTTTGCCTGGTATTTTTTTTATTTCCACTTGGTTAGCAGATGGCACAGACATGAACAATAACTGAAAAATTTTTTTTGGCTACTTTCTGAAAATCTTACAAGTCAACAAAAGATGCAAGTGTCTGCCATCTTGAAATATTTCATATGATCGATAAGAAAATTAAAGCAGCGCAATAGCAGATTTTAAAGCAATATGTTAACCAAATTATATATTGATTACGTATTTGCTAGTTTTGCTAGCTAGTTTTCAATTTTCTACCGTCAAACAATGTGCACATTTTATTTCATGTGCAAAACTTGCACATTTTTCCGACAGTTGTTTTAAGATACAGTATTTTTCGTCCATTATAATGTATTTTCAACCTTTATAAAAACAAAAGAATGATGAGGACACATGCATTGATACAGACGGTCTGGTTGATAATATTGTATTTTATTGTATTCACCAGAAATTGCAACTAGAAAGACTATTAAAAAAAGTACATTTAGTTAGTAAATTTTCTAGGCTGATTTGAATTTGGGTCATGTTGGAAGAAAAAGGTCACCGGTTCAAATCTATGGAAACCCTTGTGATCACTTTAGAAGACAGTTTTATGACCCAATGGTGATTGAATATCAGTTTATCTTTATAAAATATAGGCCGACTTCAAATCTTGGTCTTAGGCATTCGAAAACTAGATCACCAGGTCGAATCATTGAAAGACCTTGTTACCAATGTAGTTGCCACATTTATTATTCAATCTTGATGAAACTGGGTCAGAATGTCTTGACACTATGATGACCGTTTTTGAATCTGAGAAGAATGTCTTCCAACAATTAGTGTTGGTGAATTCAGGTGAGCCCTGAAGGGCCATCATGTTTATGTTGTACATGGTAGATATGATTGTGATTGCAATCTTTTATTTAAACAAGCTGAATGTGTGTTTCAAATTTTGTTGCCAGCAAAGGAAAAGGATGAAAACACAAAGGGAATTCCTGGCTTTTGGCTTACAATCTTCAAAAATGTGGACATGTTGTCTGACATGATACAGCCAGCAGATGAACCAATACTCAATCATCTACAAGACATCAAAGTAGAATTTAAAGAAAAAGATCCAATGGTGAGATTTTTACTCTCTTTTTATTCTCCCAACCGGAGGCATTATAGTTTTCCCACTGTCAGTCGATCAGTCTGTCTGTCCGTCCGTCACACTTTTTGTGTCCGCTCTCTAATTCAAGTAGTTTTCATCCAAACTTGGTCAGAAGTTGTATCTAGATGATGTCTAGGCCAAGTTCAAAGATGGGTTATGCTGAGTCAAAAACTCGGTCACGGGGTCACTAAGTGCATTTAAACATTCAGCATGATGTCCGCTCTCTAATTCAAGTTGTTTTCATCCGATCTTCACCAAACTTGGTCAGAAGTTTTATCTAGATAATCTCTAGGCAAAGTTTTTACATGGGCCATGCCAGGCCAAAAACTAGGTCAAGGTGTCACTTAGTGTGTTTTACACATTGAGCATGGTGTCCGCTCTCTAATTCAAGTAGTTTTTATCTGATCTTCACCAAACTTGGTCAGAAGTTGTATCTAGATGATGTCTAGGCCAAGTTTGAAGATGGGCCATGCCGGGTAAAACTAGGTAACGGGGTCTTTTAGTGCGTTTAATTAAAAACATTGAGCATGGTGTCCGCTCTCTAATTCAAATAGTTTTCATCCAATCTTCACGAAACTTGGTCAGAAGTTGTATCTAGATGATTTCTAGGCCAAGTTCGTACATTGGCCATGCCGTGCCAAAAACTAGGTCACGGGGTCACTTAGTGCATTTTTAGCTCAGCGTTTTCAGAGAAAACCCGAGATATTGTCATAGCCAGCTTGTCGTCTGACTTACGCCGTCCACGTCGTGCTAAAACCTTAACATTGGCTCTAAAATCAAAGTGCTTCCACCTACAACTTTAAAACTTCATATGTAGATGCACCTTGATGAGTACTACACTCCACACCCATTTTGGGGTCACTTATTCAAAGGTCAAGGTCACTGTGACCTAAAAACAAACAAACTGACAAACTTTCATTTATTATGCTCCCACCCCAAAAAATTGGGGGGGAGCATATAGTCACCGCTTCGTCTGTCCGTCCGTGTGTCCGCCTGTGCACAATTTTTGTCCGGGCTATTTCTCAGCAATTAATGACCGGAATTCAATGAAACTCTATGGGAAGCTTCACTACCAAGAGGAGATGTGCATATTATCAGCCGGTTCTGGTCAGATGATTTTTCACGTAGTTATGGCCCTTTGAAATTTTCCATTAACTGTATATATAGTGCAATTCTTGTCCGGGCTATTTCTCAGCAACTAATGACCGGAATTCAATGAAACTCTATGGGAAGCTTCACTACCAAGAGGAGATGTGCATATGATCAGCCAGTTCTGGTCGGATGATTTTTCACAGAGTTATGGCCCTTTGAAATTTTCCATTAACTGTACATATAGTGCAATTTTTGTCTGGGCTATTTCTTAGCAACTAATGACCGGAATTCAATGCAACTTTATGGGAAGCTTCACTACCAAGAGGACATGTGCATATTATCAGTCGGTTCTCGTCGTATGATTTTTCACAGACTTATGGCCCTTTGAAATTTTCCATTAACTGTTCATATAGAGCAATTCTTGTCCGGGCGATTTCTCAGCAACTAATGACTGGAATTCAATGAAACTTTATGGGAAGCTTCACTACCAAGAGGAGATGTGCATATTATCAGCCGGTTATGGTCGGTTGATTTGTCACAGAGTTATGGCCCTTTGAAATTTTCCATTGTACATATAGTGCAATTCTTGTCCGAGCTATTTCTCAGCAACTTATTACGGGAATTCAATGAAACTTTATGGGAAGCTTCACTACCAACAGGAGATGTGATTATTATCAGCCGGTTATGGTCGGATGATTTTTCACAGAGTTATGGCCCTTTGAAATTTTCTATAAACTGTACATATAGTGCAATTCTTGTCTGGGCTATTTCTCCCCAACTACTGACTGGAATTCAATGAAGCTTTATGGGAAGCTTAACTACCTTGAGGACATGCGCATGTTATTTGTGGATTCTGGTTAGATGATTTATTTAGAGAGTTATGGCCCTTTGAAATTTTTAAGTTGCTCAACCATCCATCGTATTATTTTGTCCAAAGTTATGCCCCTCAAGACGTTTCCTTTTATCTGAATATATGGTGCAATATTGTGACAAAAAAACCTTTGGGGAGCATCACCCGTCTGCGACGGTTTCTTGTTCAAAACTGCACCCATAGCCGAGCGTGGCATCCGTTATGCGGTGCTCTTGTTAACATTCAGCATGGTGTCCGCTCTCTAATTCAAGTAGTTTTCATCCTATCTTCACCAAACTTAAACAGAACTTGTATCTATATAATGTCTAGGTCAAGTTCTAACATGGGTCATGCCTGTTCAAAAACTAGGTCACAGGGTTACTTAGTGCGTTTTAAACATTCAGCGTGGTGTCCGCTCTCAAATTCAAGTAATTTTCATCAGACCTTCATCAAACTTGGTCAGAAGTTGTATCTCGATGATGTCTAGGCCAAGTTTGAATATGGGTCATGACGGATCAAAAACTAGGTCACGGGGTCAATTAGTGCATTTTAAACATTCAGCATGGTGTCCGCTTTCTAATTCAAGTAGTTTTCAAAAGATCTTCACCAAAGTATTCCCAACCCTCAAAGTATTTTGTGACAGTTTGGCACTCTTGTTTAGCATTGTCAACTCAATAAATCAAAGTGTTCATTTGATTTTCATCAAACTGTATGAAAATGTCTTAGGCATACAATCCTTTACTACTTAAGCTTTGTAAACTTTGGCATTAATCCTGGGTTTCATCCAATTGTATGGAACATTTACTTGGTTATGCTTTTATGTAGTGACAAAGTTGGAGTTGGAGGCATCCGTTTCGGGTGGACACATTTTTTGTTTTATTAACCAGGTTTTCCGAAGGAAAAAACTGGTTATTAGATTGGCGAATGTGGGCGGGCTGGCTGGCGGGCTGGCGGAACAAGCTTGTCCGGGCCATAACTATGTCGTTCATTGTCAGATTTTAAAATCATTTGGCATATTTGTTCACCATCATTGGACGGTGTGTCGAGCGAAATAATTACGTCGATATCTCCAAGGTCAAGGTCACACTTTGAGTTCAAAGGTCAAAAATGGCCATAAATGAGCTTGTCCTGGCCATAACTATGTCATTCATTATGAGATTTTAAAATCATTTGGCACATTTGTTCACCATCATGGGACGGTGTGTCGCACGAAAGAATCACGTCAATATCTCCAATGTCAAGGTCGCCACGACTAAAAATAGATTTATTTTAAAACAAACTTACAAAGGGGGTTAATTTTGTTTGTTCATTTCAAAAGTTCAGTTTGAGTTTTCTCCCTTTATCAGATTTTTTTTCACAATGAAAACCTGGTTTTGTGACAATTTTGTCCCTTGTTCCTGGTGTTTTGAAATTTAACCAGTATTGTGTACATTGTTATGTAGAGCTGCAACGATTCACCAACAGCTCGATTCAATTTCGATTTCAGACACTCCGATACCGATTTTTTCGATTCGATTCATCTTCAAACCTAGTTTTATCATATATTCACTCTTATGCCTCAAAATTAACATTTCTGTTCAAATGTGATTTCAATAAAACACATAAAAAAGATAGCAAATTAGGAATTTTAATATAAAAACTTCTCACTAGAAGATTGTGTTGATTACACAATAATATAAAAAATAAATAAATAATCATAAGAACGTATCTGGAATCAGTTGAATGGAAGTACTATCACTATTATACTTTTACCCAAAACCGCTATAAGCATGTCTACCATTGTGCCATGACAGCATCACCTGTTACCTGTAGGACAAATCACATTCTCTAATAAACTTAACAAAATTCCAACAGAAATAGAACTACTTTTCTGGCTTGCGACTTCAGTAGTTGCACTTGTGCGACCTCTTAGTCTTGCTAAATCAACTTTATGTTTGCGTTTGACATGTTGCATTAGATTAGTGGTTGAGCCGGACTTAGCGTACGCCACATCCGTGAGCACAGTTTGCACTTTGCATTATCGGTAGGGCTACCATCCCGAAACCCAAAATACTGCCACACTTTTGATTTTAGCTTCTTAGGCGCATCTGATAATTTCAATTTGTCGGCAACAACTTGTTCAGCCATTTTGACGCTTTTTCCGAAAGTAGAACGTAACGCGCTCATTGATTGGATGACTAAAGTAATAGGAAACCAATCGCGCGCGTCGTAGTTACAGGTAAAGATAAAACCTTCACCTTCACGTATCAATAGACAGAATACAGCGTGCTTTATGTATCTATGTATATATATGTATGTATGTTAAAGAATCGAATTGAATTTGGTAGGTTTGGTATCGTAATCGAATCGAAGCATTTCGAATCGATTTTCGATGAATCGGATCGAATTGTTGCAGCTCTATTGTTATGCCACCCCACTGTTGTGCCAGTTTGAATGGTGTCTATTTAATGTGTGCAGGAATGTGAAACCCTGAATGGATGCCTATTTTAGAGTTACATGTATAATGAATTACCAATCAGAGGCTACCTGGTACTATTATATTACTATTTGTGCAAACATTATTTTGTAGATATCGCTTGTGTTTATTATGTTGCTTCTGTATATAAAAATAAAATATATTTTTAGGTCAGTGTTTTAAGTTTTGCACATGAGATCTGTCTTTGCCTTGTAGACATTTGACATTTGCACGGGTGCTAGAGTAATAAGAGTATAGGTTCTGTGACTGCTTTAAGTATTCACAGGGTACAACTCTCCTCACAAAAAACATGGGAACAGAAGAATCAGGACCCAGTCTTATTTATTCCTTAAAATGTGAAATGTAACCAGCATTGTACATAACAATGCGCCCACAGTTTTGTGTCCTTTTCAATATTGTATGTTAAACATGCACAATTGTTCATGCAAATAGAATGGATTATTGTTGATCTATTCTTCAAGTGATTTTTTTTCTGTGAAAAATACTGATCTGATTTGTGTGTTAGTAATCCAATAGTTTTCACATTTAATTTATCAGGTATTAAATAAAAATTGTTTTGCTAAAACTATGCTGTAGATTACACATGTGTGTAGTGTTAATTCTTTAGATATTATGAATTTTACATTTCTTTTCAAGTCTTGTTTGGTTTGTTTCAGGGGTTTACCTTACAATTCATATTTGAGCCCAATGATTATTTTGAGAACAAGCAAATCACAAAGGAATACGTCATGAGATCTGAACCAGAAGAAGGCGATCCCTTCTCATTTGAGGGGCCAGAAATTATCAAATGTATCGGGTATGTTGCCTCCTTCATCTCGTATTTTTTATCTTGATCAGGGCTTGTCTTGTTATTTATCATGTTGGTCAAATGCCAGTTGGGATGTACCAAAAGCTTGTTATTTAAGCCAAACAAGTTTCGCTTTGAACAAAAATTTGTAAAGCAAGGATGAGCTCTGTAAAGCAAGGATGAGCTCTGTAAATCAAGGATGAGCTCTGTTATATTACCGAGAATAATGTTGTGCATTGAATTTAATATTATTTTATTATGTTGCAAATTCAGACTTCATCGGAATTTTCTAAGATAAAAAAAATATTTATCAATTCTAGTTCTTATGGCCATCCTTAAAAATTCTTTTGTTTGGCATAACCCGAAACTTCTTTCCGCTAAATTTTTCCTTCCGCGTTTTATCCTTTCTGGTTATTTGCGTCATTTAATTGAATGCTATTTCAAGGATATCTAGAATAGCAATGAACAAAACGTGTACCGGTATTTATTTGAGTCGCCTATTTATTTGACATATGCATATGCGATTAATTAGATCTTAAATACAATTAAACCGCTCCTGTTTTTCTGGTATCCCTCTAATTAAAATACGCTGCTGTCATTCAGGATAGTTTGGGAGTAAAAAAACAAATTAATTAATTATCACCGTTCATTTCAATTCGGCAATTAGCAGAGATGTGTAATATTATTGCCATATAACTAATTATTTAATTATCACTCTTTAATTCAGATCGGTAAATATTCAGTAGAAAGATAAAAAGTGGTCAGCTTAGAAATATTTATTGACGGGTATTGTCACGTTTTTGTTTCATTTGCTTATCTCTTTATACGACTTTCAGACCGGTTGCTATTTTAGAGGCAGACGGCGATATTAAATGTGTATTCAAATTATACAACATCCGCGCATATATGACCCAATATTATCCGATATCTCCACCCGTTCTCACGTTTCATTCGACAACGTCATGTCATGTGTAAGGGAGCTCAATGCTGATTGGCCAGCTACCATGTGCACTTCATTAACAATAAGGTCAAGCCATGTCTAATCGGGTACAGACCGGGTTTTGTTAACTGTTCGAATTGCGAACACTTTCATTGAAACAAAGAGACAAATATAGAAAACCAGTCCGGATTTAAATGGCGGATGTTTTCAACGAAATTTTACTAGATTTTCGCATTTACGCAATTTAGATTTTTCTTTAGCCAAATTCTCAATAGTTTCGCAAATGACTCAAATGGCGAACGACAGCGCGAGCATTGCGAACGTGTTATTATTGGAATAAATGCTCACTATTACAGGGCTCGCGCTGTAATTCTCCATTTGCGAAAGTATAGCGAATTTTGCCCAAGAAAAATATAATTTGCGAAAATGCCTAAATCTCGTTAAAATTCATTGAAAACATCCGCCATTTTAATCCGGAGTGTTTTTTTTTACACTATTTTTCTCTTTGTTTCCATGAACAATTTGAAGCGCATATGGTAGCTGGCCAATCAACATTGAGTTCGCTATCGGGTAATATTGGGTCATTCATGCGCAGATAATGGAATACACAGTTGATATTGTCGTCTGCCTACAATATAATGGCCGATGGCAAAAGTCGTATACAAAATAAGCAAATGAAAAGAAGCGTAACACTCGATAAACTATTTTTAAGCTGATCACTTTACAAATTTCTACCGACTATCGATTTAATTAAAGGATGATAATTAAAAAATTAGTTACATGTCGAAGATGTTGCACCTTTCTGTTCTTGATTGAAATTAAAATGTTATAATTACTTTGTTGTTCTTTACTCACACTATGCTATTGTAAAGTAATATGTCAACCAAATAGTATATTAATTACGTATTTGCTAGGTTACTTGTTTTCATTTTCTGTAGTCAAACGATATGCACATTTTATTTCATGTGCAAAATGCGTACAATTTTTCGGACTGTCGTTTCCGGATAAAGTATTTTTCGTGGATTATATTATATTTTCGAAGTTCTTTATAGAAAAAATAGACTTACGAATACACGTCCGATGATACGGACGGTGCAGAAAAATATTTACCAATTTCCTTTCATGAGGCAGAGGACTTGGAGCTTAATTTGATAATTACCTTTCAGTTTGGTATATGTCGGAGTTCAATGTCAGAAAAAAAAAAATTACAAAAAAAAAATAAAATCCTTACCTACCTACCCACCCAAATTTACCTGGGTCGGGTTATGCCAAACAAACAATTTTTTAAGGATGGCCTTATACAAAAGTAAATTATATATATTTAGTTGTGTTTGTTAAATTTTGCACCCGAGATCTGTCTTTGCCTTGTGGACATTTGACATTTGCATGGGTGCTAGAGTAATTGCAGTATAGGTTCTGTGACTGCTTTAAGTATTCACAGGGTACAACTCTCCTTACAAAACATGCAAGCAGAATTAAGACCCACTGTCATTTCAGAGGTGTCAAAGTTCAGGATTATTCCTGAATTCAGGATTTAGGCCTTCAAAAACTGCTTTTGATATTGATATAAATTAGAGGATTTTTGTTCTGATGTTTCAAGATTTTTGTCACAAAATGTCATTTTAAACACAAATTATTTTAATTTGACATATTGTTAACACAGTTTTTAAATTATAAAAATTAAATTAATTATTTACCCTCTTTTAGCACTTGCCTCCCACATGCTGGGCTTATTTTCAGGATTTTAGATTTTGGTTAATTGACACCCCTGATCATTTATTTAATTGAACAATTAAACAATTCAAATCCCTAAAATATATTTTTATGCCCCCTTTCGAAGAAAAGGGGGCATATAGTGATCAAGGGACCGTCTGTCTGTCCGTCTTTCCGTCACACTTTGCGTTTAGGTTTCGAAAAATGCTCATAACTTCTATGTCCCTCGAGATATAACCTTCATATTTGGTTTGCATGTGTATATGGACAAGGCTTTTCCATACGCACAATTTTTTTTACCCCTGTGACCTTGACCTTGAACTTAGGGTCCGCGTTAAGGTTTCGAAATCTGCGTTTAGGTTTCGAAAAATGCTCATAACTTCTATGTCCCTTGAGATATAACCTTCATATTTGGTATGCATGTGTATATGGACAAGGCCTTTCCATATGCACACTAATTTTTACCCCTGTGACCTTGACCTTGAACTAAGGGTCCGCGTTTAGGTTTCGAAATCTGCTTTTAGGTTTCAAAAAATGCTCATAACTTCTATGTCCCTTGAGTTATAACCTTCATATTTGGTATGCATGTGTATATGGACAAGGCCTTTCCATACGCACAATTTTTTTTAATTCTGTGACCTTGACCTTGAACTTAGGGTCCGCATTTAGGTTTCGAAATCTGCGTTAAGGTTTCGAAAAATGCTTATAACTTTTATGTCCCTTGAGATATAACCTTCATATTTGGTATGCATGTGTACATGGACAAGGCCTTTCCATACGCACAACAAAATTTACCTCTGTGACCTTGACCTTGAAGTTAGGGTCCGCGTTTAGGTTTCGAAATCTGCGTTTAGGTTTTGAAAAATGCTCATAACTTCTATGTCCCTTGAGATATAACCTTCATATTTGGTATGCATGTGTATATGGACAAGGCCTTTCCATACGCACACACATTTTGTCCCCTGTGACCTTGACCTTGAACTTGGGGTCCGCGCTTAGGTTTCGAAATCTGCGTTTAGGTTTCGAAAAAAGCTCATAACTTATATCAAGCGTTTATAGGGGGCATAAGTCATCCTATGGTGACAGCTCTTGTTGTCTATATAAAAGTCATCATACATTTATATAACTTTTATTATAATAGTTTTGAAGTTGTTAAAATTGATTCAGATGTTTTATACAGTTCTAAAATTAAATTACATAGGGCATTTTATCTGAATTTTATGTCCCCCACTATAGTAGTGGGGGACATATTGTTTTTGCCCTGTCTGTTGGTTGGTTGGTTGGTCTGTTGGTTGGTTGGTTGGTTGGTCTGTTTGCGCCAACTTTAACATTTTGCAATAACTATTGCTATATTGAATATAGCAACTTGATATTTGGCATGCATGTGTATCTCATGGAGCTGCACATTTTGAGTGGTGAAAGGTCAAGGTCATCCTTCAAGGTCAGAGGTCAAATATATGTGGCCAAAATCGCTCATTTTATGAATACTTTTGCAATATTGAAGATAGCAACTTGATATTTGGCATGCATGTGTATCTCATGAAGCTGCACATTTTGAGTGGTGAAAGGTCAAGGTCATCCTTCAAGGTCAGAGGTCAAATATATATGGCCAAAATCGCTCATTTTATGAATACTTTTGCAATATTGAAGATAGCAACTTGATATTTGGCATGCATGTGTATCTCATGGAGCTGCACATTTTGAGTGGTGAAAGGTCAAGGTCATCCTTCAAGGTCAGAGGTCAAATATATGTGGCCCAAATCGCTTATTTTATAAATACTTTTGCAATATTGAAGATAGCAACTTGATATTTGGCATGCATGTGCATCTCATGGAGCTGCACATTTTGAGTGGTGAAAGGTCAAGGTCATCCTTCAAGGTCAGAGGTCAAATATATGTGGCCCAAATCGCTTATTTTATGAATACTTTTGCAATATTGAATATAGCAACTTGATATTTGGCATGCATGTGTATCTCATGGAGCTGCACATTTTGAGTGGTGAAAGGTCAAGGTCATCCTTCACAAGGTCAAGGTCATCCTTCAAAGTCAAACGTCATATAGGGGGACATTGTGTTTCACAAACGCATCTTGTTTTCAGTTGTAGACTTCTTGCTTTAAAACCTTCAATACAATAAAAATAATTCTGCAGGTGTAAAATTGACTGGAAGAAAGGCAAGAACGTGACAGTTAAAACAGTTAAAAAGAAGCAGAAGCACAAAGCCAGTGGTACCACCAGAACAATACAGAAAACAGTCCAAAATGATTCCTTCTTCAATTTCTTCAGTCCGCCTACTCGTAAGTGCTGTCAGTTGGTTCGGGATTATTGAACAAATGTGTGCAATACATTACGAAACAAATTACTATTTGTTTTGTTTAGTGGTTGGTATTACTCTGAAATATTCATTTACACATGTCGGCCTTTTGAGCCAACTAATGTGTTCAATGTTGGTCATGGTCATCTTGTGTTAATATAATTGTACCGTGCTCTGTGAAAGTGGTTTCATGCATGTGCCTAAAGTGTTGTCCCAGATAAGCCTGTGCTGTCCGCACAGCCTAATTAGGGACGACACTTAACGCTTGTATAATATTTTTCGTTTCAATAGTTTCTTCTAACCAAAAATCAAGTTAAGGCGGAAAGTGTCGTCCCTAATTAGCCTGTGGGGACGGCACAGCCTAATCTGGGATGACACTTTACGCACATGCTTTAAACCCCCTTTTCACAGAGTGCGGCTAAATTATTACTACTATTTAAAAGTTCCATGCCCAGAATAAATGACAATTTTGGTCATGTAAGTATGTTAAAAAGTATTAAAGAAAAATGTGTGTGGTTAAGGAAAGCTTTGCTTTGTAGCATACCCTCCTATATAAACCAATAATGAATTTCAGTCATTGTTGCGCCAAAACAAACATCAGAGCATGCAGTTTTACTTATACATCTGTTAGCCCTGTACCTCTTAGATACATTTTTTTACCCATTTGTAGTTCCTCAGAAAGTAAAATTCAATTTAAGACCTTTCTTACGTTATTCAAGTTTAAAAGGCTTCATTTCCAACCCTTAGATACTGATGAGCAGCAAACAGCATAAAACCTGAACAGACTGCGAGTTACTCGCAGGCTGTTATTGTTTTATGCTGGTTTCAAAAGCCATTTTCACTTTGCTTTTTATTATGCTCCTCATATATATATATGGGGAGCACCAGTTTGTCCTTCTGCACTTCCGTACAAACTAAATTCTTGTCCGGAGCATAACTCTAAAACTACTGAAGGGATTTACTTGAATCTTGAAATATAAACAGATGGCAACTAGGAGAAGTGCAGTGACCAAGAACCATAACTCTATCTACCTTAGTTTTTTAATTATCTCCCCTTTTATATAATTTCAAGGTAATTTTTGAGCATAGCTTAAAATCGACTGAAGGGATTTACTTGAAACTTGAAATATAAACAGATGGCAACTAGGAGAAGTGCAGTGACCAAGAACCATAACTCTATCTACTTTATTTTTTTAATAATCTTCCCTTTTATATAATTTTTAAGTAAATTTTTGTCCAGAGCATAACTCTAAATCTACTAAAGGGATTTATTGAAACTTGAAATATAAACAGATGGCAAGTAGGAGAAGTGCAGTGACTAAGAACCATAACTCTATCTACCTTAGTTTTTGAATTATCTCCCTTTATTAAATTTCAAAGTAAATTTTTGTCCGGAGCATAACTCAAAATCTACTAAAGGGATTTACTTGAAACTTGAAATATAAACAGATGGCAAGTAGGAATAGTGCAGTGACTAAGAACCATAACTCTATCTACCTAAGGTCACTGAGGTCAAGGTCACCAAAGCTAATAATAGATTTTCCTTCACACTTTTGTTACAGTTTCTCATAGCGCCTTCAATACTTTACCGATCTCTTTCATATTTGGCATGTAGGTACCTTGCATGGACCTCTACCTTTTGATGATGTTTGAGGTCACTGGGGTTAAGGTTACGAAAGCTAATAATAGATTTTCCTTCACACTTTTGTTACAGTTTCTCATAGCAACTTCAATACTTTACTGATCTCTTTCATATTTGGCATGTAGGTACCTTGCATGGACCTCTACCTTTTGATGATGTTTGAGGTCACTGGGGTCAAGGTCACCAAAGCTAATAGATTTTCCTTCACACTTTTGTTACAGTTTCTCATAGCGCCTTCAATATTTGAATGATCTCTTATATATTTGGCATGTAGGTACCTTGCATGGACCTCTACCTTTTGATGAAGTTTGAGGTCACTGGGGTCAAGGTCAAGGTCACTGAGGCTTAGGGCTGTAACGATACATTCGAATATTCGAATAACTCGAATACGGCTGTGGAGGAATCGTATTCGTTATTCGCCACCTCCCGAACCGAATATTTGACGGATTCAAACAACGTGGTTTCGAGTTTGAAAGTTTAATCATCTTAGCTTACCTTACAAATTAAGGTTCATACAATAAATCCTTATATTTAAATGTTCCTCTCCTTGTTCCGGCGTTTTTCATCATGTTAACCCCATCCCCACTATGTTACACAGTGAGATTTTCAACAAAAATGGAGGGTACCGTTTGAATATTTACGACATTGAATTGAAAAATCTTTCGATGGTTTTTAATGTTTATTTCAATAATACGAGTGATTTGATGCTCAAACATACACACAAAGTTGATATCGTTGACCTGCCTGCTTAATTGTTCTACTCAAGGATTTTATTGGCACTAGTCATGTTTTCAAAACTGTGTTCAATGCTTAAGCAGTTCTAGTCAGTGTTTTGTTATTTCAAAGTGTTATATCTCATATTTTCAGTATGCAATGATACTCAATTATTCAAATTGACAAATACTCATAGTTTCATACTATATAATATCATGTCAAGTTGGCAGTATTACTTTTGTTCATTGAAATTCATATTCACGAATAAATATTCGTATTCGCCACCCTGTATTCGTGATACGTATCGTATTTGTCACCTAGTGTATTCGTTACAGCCCTACTGAGGCTAATATTAGATTTTTTCAAGGTCTCACTTTTTTCCACACAATTAACCCATATATCAACAAAGCATCATTGGGGAGCATCCATCAGTTTTACTGATATCCTTGTGGGGGAAAAGTTTATGCTATGTATTGCTCTTCCCCTACAGCTCCGGAGGATGAGGAGATGGATGAAGACACTGAAGCCCTTCTAGCTGCAGATTTTGAGATCGGACACTTCATTCGAGAACGCATAGTACCTCGTGCTGTCCTGTATTTCACTGGAGAGGCCTTGGAAAACGATGATGATGTAATTGCTTGTTCTAGTAGTATATATATTTTGTATTCTGTAAAACATCTCATTCTTATGATATCCACATAAAAAAAGTGTGGGGTTGGGGTATACTTGAATACTTGATACCAAAATTATGCTAATTTGAAAATAATAATAAATAATAATTATTATGAAAATAAATGAAAAAATGGTAAAAAAATATGCAAAGAAAATTGACCTTGTATAAAACATTGATAAGTGCAATAATACTCACTGTTATGTGTGTACAGTATGACGAGGGTGATGAGGAGGATGGAGCAGAGGAGGGGGAGTATGATGAGGATGCTGACCCAGACTACAGTCCAGGGGTGAGTACATGTCTATTGTCTGGGGCCGTGGGCGGGCCTGGCCCTTGCTTGTGGGCCCGGACAATATGGCAGCCATGTCTTCTCTTTGTTGTCAAACAGTCATTCAGGTTTAAATTCGTTGATTAAAAACCTATATGTTGATAGACACCTCATCATGTATTGATTTTAATTAAAATTACATGAACAATTATATGGTGATTTTAAGTTGGTAACCTTCCTTTCTGGTATGTTAAAATGTCAAATTTGTTGTGAACTTAAAAAGGGTTATTATGCCCCCGGTAGGGTGGCATATAGCATTTAAACTGTATGTCCGTCGGTCTGTCAGTACATCCAAAAACTTGAACATTGGCCATAACTTTTGCAATATTGAAGATAGATACTTGATATTTAGCATGCATGTGTGTCTCATGGAGCTGAACATTTTGATTGGTGAAAGGTCAAGGTCAATGTCAACCTTCAAGGTCAAAAGTAAAAAAAAAATCCAAGGCAAGTAATAAGCTTTAAAAGGGAGATAATTTCTAAACCTGCCAAATGATATATTGAAATTTTATTTCAAAGTGGTGCAATAAGGGGCATTGTGTTTCTGACAAACACATCTCTTGTTTAATTCTGTAGACAGTTTCATATCCTTTGTGGAAGTATTCTGGAAAATTAGCGCATGTCAACTTTTGCAACAGGTTAGATACAAATACGTGAACCAAGCTTTTTTAGACCGGGTGGCGACACATGCTCTTGGTCGAGTGTCACATATCTCTAGTGCCCCTTTTGATACCCGACTGCCCCCAAGACCTAGTTCAGGAACATTCATTCGGAAAGACATGAACACACAGACACATCTATCCGCTCGACCGCTTACAGCACCATTGAATCAAGAACCAACATTTGCCTCAGAGACCAGATCTAGGAGTGATATTTTACCATCGTCAGATGTTGTTATTGGTCCTGAACATCGAATATTGGCAACTGGGACCAGGTCAAAAGCTGTAAATTCGCAACCCTCAACTTTGGTTAGTGATGTTGCTGAGCAGAAAGTTGTTGGTAGTAAAAGACGAGAACCTCAAAATCCGACAGCAGGGGTACAACCTATAATGGCATTTTTAAGAGAAGGTACAGAAGTTTTCTTACCGCACGCATTGGAATCTGAAGGTATTCAAAGCAGTGAGCTAATTAGTAAATCTGCATTGGAGAGAAAAAAATCTCAAACAGCTATGGAGAAGGCCTTTGTTCGTGTAAAACGAAGTCCAAGAGTTTTGTCTGTGAAGAGTCCGAGAGGATTAGTTAAGGGAAACACCAGGCATAGGAAAGTTATGGAAGAAATTAAAGAAGATCTTGACAATGGATGCGATTCACCCGACAACAATAAAGCAGAAGAATCATTGGAAATACATGAAGACTCTAGTGGCTACACAAAACATAAAGAGAATTCAAGAAACAGTGTTAGATCCTCTAAAAAATACTCATTGGGTAGAGACAAAGAAGGCAGACCCATGCAGAGAGGAAATAAGAGAGCTGTGACAAATCAAGAGCATTTTGAAGGCTTTCAGATTGACAAAAGTTCAACAATTGATAACACTGGAAAGGATACTGGAAATAAAACCCTGCCTGGTAGAAAACATACATATGTAAGAGGTTCTCAATCAGCCACTGTTAATCAGGATGACAAAAGTTCCAATAAAACGTTGCCTGGTAGAAAACATACAGATGTAAGAGGTACTCAATCAGCCACTGTTTATCAGGATGACACGAGTTCCAAAGCAATGGCTTTTTCCATTCTTAAGAAACTGATTGGTAAAGGAAGGTTAAAGACTCACCAGCCTGGTAAGGTTCCTGCAGTCCGTAAATCCCAAGGAAGAAAGTATAAATTCAATGAATCTTCAATCAATGATAATATAAATCCTTCAAAACAGAACCCTGAAGCAAAATGGACTGAAAAAAGAGATCATATTTCAATCACTCTTCCAGGATATTCTATTATGGAGGGAAAGGGTCACCAGCCATCAAGAAGACAACAATATAAGAGATCCGGAAAGGCAGTAGTGGCAGAGACTGATTTTATAAAGAAAAGATGGCAAGATATATCACACATTTATGAACAGGCTGGAGAGCCCATCTCGGCTCCTGTGAGAAAACCACCTTGGGATTCTCAACCCAGCAAAGTCTTGGCTGACCAGGAAAGAGCAACTGCCAGCGCCAAACCAGTCCTGCAGCAGTCAAAAGTGGATGATGCTTGCGTGAAGGAAATAAACAGCAAAGGAGGAAACTATTTATCTGCAACGGGAGATTCTGGTGCTGAAATGGTTCATTTAAAAGAGCAAAAATCTTCACAGAGTTTCAAGGGAATCAAATTAGTGAATGCTATGATCTCCACCAGCATGGAGGCATCATCAAATCTGATTGGCAAAGCTGTGGATGTAATATCAATCCGATCTAGTTCATCGGGGAGAAACACAGTGGGCGTCCACCCTAAGTACAGAGACAGCCCATATCTACACGACAACCCACTGTTGTCATCTGGAAAGCCAAGGTGGCGACGGCCCGTCAGTTCAGATTTCTCAGACAGTCGGGCTATGAAAGGGGCACTTGAGCAACCTGGTGCCAAGAGTAGTCCTGGCAGAGATGAGGACCAAAACTATGTTGATGAGAATTGAGGGAAACCATCGTATATGCATTTTGTTATAACCAATGTGTGCAGCTCCATATTCCTTTCCAGCCAACCTTGACAGCTTAAATGTGTTTCTCTACTCATTGTTAAATTCTTTACAGAATTATGGATTTTTTGCCTTAACATTGTGAATGGTGCCAAACTTTGAGTTTTTTGCGAAAATGCAATTGTACAGTCTAGAACTTTTAATATTGGTTTTAAAATTTGTTTTGGTCTTAGGAAGAAAAAAGCAAAATTTGCTTAAATGTTTAGTCTCTCTTTGATTGAAGAAAGGCACAGTATTTCTGTAACTCACACATTGGTTACTAACAAAGTCATGCGGTGGAGTAAATGCATAAAATAATTCACCTTGACAATTGTGAAGTTTTGTTTCATATGTCCCAATTTAATGTGCTGTGATGTGGTGTGTCTTGTATGCCTAACATTTTTAAACATGTGAATGTATTTCTTTCTGTAGGGCTCCAAATAGAATGCACACAGTAGTGATATAGACTGGATATAGTGTGATAGGTATTCAGTGTAACCTATTGCTGTGTCCCTCCCTGCATTGTCCTTAATTATGTGTGACACTGACTACACACATACATTGGGCTCTGTAAGTTGTTGATGTAAATTACCATTGTGGATATGCCTCATCTTGGAAAATGGCCTTAATCCAAAATGGCTAAAAGCTTTTGTTATCTTCTTACTTTTGTTGCTGTAAACAAATAATTTCTTTCCATTGGGAAACATGCCCTTTGCAAACATTTAATATTCGAAACTTTTTTAATAACCTCAAGTCACTCGGTGTTCAAAATAATATAAATGCCAACAAAAAATTAGCCAAGCCTTTTTGCAAAACCTTTTTTCACATCTCCTAGTTAAGTTGTTTTCTTATTTTGTTTCAATGACCATAAATGATTATAACGTGCTACGTCTGAAATTGAGCCTACTATGCAGATTTGACATTTAGTTAGTTGTAGAATTACATAAGGCATGTCACATTCATGTAAAAAAAGGAAACATTGGTGACTTGTACTGTTGTTCCAAATAAACAATATCAAGATTTCTATTCTGAATGTAACCTCAATGTAGTCAAAGTCATCCATAATTTTATCCCTCTATTTACATGTCTGTGGATACATATTTATTTATATGATATAAACAAATGTGGTAAGCTTACATTATTATTAAGTCTTTTCCTATGGTTTGTATAGAATAATCAGAATGCACTACTGTCATGAAAGCTTCTTTAATTGGAAGCAATCTTTTAGTCCTCTGTAATCAGTGTTTTTTTTCCACCATTGACTTGGGAAAATTTGCGACATTTTGACTAAAATTGGGAAATTTGTATTGTTGCTGTTTGGCTAAAAATGCTTTGTATTGAGAATAGAAGTGTTTTCAGTATTATTTTTACTAAGGTTGAACTTGTATGGCTGGATGGAAATATGAACAAAATGTTAAAATCCTAAAAAATGTATAAATAAAATGGAAACCTTCTATTGGGAATTTTTTGGTGCCATATGGGAAAAACATATACTTTTCTATGGGGGGGGGGGGGGATACGGGACCCTTTTTAAGGGGAAAAAAACACTGGTAATGTGTTCTCTTATTTGGTGTGTGAATGTTTAAATTGATTTGTAGATGCATTTCTGTTTGGAGCCTTATGGTGATGCATGTTTTGTTTCTGTGCATACATTTGGTTTGCATAAGGTCTTCATCTAAATAATTATTTTTCTCAAATATTGAATAAGGGTTAAATTTATTATTCCCTGCCAAAGGTGGAGGGAGATAGTTTTGGTGTTGTCTGTCCATCTGTCACAAACTTTTAAGACTATATCTCAGACACTATATAAGAGTTCAACGTGAAACTTCATGGGTGCATACAAGTGTCAGCTAAAAACCTTTATTCTACACTTTCTTTAATAAGTATTGTTGCCGTTTATTGCTTTTGTTTAATGTAATTTCAGGACTGCATCTCAAAATGATACCAAATTTCAACATAAATCAAAAGGGCAGTATAGGTATCAAAGAGAAGTGCCTTGCGCAAGAACCATAACCCTTAACTTGATTAAATAAGAGAATGCCCTTTGTTGTTGTTGTATAATGTAACTTTTCAGGGCATAATCTCAGATATGATACAACATTTCAACATGAAACGTAATGAGTGTAAAGATACAAATAAGAAGTGCAATGCACAAGAACCATAACCCTTCACTTTCATGAACAAGATGTATTTCCCTTTGTTCAAATAGTAGTTCTGCACCTTAATAAATCAATAAACAAAATTTATTTTGTGGGGTTATCAATTAAATGAACTTGCTTGTTTGAAGGAAAAAGTTTTTAATTAGCATTTAATTGCACGAACACATATAAGGATATAATAGAGATAAAATAAAAATCACTATGCATTTTTAGCTCTACTTTTATATATAAAATATATATAGTGGAGCTATCCTACTCACCCAAGCGTCTGCGTGAGCGTTGGAATGTTCAAGTTTGCGTACCACCTCAATTATTTTATATGTCCCTTGACATATTGCTGTCATATTTTGCATACTTCATTACCAACATGGCCCCAATCTATTTACAAGAGCAGACAACTGCATCAAGCATTTTGTAAGAATTATGGCCCTTTTTATGTCCCCCACTATAGTAGTGGGGGACATATTGTTTTTGCCCTGTCTGTTGGTCTGTCTGTTGGTCTGTTTGCGCCAACTTTAACATTTTGCAATAACTTTTGCTATATTGAAGATAGCAACTTCATATTTGGCATGCATGTGTATCTCATGAAGCTGCACATTTTGAGTGGTGAAAGGTCAGAGGTCAAGGTCAGAGGTCAAATATATATGGCCAAAATATCTCATTTTATGAATACTTTTGCAATATTGAAGATAGCAACTTGATATTTGGCATGCATGTGTATCTCATGGAGCTGCACATTTTGAGTGGTGAAAGGTCAAGGTCATCCTTCAAGGTCAGAGGTCAAATATATGTGGCCCAAATCGCTTATTTTATAAATACTTTTGCAATATTGAAGATAGCAACTTGATATTTGGCATGCATGTGCATCTCATGGAGCTGCACATTTTGAGTGGTGAAAGGTCAAGGTCATCCTTCAAGGTCAGAGGTCAAATATATGTGGCCCAAATCGCTTATTTTATGAATACTTTTGCAATATTGAATATAGCAACTTGATATTTGGCATGCATGTGTATCTCATGGAGCTGCACATTTTGAGTGGTGAAAGGTCAAGGTCATCCTTCACAAGGTCAAGGTCATCCTTCAAAGTCAAACGTTATATAGGGGGACATTGTGTTTCACAAACGCATCTTGTTTCACTTAGAATATGCATATTATTGATAAATCTATGTTAAAGTTTGCGTACCACCTGTAATATTTTTCATGTCCCTTGACATATTGCTTTTATTTTGCATACTTCATTACCAGCATGACCCCAATCTTTAAACAAGAGCAGACAACTGTATCAAGCATTTTGTAAGAATTATGTTCCCTTTTTATTCTTAGAAAATTGAAAATTTGGTTAAGTGTTGTGTTTAGGTTGCTTCATTCCTAAAGTAGCAAAGCTATTGCATTCATACATGCAACACTTACTACCTATCAAAGTTATGTAACTCTGACTGGCATTTTGACAGAATGATGGCCCCTTATATACTTAGATAATTGAACATTTGGTTAAGTTTTGTGTTTTGGTCCACTTTACTCCTAAAGTATCATAGCTATTGCTTTCAGAATTTGAACACTCGCTAACTATCATAAGGGGACTGTACAGGGCAAGTTGCATAAATCTGGTTGGCATTTTAATGAAATAATGGCCCTCTTTATCCCCGCCGAAAAAAATTCGGAGGAGATATAGTAATTGGTCCCGTCCGTCCGTCCGAAACTTTGGCCAGAGCATAACTCCAACTCTATTCAATGGATTTACTTTAAACTTAGAATATAAACAGAGTAGGAAAATTGCAGAGACTAAGAACCATAACTCTATCTACCTTAGTTTTTAAATTATCTCCCCTTTTATATAATGTCAAAGTTAATTTTTGTCTGGAGCATAACTCAAAATCTACTAAACAGATTTACTTGAAACTTGAAATATAAACAGATGACAAGTAGGGGAAGTGCAGTGACTAAGAACCATAACACTATCTACCTTAGTTTTTGAATTATCTCCATTTTTTTTTAATTACAAATCAATTTTGTTTGGAGCATAACTCTAAATCTACTGAAGGGATTTACTTGAAACTAGAAATATAAACAGATGGCAACTAGGAGAATTGCTGTGAACATGAACCATAACTCTTTCAGCCATAGTTTTTGAATTATCTCCCTTTATTTGTTTTACAAATATTCTACTCTCTAAAACAAATGTTGTCATACAAGCAAACACATTTCGGCGGGGACTTGGCACTACTGTGACAAGCTCTTGTTTGTCTTAGTAACTTTGAATATTTTGTTATGCCCCCCTTCGAAGAAGAGGGGGTACATTGCTTTGCTCATGTCGGTCGGTCGGTCTGTCGGTCGGTCCTGTCCACCAGGTGGTTGTCAGACGATAACTCAAGAACGCTTGGGCCTAGGATCATGAAACTTCATAGGTACATTGATCATGACTCGCAGATGACCCCTATTGATTTTGAGGTCACTAGGTCAAAGGTCAAGGTCACAGTGACCAGAAATAGTAAAATGGTTTTTGAATGATAACTCAAGAACGCATACGCCTAGGATCATGAAACTTCATGGGTAGATTGATCATGACTCGCAGGTAACCCCTATTGATTTTCAGGTCACTAGGTCAAAGGTCAAGGTCACGGTGACCCGAAATAGTAAAATGGTTTCCGGATGATAACTCAAGAACACATACGCCTAGGATCATGAAACTTCATGGGTAGATTGATCATGACTCGCAGATGACCCCTATTGATTTTGAGGTCACTAGGTCAAAGGTCAACGTCACAGGTGAAGGTCACAGTTACTGGAAATAGGTATTTTAAGGATTTAGCATGGTTCAAACAAGGGAAACAACTACGGTTTATGCATGTTCTTTTTATTACAGATTTGCCTCCCTTTAATTCATTCAAAATCTCATTTTACAGCAGAGATTCCAAATCTGACCTGTAAATGAGCCCCATATTTACTGCCAGTGCTAGGTTACCTTTTCCCATTTGATCATTCTTACGTATTGGTATTGTAATGCTGCTACTGCTGCTACTTCTACTTCTACTACTACTACTACACCACCACCACCACTTATTCTACCATGTCTACTATTACTACTTCTACTACTACTGCCACTACTACTACAACTTTTACTATTACTACTACTACTTCTACTACTACTACTACTACTACTACTACTACTACTACTACTACTACTACTACTACTACTACTACTACTACTACTACTACTACTACTACTACTACTACTACTACTACTACTACTACTACTACTACTTATACTACTACTACTACTACTACTACTACTACTACTACTACTACTACTACTATTACTACTACTACCACTACTACTACTACTACTACTACTACTACTACTACTACTACTACTACTACTACCACCACCACCACCACCACCGTTTACAGTGACAAAAAACTGTATTCACACAATGGCTGCTACTACAACTTATAGCCCATATAGGGGGGCATGCATGTTTTACAAACAGCCCTTGTTAAATTTTGTGTTTACATCCACTTTACTTCTAAAGTATCGAGGCTAATTACAAATACTTTCTTAACTATCATAAGGGTACTGTTCCTGTCAAGTTGATTTAGACCTTGACCTTTGAATGACCTTGACGCTCGAGGCCAAATTATTAAATTTTGCTTAAATTGCAATGACTTCTTTTTTTATGATCAGATTTGATTCATACTTTGACAAAACAACACTTACCTGACATACCAATTATTAAAACAATAATACTGTTGCAACAATATTATATTGATAACAACATGCATACTGAATTCTAGTGCAAGTTTCAACAAAACACTGACTAATAAATCGTGCAAGATTCAACAATACACTGACTAATATATCGGTACGTTTATCAATTTCAGAAAGAGAAGCCTGCAGAATGCAAACAGCAGTGATTTGTTGCTTTCTTTTGTCTTCATTGGTTACCATAGAAACATCATTTCCATGGAGCTAGTGAATTGTTGCTAGTCCTTCCAGTGTCTATACATTCGACCTTGCTACAATGTGATATGAACCCAGCCAATGTCTTAATGAAGCAGTTTGGATTTTATTCACTGGCCATTGTACACCTCTGTCCTTGTTTAAAGACCAGTTATTGCTAACTCTAATGTTGTATACTATTCAACATACATGTAGTCTCATTTTTATTTAAATCAATTATTTCGAGACTTTTGTATTGGACTTGCTTGTGCTGTTAAATGATTGCTGATTCACAGAGAAAAATGGCTTGTTATTAGGTAATTGTCCCCTACCGAAGAAACTTGTGGTTTGCGCTCTGTGCGTCAGTCCGTCACACTTTTCTGGATCATGCGATAATTTAAAAATTCTTCATAGTTTTTCATGAAACTTGAAACATGGACAGATGGCATTAACGACATTATGCATGTCAATTTATTATGTTCATATGTCAAGAATTCTGGTTGCTATGGCAACAAATAAAAAATTATGACAATGGTGGAGTTTCACTGGTAGGGGACAATATTGCTTGGCAATCTCTTGTTCAGGTTGTTATTAATGATGTTTTTTCTTGTTTTATTTCAAAAACCAATTTCGAAATCTCTGTTTATTTAATACCTCTGAATGAACCTTAGGTGTTACACGCTGCTTTGATATTAACAAAAGTAGACTTTACAGTCATGAGTTATGGAAATATGAAACATTTGATTTAAAATTCATATAAGGATATATTAAATTCTTTTTTTACCTTTAATACCTCAAGTAAGTTATGTTGAAATGTGCTGCCATAACTGATTTGTATATTAGATATTTTGTTTATCATAAAAATAAATATATTACATAAAGAATATCTCTTTGGTTCATGAATTATCAATGGAAATCGCATCACTGTGTTAAGTGTTCTGTGGTTAAAAGTTTGCAGTAAATGTATTTGAACGTTGTGTACTATTCATTATCTTGAAGAGTTTATAAGCATGCCATTAGTGAAACATATTTTTCTGGCAAAAAATTTCAAGAATATAAGGGCTAACGGAAAGAGCTGAATGTTGAAATACCATTATTTTCTGAACACCTTCATTTTCATTTCGCATGTAAATGACTTAAAGTGTTTTTGAGTTTATGGGTTAAGTTTCGTTATGTGATTTCAGATGAATTTTCAATATTTTTCGTTTTGAATGCTGTGTTCATCTCATTAACACTTAGTTATTGTTTACTTTATGATGTCCCGTAGTGTCGGTCATGAAAAGATGTTTTGAGACTGTTGCAACATTTAATTTTATATTTTGAACGATGGTTGGTGTTAGAAGTTACTGAACTTATTAACATATTTGTGAATGATAAATTAATGGTCTATTTGGAAGTATTGATAATTATATTTTGAAATGACGTACAATTGTGTAATGAAATTTGGTCTTGTTACTTGATAGACATGATAAATAGGTTTGCATGTGACGTTTGTTCTCAGCTAATACAAACTATACAGTAATGAAGTTACATGCACGTAAACATTCAAATAATTGTGTTTTTGGTTACCATTGTGTGATTGGAAGTGTTTTGAACAAAAATAAAACTTGCCTATACATATCATAACTTTTTTAATTCTGCTGGATTTTCTCATTACACAAGTTTTTTAAGTAATTATCAGTGTTCTAATGACTTGAGAAGGCAGCAGTCCTTCATTCACAGATTGTTCACAGTATGTTTCTGCCCTATGTTTTTGGTAATGAACGTTGTAAAAAAAAATGTTTGTGCAATGATTAAGCATGTTTTTGTCATGTAATCTCTGCTTATTACTTTGTAATTCTAGTAGTTATATTATAAGTGTAAATGTAAACTTAACGAATGTTGTATGGGTATTAAAACTGTAATGCAATTAAAGAAGCTGAAATCACTGCGACTTGGTTTGTTGAGGCTGCTTGGTAACCACTTCAACTTGGTATTATGAGGCCACTCGGCAACATTTGATGATACAATTAGGCCATTACCAATATTATATTGTCGGATAATTTTTATAAATTTAATGCAATTTTTTGACAAACGTTCACCTGCAGACGAAATGTGATGGAGGTGCAGTGAAAGACTTGCACATTTACTGACAGCTGATACAGTGGATTCTTTACGAATTGTGTTTATAAATACATGTTGGTCAAGTTCAAAAACAAAATACATGAAAGCAGAACAGAGCAACTGAAGGGACATGTGTGTCGAAGTTATCCACGACCAATTGTATATATTTATTTTGGTGGAAAGATACACGTCACGCGAGTCCTGTCACTTTCTTCTACTATAAAATGCCTTGTGATTGGTATTCTACCAACCTCTACGCAGACATGTCACTAGTTCCAAGCATATCGATCTATGTCATGCCGCATTAAGTATAAGACACAATATATCAGTGTTGAAGTTTTCAGTTACGTTGATTAAAAAAAATACTAGCAAAACATATTTTGTTATCCCTAGAACAAAATATGTTTGTGGAAGATGACAGTGTTGAAATAAAAACTTCCCGCAATTCACCAATGTGTTCATTATATTAGTTTTGAGCTCGGCTAAGCTTTTTTTTAGTCGGGCATCGTCAATATTAACGTTGATAACACTCTAAAGCCAACATCTAATGTCCAATTTTCATTAAACTTCTTCAGAACGTGTCCCATTGATATCTTGGACGAGTTCGAAAATGGTTCCGGTTTGTTGAAAAACAGCTGCAGTTGGGTGGGGCAGTTTTCCTTATATGGTTATAGTTAAACATTGTTAACTCTGTACAAGTCACATTTTAAGTACAATCCTTTTCAAACTTTGGCAAAACATGTGCCCCGTTAATATATGGGCTGAGTTCAAAAAAGGTTCCGGTTGGTCGACCACATGGCTCCCAGGTTGGCAGTTTTCCTAATGTGGCTACAGTAAAATCTAGTGAACAGTCTAGAAGTCGCATGTATTATCCGATGTTCACGAAACTTAGAACTAAAATTCTAATGATATCTTGAAATGAGACAGAAAATGGTTCTAGGCTGTTAAAACGAATGACCCCAAGGGGGTGGGGCATTTTTCCTTATATGGCTATAGTAAAATCGTTGTAAATACTCGAGACGTCGCATATTTAGTCCAATCTTCATGACACTTGGTCAGAACATGTTTCCCAAATATATCTTGGACTGGTTCAAAAATGGTTCCGAATTTCGATTAGTGGAACAAAATGGCCACAATTGGGTGAAGCAGTTTTTCTTATATGGCTATAGTACAACCTTGTTAACAATTTTATAGTCACATGTATTGTTTAAACTTCATGCATTTTAGTCACAACATTATTTCTAATATCTTGGATTAGTTCGAAAATGGTTCCCTCAATCGGCTACAGTAAAACCTTTTGTCTCTTAGCTCTATTTTGCGGATGAAGAATCTGACTGCGGTAACTGTCATTGATATCAGAAATGAGGCCCAATGTGAGAAAACGCATGATCCGGTGTTGATAAAATTTGTTTTCTTGTGATAATTTTGGAGGAAATCTTCAAAAAAAAAATATGTAAAGTGTTGTCATGCCATCTTTTCACCAGGGGCCTATTGTCAAATGCATCACAAATGTGCCATTGAAATAATATACTTACTAACAGCACGAAATATATATGAACTGTATCAAAAAGCTGGACATATGGCTAACTCACGTATTGCAAGCAGGTGCAAAACAGTGTGACAAGTTGACAACCAGACCTACACCGGAAACTGGAGCACGGGTGCCCAGGCAGGTATGGTCACATGGAGCCTCGCTGGTGTCGGAGCAAAGAGCGACCTTTAAGTGTATTACATCACTCATTTGAAAACAAGTATGAGATATAAAAAATAATAATATAGAGATACTACACACATACACGAAAATATAAGTAAACAACTGTCAATATAGTTCACCGGTATTGTGGTTTCACATAAAAGTACCATTTGTTATTATTGTCTTGTGGTTTTACATAAAATTACCATTTGTTATTATTGTTACAGCGAATGCTAGTATATCTTATACACAATTAATCTCGGTATAAATTATGATTGATAAACAATGAATCGGGTACCGAGATCCCCTGGAGAATCTCGTCTCAATCCTGTCACAATGAACCATTGGCAACAGAGCGACCAGGCATTCGTCGAAATTCATGTTACGATCTTTTTTGTCTAAAATAATATGACAAATCTATACTTTATTGATTCGATATATCTTAGTTTATGTGTATAATGATGTAATTATAAGTTCATTAACAAACCTACGAGTATATTGTATCTTGAAAGAAAACATATATATCATCCGAAATTAATCTTCACGTATAAGCATTTTTGAAGAACGGTTTAAATATGCTCGTTATAGAACAGTTGACGAGTGACGTCACGCGCACCTGCAAAGTTCAGACTCCGCCCACTGGTTGGCAAAAAGAGTTGGAATTCATATAAGCGCATATTGAGAAGGTTGACAAAATCATCGTTTTTAATGATAATCATGCACATATCAAAAATAATTTTACTAATTATGTCTATATAAAACATTAGCATGCAAGGGAATGCATCTTTGGAACGGTTATATTGTTGTTATTATTCGTTTTTACTCACAGCGAACTCGGGAGTGGAACACAATCTAAGAGCTCGATATGTGGTTACCACAAAAATCTCGCTAGATCTACTTGGCAATTCTTGACGACCATTTTTAGTTTTAAAGAAAAAATCTCAGAAATTGAAATTCTTTCAGAATAAATTTAATTTAATGAACGAAAACAAATAAGGATGAAAACAAACAATGAATAGGTCTATTTTCTGTACGCAACATAGGGTAACTGATTTGAACCTTTGTATGAAAAACTTACCTTGTGAAACACTAAATAAATTCCCCTGACTAATGTAATTGTGTACACTAATTTTGACACTCTTAGTTGCAGCTTTTATATCCTGGTGTTTAATTGCACCTATGTTCATCTTAAACCGATTATCTCGTTATGATCGGATACTGTCCAGACAATTACAAGCATACGAGCATCTCAAGCCAGTAGCGAGTGCTATTTCGCCATTATTAGCTAATCCCTTAACTGCAATTCATCGTACAGTGTACATTCCTGACACTCTCAAGCGTGGTGTAATAGTAACCCTACATAAAAGAGGATCGAAACCGAAGGACAATCTGGATAGCTACAGAGCTATAACCCTTACCTCTATTGTGTTAAAGCTCTTTGAATCTGTACTTTTACAACGATGTAGCACAAATATGAAGACCGACCTTAACATTCAACAGTGTGGTTTCCAAGAGGGCCTTGGTTGTCTGATGACGTCATTCACGTTACGCGAAAGTGTTTATTTTGCACGTGAACATGGATCAAAGCTACGTGTGTTACCTGGATGGGAGACAAGCGTTCGATAAAGTGTGGCATGACGGCCTCTTTTACAAGCTCCGAACAAAATAGACAACACTTCACTGCTCGCATTCATGGAATTATACTCGAACATGAGTACTTGTGTGAATCAAAGCGCTGAAGGCACTGAAGATGTTCGCTATTGCATAATTTAACACGCAATGCATTTTTCAAAATCAATCGCAAGTTTGAAATGAACACACGCAATTCAACTTTATAAAGTGTGTGTCATAGCGCACGGGTCGAGTTTTGTGTGCACTTTTTATCATCCTTATTATTTCAAAGAAATAACTAAGACAAAATAAAAACAACATGCTTTTTGGAAGTGCTGAAAGCATAGAAAGTATGATGAAAATGGTAATGAGAACTTTATATAAAGAAAATTTGCAGTCACCATCATATTAAAGGAATATTTTTCTAATATCAAATGACTATCTCACCAAGAATATAAATTCATAATGAAAGTTCCGTGTACAAAACTTTTGATTTTTGACACCATATACAAATTCAAAATATACAATAATCTTCGTATCTTGTATATGGAGGAATAAAAGTATATAAACATTGCTGTTTATGCTTTACTTGTTACCCGAGCAGTTCACACGGTGTCAACAACGCTAACATAAACATAGGTATAGAGCACTAATGCGCTTTTAGGCGTAGCTGTTTAAGTTTTCATCTTAGTGACTTTTACATAACGCCAACAGACACGCATGAATATTTTCGAATATTTAATAAGCTGATTCGAGATACAACCTCTGAATTTTTGCTACATCACTGCGTATGTGCTCAATTCAAAGGATGTAGCACTGTTCAGTGTAAGGAATTCCGGACTACTCTCTGTTTGCTCAAACGACACAAATTGTGACCCTGTTACAATCCATCTCGCAGAATTTCACTTTCGCCACCAAGATGAGAAAACAATCATTAGCGAAATAGTATAGTGTCACGATAAGAGAAAATCGTTTAATTATCATACCACAATGTTTGCCGTACTTGGTCAGCACGTCTAGAAATCATTCCTTAATGTGTGGATAGGCTGCCATTATTAACAAGTTTGCTATTTTGAATTCAATTTTGTATAAAAAAGCATTGTTCTTAAATGTGGCATTTTCAATTCGCAATGAGATTTGTAATGACCCTCGTCATGCGAAAATGGGTCTTATTCCATATGCGCCCATCATATAAATAGCCCACTCAGCTATCCCTCCTTCTGGTAAGGAGAAACATAACATATTGAGTGATTTTAAAGCGAACAACATCGCCTATGGCCTGACTGCGCAAAAGCACATGTTGGGTTTAACAAACGCTTGCCGAAACGCATAAGACCCATTTTTGCATGACGGCGCTATTGACGTGTGATTTAAATGTGTCGAAAGAAAACTGCGTTTAAATCAAATATAAACATACGATATATTTCGATAGCGAAGAAAAATACTCATAACAAGGCATATGAGGATACATATGAAGTGGACTCTCCCGTAGTATATTTTTTATTTACTCACACTAATGTGTGGTTTGACAATGCTAACACACATTTCATGCGGTGAATATGGAGCTTAAAAGAGAAAAACACAACACAATAGTTTAACGTTTGTTTAATTGTATTTAATTATTTAGAAAAGTAAATTGCTAACTTTATTTCAAAGTCAGCGTATACGCCGACTACATTTTTAAAAGACATTTATTGTTATAAATATATTTAATATAATATATTTAGTTGTTTTCGGTTTTAGCGAATATAAATCATTTTCGAGGTTGCCTATAGTATGCCTGTAGTAATTGATGAACACATATCCAACTGTCTATGTATTGAGAACTGTGAATATAAACACGCTAAACCTTCTACTAACCTTCTACTATTGCGTTGCTAGCACCCGTAAATACAAAAGATCGCCGCTATCTGTTGAGAATCAAAGAACGTTTTCCAGAAATACCCGCTGTAGTAGCATGAACGAGGTTATGAAACAGGTCATTCGTATTATTATTATAAATTGTTTGTTATATTCGGGTTTAGCGATTATAAAACATTTTATTGTTTTTGTCTATCGTATCGCTGAAGTTATTGTTGAACTTATGTTCAGCGTTTTATAAATTGAGAATATAAATAGGCGTCAACTTTTTCCCGAATCTCTCAATTTACGACCTGTACTACGTCATTGAGTTGTATGTGAGAGCGTAACCTATTGCGTTGTTATCGCCCGTAAACTTTCCTTTGTTTATCGACAGGCGCATCTATTAATAGCCTCATATCATGAATGCCAAAACACCCGCGAAAAAGAACCACGTGACCAAATAGGACGCTAAACGCAAATGCCATGCGACTACGACTTTTATTATGTAAGAACGCTCCGCCATTCCTTTGAAGCCGGGGCGTTGTGATTGCTATTACGTAAAGAATTGACCTCTAACTGAAGTAAGCAAAGGAAACGCAGCACCTAATTGACCCATTCCTTATATGTGCGAAGGCAGATTGAATTTTACTAATGTATGGTTTGCCTATTATAACACACATTATAATGCGGTAAATATGCGACTAAAAAGTAAAAACACTATAATTAAACTTTTGTTTTGAATTAAGTTATTTAGAAACCAAAATTCCAAACCTTATTTCAAAACAGAAAGACTACATCTTTTAGAGAATATTCTTGTTATATTTAAATGTTTTTTAACAGTTTCAGCGATAATGAAACATGTTTTATGTTGTCTATCGTATCCCTGTAATAATTGTTGAACTCGTGGTCAACGTATTATTAATTGAGACCTGTGAATATAAACAAGCGTAACCTTATACTAGTGCGTTATTCTCACCCGGACTCCCCTTTGTTTATCGCCAGCCTCAGATTTATATGAATGAGATGAGCGAAAATACTACGTCACGTAGACGCAGCAGAAAGTGGACTATTTTAATCATTCATAAACAATCTCCTCCGCGACACGTACAATACGATCATTTTTTTTTATATTCTTTTCTATAAAACACCATTCGAAACTATTGCATTTAACACGATATTAATATAATGTTTCCATTTGTGAATAAACATAATTGGAGAACTCAAACCTCTTGCATAAATTATACAACTCTTTCTTGCGAGGATACGCGTAGTAAGCGGGAATTGGGCTAATCGTACCTAGGCCGTACCGACCTGAATTTTACACTAAGCACTTTAGACGGTCGCTAAAGCGACCATCTAAAAATCGTGGCCATGCATCGAAATGGTTCCCTGTTCGTCAGGGAATCCGCCAAGGCGGGAAAAGTTCACCGATCTGCTATCTAGTTATTTGGACGCGAAAGCGTACAAATAATGGAGCGAGTTTTGCATGTCAGTATGAGCTTAGCTACGCTGGGCGGAGCGTCGTTTACAATCGATATTGGCCAATGAGAGTGCACGCTTTGCATGAGCGACAGCACTGGTAGGCCTGCATTAACTGCAGTAAAATTACGCAGTCGACAAATGAGTCAGAACCGTCGTGTAATGGTAGATCGTTGGCTTAGTAAACGAGAGGACCCTGGTTCGAATCCCGCCCTGACCACTGGAATTTTTCTGAGCAAGAAATTTATTCCACATTTGCTCTTCTCGTGGAAATTGCGCATTACATGCAAAATACAGTTAAATCATATTTTTACATACCACTAAATTGTTTTGTCGAATTCTCAAATTGGCATAAATAAATTTGTAATCCGAAACACGCTTCTGAATTTTATTGTCAACGCCACATAAACAAATTGTAGCTTCAAATAAACAGTGCTTCGTGTATTTTTGCGGTTTCTTTGTCTCAGTAAAAAGCGCGCGAAAACTATGAAGACGTGTACAACGTCACGTGAAATGTGTTGGTGTATTTATTGAACAGCAAGTCAGGCGACATACGTGTGTTCAGTTGGAAAACCCCGTCTCGATTGGACATTATTTTATCACATCTTTTAATTGTCACATATGCCAAAAATTTATTTGCTATTTAAGAAAAAAGGCGAATGTTTATGTTTATGAAATTCTTGAGTTTACTATTTAAAATGGAATGTACGGGATAATCTGGCATTGAACAGCGACGAGAAAAGAAGTAAGTATGCAATAATTGATAAGAGTTGCGCTATTACGGATGCATTGGGGAATCGATCCAGTTGTGATTATGCGAGTCTATGGGTGAGAAAAAGTGGTCAGCAATGAAATAATTGTCGTTATCCATGACTTTATAGGTTTTTTCTTAAAGAGTCATAACGGACCAAAATAACGTCATAAGTAACGTACAGAGGGGGCTCATCTTTCTACGTTATGTAATTTGTCATGTCGGCAAAATTGTTGCTCAATAATTTAAAGAAAATAATTAAAATATTAGATACACATAACACAACATGTACATGATTCTAGGCTAGTAATTATCTAGCAAGGAAACCAACATTCTAAAGATGGTTGCCATTGCAGGAACCAATTGCGAAAGAAAAAGAGACATATTGTTGTTATTTTGTCTAAGTTATCTCTATAACATAACTATTAGGATAAACAGTGCACCCACAATTCGACCCGTGCTTTAAGACACACTCTTTATAAATTTGAATGGGTTTTGTTTATTTCAAACGTGCGATACAAAAAGCTGTAGCATAATTTTGAAAACTGAGTCACGTCTAAGATTATGCAATAGCGTACAAATTCAGTGCCTTCAGCGCTTTGATATATATTAATGCTTTAATCAATGCTCTTGAACATTCTGGCCTAGGTTTCTGTATGAACGGAATGAATGTGAACAGTCCTACATTAGCAGACGACTTGATTCTTATTGCATTTTCAAAGCACGCACTTGATGGCATGATGAAAATATGCTATGACTATTCGTGCAAATGGCGCTTTGAATTCAATCCATCAAAATGTGCTAGTATTCAACGAACAGCGCTGCAGTCGACCGGAACGTATTTGGACACTCGGTCGCGAAACTATACAGGAAGCAGAATCGTACAAACATCTTGGACTAAAATGTGACCGTAACATGTCGAGCGGTGCACTGATGTGTGAAGCGTCGTCGAAGATGAGAGGTACTTTCAATTCTATTCTTCATTGCGGATTTAATCCTGCCGAACTTAATCCTATACCACTTCGAAAAATATATGTTAATGTGGTTTTGCCCAAAGCTTTATACGGCTCGCCGCTATGGTGCAATTATTCTAATAGTGACATAATGCAACTTGAAGTATCCCATAGAAGATGTGTTAAACAAATTCTTAACGTCGGTAGGAACACAAGCACCGATATTGCATTGTCATGTTTAAACATTGAATCCGCGGAAGAACTGATAGACTTTGAGAAACTTGAGTATTTTGGGCAACTGTGCCGGCTTCCAGTTATATTTTTGGACAAGAAAGTGTTCATCCATAGACTAGTACGATATTGCTTAGGGTGCGTGAATATGCAAGGGCTGATTCCTGACATCTATAGACTTTTACAAAAGTACAGTTTGATGCCTTCCCGGTCTTATTCAACGCAGAAATGAATTTCCTTTCTGGAAATGTCTTGCAATATTTTTACAAACCATCATCAACTGGAGAAATGCCGGTAAAAAGATGGCCATAAAACAGTGACCGCTGATTCGCATTGAGTTCTTTCTTACATACTGGATGACATATCTTTTTTATTGTTTAAATCATTGCGGCTTGGTATGCTCTTTAAGAAAAGGTATATGGTTATGGGGGTGTCTACGAGCAAAAGTTTGACTTTATTTTTTGTTAAAGTTATTGCTTTTACATTGAATTTGCGTAGGAAATCTTTTGGTATATTGTGACCTGTAAACAATAACATTCAACTGGTCTATTGAAAGCTTCGAATGACATAGCATAATTGAACTAACTCTTGTTTTGCAGCAGATTGGGTAAAATACTGTATGCTATTAACTGAATTATTAAATAATTGGCGTCGCTCTGGAGAGCGTCGACTAGTATGTAATGCTTTTTTTCGCTTATGGGAGGAGCACAGGTGGTTAGCGTGTGGCTATGATATTAAAATTGACCCAGCATTTGTAAAAATATAAGTAAAAAAATAAAATTAAAAATATATGTAAAATTAAGACATTTCCAGAAAGGAAATTCATTTCTGCGTTGAATTAGACCGAGATCGTGAAAATCGCTGCACAATTGATGAAGATATGGCTGTTCAAAGCGATGCACCCCGTTTTGGGGTGATTTTGAGTTGCATACCTTGTTATATATATATTTGATAGTGATTTTTTTTTCTCAGAAAAGTTATTTTTTCGTTATAATATGATTATTTATCATTCAAAATGATGTTTTCACTGATTAATATCATAGCCACACGCTGACCACCTGTGGGGAGGAGCAGTTATTGTACGGATCAATGTATATATTTTTGTTGTCAGAATATCTTGCATAGTGGTGATTTTTTGTGTAATTAGTGTAAATAAGTACTGCATTCGTGCCTATTATATTTATTACAACATTTATTGCCAATAATGCAAAGTTAATTATTTTAATTAATAGCTAAACACAGGGACTGGGCACTAATAAAATATCACAGGGACTGGGAAAATACGCGAACCGGTGAAACTTTAAATAAATAGTCAACATTTTGTCTAAAACTTTCAACGGTCGCCATGGTGTAGTGGATGAGGTGAACGCCTAGCGATCGGTTCGAATACCAGGCGGGGAGCAGTTTTTTTTATATATTATTTATTTTACTTATATATTTATATATCTTATATTTTTAATATATATATATATATATATATATATATATATATATATATATATATATATATATATATATATTTTTTTTTTTTTTTTTTTTTTTATATAGAATTTAAAAATACTGCGTTTTAATGCGACCTAAATACAACGTTGCACATTTTTATTAAAATAAATGGATGCCGCGTGGTGACAACGTTAATTAAAATTTCTTACATCTCTTAAATATCTTATAAAAAAATACACGTGTTTTTATATTAACAAATTAATGCAAACAACACATCTATTTTGCATGTATTTCTGTTGTTGTTTATGGGTGTCTATCATAGGCCCTAAGTACTGTCCTTACCACATATAGAGCGCGAAGCGCGACACTTATTATTGATTGTAACAATGAGTTGTGATAAAGGAAAGCAGCCGCTTATCAAGGAGGAGCTGTGTCCCAGCAACCCGTTTCTCTAGAGTCAAGCACTCCTCGGAGTTTTTTTTTAAGAACCAGCATATAGAGCGCGAAGCTGCGACATGTATTACTATCCAGGTGGTATCAACCCTTTGGTATGGACTTTTTTAGGTGACACTATCAATGCGCATTTTGTGAGATGAAGCAGATTTTTTTAACCAACACAGTTCTGTTCCATAAATGAAAATTGCACACGGATGCAAGTAAAAAAAGGAAACCAATGTTAATAAAATGAACTATGGAATATTTGGGGGTTACAACACAAAATCATAGATAATGGTTATTTGGGGGTTATAACACAACATCATAGATAATGGTTATTTGGGGGTTATAACACAAAATCATAGATAATGGTTAAACCAGTATCTTTTTATATTTTGATTAAAATAATCGGCCAATATATAAATATTAACAGTAGAAAAAAAAATCGGTCCATGTAACTTCATTGAGTGCCTTTTACCCTGAAATTCCCGACGCCCTTTGATGCTTTGCATCAATACTTATCTTGTTCATATCTATGATACATTTGCGTAACAAGATGTCTGTAGCACAATCAAAACATCACGTATTTTTATGTAAACTATCTAGGCATTAAATCAATGTTACATACATTTTTTTTAATAATCTCATCGCATCTATATCAATCAAATAAAATCATTTTTAACAATAAGCGAGCCATGTATCAAACACAAATTTGACAATTTAAATTTAGCAGATGAAGCGGTTGGAAAAATAACTATGAGCTTTACTTAGATGTTTGAACCGTATGATATCATTCAGATTAAAAAAAAAACACAACAACATGCAAATAGTAAACTATAAGCCATTATTAAAAGTCTAAGTGTAAGCATTTTTATCTGAAACTGCGTCATAAACCAATCAATCTTATAAACGGGTATATGAATGTAAAAAAATATATATCCATGTTTTGTTAATATAATATGTAAGAGATCATCGTGTACCTTGTATAGGCCTATGCTGACTTGTCTTTACGTTAGAAGAAGACCATTTTTACATACTCAAAGATCTCCGGGTCGTGTTTTGAGAACATACTGCTACAGCTGTTTTATCTGGAACTTTTGTTGATTGTGAACAGGGAACTATAATCTAAAAAGTAACAGTAAATGAGTCTTATTTTATTATAAACTCCTGTATAAAGAGGATGTGGCTGAAATTCTTAGGTATATGTTAAGAACTCTGAAATACACATCTAAAGACCATGTACAATATACGACAAATGCAAACATCCTCATAAGCAACAGTATATAAAATGATACTCTCACGAGGAGATTTAATGTGCTCGGCTGCAATTCCATCCTGATCTGGGGCTTTCCAGTATGAAGTTTTTTTTATAGCTTCTTCAATTTCTCTCTTGCTCACTTTCTCCAATGGTTTTCCACTTTGTACTTCCTTTTCATATATTATTTCATTTTGGAGGTGTTATTATCATTTGGGTCTTCTGATACGGATGGTGTTGTGAAAGTTTCAAAAGTATTTTTCCACAGAGATAATATCTCGTTTGGCTGTGAATATTCGTTGCCATCGATTCCTAGTGTAGTTCTTCCCTGGTCAGTAACCATTTTTCTCTGTGCATTTACCATCTTATTGAATGTCTTCTGATCACTTTCAGATACATGCATTAATTTATTAACACGCCTTCTAGTGACATCTGTCTGTGCATTTCTTTTAAGAGTTACCAATGGTTCTATTCCAAATACTGCGTCCAGCTGTTTGAAGTCTTTTCAGTTTTCTAAAGTTGGGAATAGACTTTTTAGCTGCGCGATGGAGTATATATTTGTCATTTTCTTTATACGTTCATGAATTTCCAGATTTCATTTGGTCAACATTTGCGTTTAACTTCACTTCGATATGTTTCAAAGTTACATTTTTCCCATTTAGTCTTTGCGAGCACTTTAATCCTATTGGGTAGTTTCTTTGTCTTCTTCGATTTCAATTGAAGTCTAATAGATATCAGCGTATGATATGACGTATTAAGCGCATGTAGTTCCTCGGTGCGTGGTTTCTTCACTAGTCTAACTCGTTTAGCTCTTTATCAACCAGGAAGTAGTCATATATCTTCCATTATGATGGAAGAATGTGTCCTTCTGCATGGGTGTTTATAGAGTGTTCTGTAATGAAGTCTTGCAAAACTAACATCCCTTGGACGTGATCTATATATAGATGCATTCATGTCACCGGCAATCAGTATGTTGTGGGTTGGGCTATACTTTTCAACAACCTCTGTTACCTGGTCTAGCATGTCTCTATACTCTTCATCTCCTGGTACTACTGCTGATGGCATAAATGCATTAATCAATAGGATTGGTTTACCTTTCGTGGTAATTAAATCTTGAGAGCATTAAGTCTAGTGTTTTGAATGTCTACATCACAGGTGGTTAGCGTGTGGCTATAATATTAATTAGTGAAAACATCATTTTGAATGATAAATTATCATATTATAACGAAAAATCAACTTTTCTGAAAAAAATCACTATCAAATATAGAATCTATATAGGATCTGGCACGAGTTGTTATATCATACTATATTTTATTAAACGAGTTCAGGAATTTTGTTTGTAAGCGAGCCTTTTCCGAGCTTACTAACGAATTTCCTGGACGAGTTTAATAAAATATGGTATGATAATTATGAACACGTCGAGTGTCAGATCTTTTTTATCACATGCTTTTAAATGAGCAAATTTAATAAATATTTACGCAAACATTATGATGAATCCCGAATGTTGTTTACATTTCGTGATGTCATTTGACGTTGCAACGTCATTTCAGCAAAAAAACAAAATGCGATTGGTCAATAAACGAAAACTAAGCCAATAAAAACGCTTAAAAATGTTGTATTACACATGTGTACTATAAAAAATATGTAATGGTTGTATTACATGGGAAACAGGGTATCCATGTGATAAATACGGAATATTACGCTAGTCAATTGTTCCAAGAGTTTGTATCACTCTCGTGGCTTGTGTGATGACGTATTACACAAGAGGCGGAGCTTCGAGTGTGATGCGAAATAGCACAAGCCACGAGTGATACAAATTCTTGGAACAATTGACTAGCGTAATATTCCTTTTATTATATACAACAACTAATGAAAACAGTTAACAATTGGATTTTTTACTTTAACAAAACTGACAAAACAATGACTAAAACGGTACCCCATAGTTTATTTAAGACGCGTATGAATACAGTTTATGTAAATTAACGTGTAAACATTCGAACCGGGAAAACACAGGTTTCCGACACGCTTACCTTAATGCCATCGTTAATCCGATGTTTATAACAATTAAGTTGACAACTTTAAATTTTAATCCGATGTTTATAACAAAACCGTTGAACGATATGCACTTCCACTTCTATGTCTTTATCGAAACTTAGTTTAAACCACACTATTTTATTGTATTCCTATCGAAATATACATTTATGCATGATAAACACACACTCCAAAATACGTTTTAACTTTTGAATTCGTTCTATGTTTTTAACAAATAGTTTACTGTTAAAAAACACCACGTCCGACATGTCCTTAAATTCCAGAGTTTAGAAAAAAACCATTGTGTTTCGTCACAGAAATGACGTCACACGATGTACTACGTAATATATTTCGTAATATAAAATATTTCTATTTTCGGTGCGCTTAATGTGACGTCATTAAATGGGTCGAAGTAGTCCGGCTAGTATTGTAATACGGAAACAGCGAGTAGCGTAATACGGGATTTTTTATTTCAACGATTGATACAACCTGTATTTTGTAGAAAGCATTAAACAGGTATATAATAAATAAATAAATAAATATATATATATATATATTTGATAGTGATTTTTTTTCTTCAAAAAGTTGATTTTCCGTTATTTTATGATAATTTATCATTCAAAATGATGTTTTCACTAATTAATATCATAGCCACACGCTAACCACCTGTGCATAGGCGGTCCCAGAGGGTGGGGGAGGACGCGGCGTACGCCCCCCCCCCCCCCTAAAATCTCCAAAGTAAAGTAAATTCATTTGATGTTTTACACTTAACTAGATCTAAATCACCCATTTAAACTTGTCAAAGCCTTCAAAATCATTGAAATCGTGGAGCTTCCGGGGGCTTCGCCCCCCCTGGACCCCCAAAACTATAAACAATGCACTTTTTTTTGGCATTATAAGAAGGTACTTTGATGAAAGTATATAAGGCGTGACATGCTCGAGAAGTGGTTGTCACAGCCTTCAAAATCACTAAAATCGTGAAGCTTCCGGGGGGCTTCGCCCTCTAGACCCCCTAAACGATAAACTATTCATTTTTTGGCATTATACGGGGGTACTTTGATGAAAGTATATAAGGCGTGACATGCTCGAGAAGTGGTTGTCAAAGCCTTCAAAATCACTAAAATCGTGGAGCTTCCGGGGGGCTTCGCCCCCCTGGACCCCCAAAACTATAAACTATGCACTTTTTTGGCATTATAAGAAGGTACTTTGATGAAAGTATATAAGGCGTGATATGCTCGAGAAGTGGTTGTCAAAACCTTCAAAATCACTAAAATCGTGAAGCTTCCGGGGGGGGAGCTTCGCCCCTCTAGACCCCCTTAACGATAAACTATTCATGTTTTTGCATTATACGAAGGTACTTTGATGAAAGTATCTTAGGCGTGACATGCTCGAGAAGTGGTTGTCAAAGCCTTCAAAATCACTAAAATCGTGGAGCTTCCGGGGGCTTCGCCCCCCCCCCCCCCCTGGACCCCCAAAACTATAAACTATGCACTTTTTTGGCATTATAAGAAAGTACTTTGATGAAAGTATATAAGGCGTGACATGCTCGAGAAGTGGTTGTCAAAGCCTTCAAAATCATTAAAATCGTGAAGCTTCCGGGGGGCTTCGCCTCCCTGGACCCCCTAAACGACAAACTATGCACTTTTTTGGCATTAAAAGAAGGTACTTTGATGAAAGTATATAAGGCGTGAGATGCTCTAGAAGTGGTTGTCAAAGCCTTCAAAATCATTAAAATCGTGAAGCTTCCGGGGGGCTTCGCCCCCTGGACCCCCTTAACGACAAACTCTGCACTTCTTTGGCATTACAAGAAGGTAATTTGATGAAAGTATAAGGCGTGACATGCTCGAGAAGTGGTTGTCAAAGCCTTCGAAATCACCAAAAATCGTGAAGCTTACGGTGGGCTTTTACCCCTGGACCCCCTAGCAGAGCTTTGCCCTGCACCCGCCAGGGGCCCTAGCGGCCCCCTTGATCCCCAGCAAATCTTTCAATATCCCCCCCCCCCTAACCAGAAATCCTGGAGCCGCCCCTGCTGTGGTCTACATTTTCTACAAATGGTTCGAAAGACTTCCTATATAGAATACAAACTCTCCCCCCCCCCACCCCCCCACCCCCCCCCCCCCCCCCCCCAAGTCCAGTCTTGGCAGGGTACTTATCGACGGACTTGGATATCTAGGCGAAATTCTCATCAACCAACTTTAAAAACCAATGTCCAGGGCGAAGCGCATGACGCACATTTTACCGCTTCACGTGACGATTATAATGATCACATGTACATTTAGATCACGTGAAAGGGTGTACTTTGGCAGAGAGTTGACAGATAGAAAGAGTGGAAAACCCGTTAAAAACATTCTCCGCGACGATGGAAGATCTATTTAAGTAAGTTATGATAATTAAAGTTTTTATTGACATTAGTTAAAAACTTTTCACGAGCACAATTTGTTTATTGGTGTAAGTAAAAACGTTTTAAAAAAAGAGAACAAAAGTATAAATTGCGATGAATTCGGATATAATATTTCGGATACAAACGGCAATTGAATTGAAGGAGATATTGTATGCTTTATGACAATGTATGACATCTTTTTCTGTATATCCAGCCATTAAATTGACTTTGTATACTTAATGAAATTTATGTCGACACAGGTGTGTTATTTGATTGTCTTCACAAAAATACATAATTATTAAAAATAAAAACACAATTATTTACATAAGACATATGGAAATTTCCTTAGTAACATGCTAGAAGTCAATCAAGCAACCCTGATCTGTTCATATCTTTCCTATCAATTGTTCAATCATTATGTTAATAGAAAAACTTATGTTATATTTTTTACATAAATCATTAAATAAATATTCCAATATATTAATGAAAGCCAATGAACTGTTTCAAATTTAAAAAACTCTTGAGATTAAATGTCAAATTTACAGGAAAAGAAGTAAAAACAAGTAAACAAGCTTTTTTATATGATCATATGTATTGTTTTATAATGTGATATAATGCCACAATTTTCCTTCTTTATAAACTACTGGAAAACGGCACTTTCCCAGTTAGGGAAAAACTACAAATTTCCCAATTAGTGTCAAAAAAATTCCCAATTGACAATTAAATTTTTTCTTTATAAAGAAAATGGCTTGAACCTAACTAAGTAAATATAATATGACAACTTGACAAGACTTAGTTATTAATTTTAAAGTATTTGGGGATACAAAATCAAGTACACCACTTTCCCAATATGAAGACTTCACGAGACGAATTTTAAATGTTTCAGAGTTTTCTGGGCACAATTTCCTAATTGGGCTGGTACCTGTACTTTTCCCAATTGAGCAAATAAAATCGCTCTAATGATACAACTTATATTATGACAATTTAACGTCATTGATTTGATAGTGAGAAAAAAAAATTGGCACAGGTTAATTAAATCTTTAATATGTACTTCTTTTGCTTGTATGTTTGTGCTTTTTTATAATATTTATCATTTAAAAAAAGTTAACTAAAATTATCCCAAATATCGCAACTTTAATAACTGGTAATGATGTAGCTATGAATGAATTCTGTTCAGACCATAGAGTGAACAATTTAAACAATATCATATTACTTTAAGGGACCTGTTCACGGTTTGGTAAATTGACAAAACTGATTTTCTCAAATTTGCAAATTTTCTTTGTTGTTATGTTATTTGAGAGGAAGCAATAATACTGAACATTTTCCACGCTCAAAAATATCCATTATATGCATCTCTTGATGATTTAACAGCCTGAACATTATAAAGTGTTACAAACACAAATTATTGAATAATTTGGAGAGTTCTGTTGATAGCGTTTTATTTTGTGACACTTCCTGAATTGCTAATAAGAATAATAAAATACACTTTGAACTATAACAACACTAATTGGCAAGTTGTTTAAGCACTAGACTTTTACTCCAGGGGTCAGTGGTTCGAGCCCAGGTGTGGATATTTTTTTTCTTTAATTTTATTCGTTGTTTTATATTGGAGCTTTTTAATTCCAATTTATATTTATAAATTTAAAGCATTTAATGAAAAATTTCAAAACATGACAAAATCTGTGAACCAGACTTAAGTCCATTTATAACACTTTTAGACACATTGATGGCAATGTAGAGAAGTATATCAAGCGTCTTGCGGAAACAGTTGCCATCAAAAGTGTGTCAGCATGGCCCGAAACTCGTCCAGAAATCAAGCGAATGATGGAATGGACAAAACAGGTTTCATAGTATTATGCCAAAAAGTATAAGCTGTTTGTTTTCACTAACATGTCTGCAAAAAATGGGGTAGGTATGTTAGCAAAACGTTTTGTTTTGTATAGACAAGTTATTGCCCTTTGAGGGTAACGAGTGTGTTAAATAACAGAAGTCTTTCAAATCTCTTTGCACCTTATTTTGTATGAATAACAGTTAATTAGCAAAAAAGATCAAATATAGAAAATTCATTACTATATATGATAGCGCTTCTTCTGAAAATTAGATAAGAGAATGTAAAAGTAATTTATGAATTAAGATCATTTCATTAAAGGATATTCATGATCATAATTAATTAGGAAATGGAAAAGCTTGGAGCTACCTGTGAGCTGGAAGATATAGGTGAACAGACCCTTCCTGATGGCTCCAAACTCCCTCTGCCCCCAATACTGCTGGGGTCTTTGGGAAGTGACCCAAACAAGAAAACCCTGCTCATATATGGCCATCTGGATGTACAGCCTGCTGAAAAGGTAACATTTGACAAAACTTGAAACTTGTTTCACATTAACCTTATGAATGAAACCAGCATAAGAATGTGCAAAACACAGAAATAGATTACTGTGTTAAAGCAACACACCTTGAAATGAAATACACGTTAATCAATACATATGGATGCAATTTGAAAGTGTGCAAAATTGTCATTAAATCTATTGCCTAGTTAGCAAGTAATAGGCCACGCCCACCCAAAATTGCCTTTTACTATAATTTCTTCATTTCTACACCGATTGTCTTCAAATTGATACTGAACCTCTCTTATGACAATGCGGTCAATCTCAACTATGCATGGCCCCATTACCAACCCTGGGGCGCCCCGCCCACAAAGGCCACGCCCACCCAAAATTGCCTTTTACTATAATTTCTTCATTTCTACACCAATTCACTTCAAATTGATACTGAACCTCTCTAATGACAATACGGTTAATCTCAACTATGCATGGCCCCATTACCAACCCTGGGGCGCCCCGCCCACATAGGCCACGCCCACCCAAAATTGCCTTTTACTATAGTTTCCTTTTTTCTAAACCGATTCACTTCAAATTGATACTGATCCTCTCTTATTACAATACAGTCAATCTCAACTATGCATGGCCCGATTACCAACCCTGGGGCGCCCCGCCCACATAGGCCACGCCCACCCAAAATTGCTTTTTACTATAATTTCTTCATTTCTACACCGATTCACTTTTAATTGATACTGAACTTCTCTTATGACAATACGGTCAATCTCAACTATGCATGGCCCCATTACCAACCCTGGGGCGCCCCTGGGTCAAACATGCGGCGTGGGGATACGCGTCAGCCTCTGCCGCGCCATTTCTAGTTATTAATAATAATAGTTATACTAATAACAACAAAAGACTGGAATTTGACATTTCCTCAAGGAAACACTACTGTCGTTTAAGTACTTATTATCCACTACTGAATGGGAAGCAAATCGGATATCCACGTTACTGGTCATTACTCATTACTGTATTAATGACAAAGTTTGTACCTCCCGCGCGCGCTCAAAAATCGGAAAAACCCACAGCGCGCGAGTTCCGAATTAAAACTATTAAACCTTGTTAACTCTCTAGAGGCCACATTCATTGCCCGATCTTTATGAAACTTGGTCAGAAGATTTCTCCCAATGATGTCTTGGACCATTTTAAAAATAATTTCTGTTGGTTGAAAAAACATGGCTGCCAGGGAGCAAAGCATTTTTTTTTCCTTTAATGACTGTAGTAAAACCTTGTTCCAGTCTTTTGAAAAACACGGCCATCAGGGGCAGAGCATTTTATTATTATATGGATGTTGCAAAACCTTGTTAAGACTGGAAAAGTAACATTTATACTCCAAACTTCAGGAAAGTTGATCAAACTATTGTTGTAATGATATCTTTAATGAGTTGGAAAGGTTTGGTCTGTTGAAAAACATGGCCGTTAGGGTGTGGGGAATTTTTTATTATATGGCTAAAGTAAAACCTTGTTAAAACTCTCTAGTTCCTTATATGGCTGTAGTAAAACATTGATAACTCTCTTGAAGTTACACCTATGGTCCAATCTTTATGAAACTTGGCTTGAACATTTGTTTTATTGAAAGGTTTGCTGAAGACGAAAATGGTTATGGCTTGTTGAAAAATATGGCCGCCACGGCGCAGGGCATTTTTCCTTCTTTGGCTATAGTAAAACCATCTTAAAACTCTAGAAGTCACATTTTGTTAGTCCAATCTTTATGGACTTGGTCAAAACATTTGTTCTAATGATATCTGGGCTGAGTTTGAAAATTCTTCCTGTCCGTTGAAAAGCATGGCCACCAGGAGGCTGGGCAGTTTTCCTTATATGGCTTTAGTTTAACCTTGTTAACTCTCTAGTTGATATTTTGGCCATATTTGAAAATGGTTTTAGAAACATCTCAAAACTTTCTGACAACAGTTCAGTGCCATGAAGTCTCAGCTGAGGGACCGTTGGCCTGTGGTCATCTTGTTTGTTTGTTAGTTTAGTTTTAACCTATTTATTTTAGCTCGATTGCATAGAAAGCCTAAGGCTTATTATGCCCCCCTTCAAAGAAGAGGGGGTATATTGCTTTGCTCATGTCGGTCTGTCGGTCGGTCCGTCCACCAGGTGGTTGTCAGACGATAACTCAAGAACACTTGGGCCTAGGATCATGAAACTTCATAGGTACATTGATCATGACTCGCAGATGACCCCTATTGATTTTGAGGTCACTAGGTCAAAGGTCAAGGTCACAGTGACCAGAAATAGTAAAATGGTTTTTGAATGATAACTCAAGAACGCATACGCCTAGGATCATGAAACTTCATGGGTAGATTGATCATGACTTGCAGATGACCCCAATTGATTTTGAGGTCACTAGGTCAAAGGTCAAGGTCACGGTGACCCGAAATAGTAAAATGGTTTCCGGATGATATCTCAAGAACGCATACGCCTAGGATCATGAAACTTCATGGGTAGATTGATCATTACTCGCAGATGACCCCTATTGATTTTGAGGTCACTAGGTCAAAGGTCAAGGTCACGGTGACCCGAAATAGTAAAATGGTTTTCTGATGATAACTCAAGAACGCATACGCCTAGGATCATGAAACTTCATAGGTAGATTGATCATGACTTGCAAATGACCCCTATTGATTTTGAGGTCACAAGGTCAAAGGTCAAGGTCACGGTGACCCGAAATAGTAAAATGATTTTCGGATGATAACTCAAGAACGCTTTTGCCTAGGATCATGACACTTCATAGGTACATTGATCGTGACCGCAGATGACCCCTATTGATTTTCAGGTCACTAGGTCAAAGGTCAAGGTCACAGTGACAAAAATCGTATTCACACAATGGCTGCCACTACAACGGACAGCCCATATGGGGGGCATGCATTTTTTACAAATAGCCCTTGTTCAAAACGCTTTTGAGTCTGTTTCCTGGGCCAAGAACCAATACTTGGTGTCTATGGGGAAGCTCTAAAGAACACTCCTACAGTGGGGATCAGCCCGTGACCTTCTGGTCGCTAGGCGGACACCATTTCCACAACGCCACGGTGACCTTGTTTGTTGTTATGCAGCATACTTATATAAAGCATAATGCAATAAAATCAGACCTTTAATGACCAAGTTTATTTGTGAAACCAGGGGGATGGCTGGGACACAGAACCCTTTGTGTTGACAGAGAAGGATGGCAAACTGTTTGGTAGAGGTTCCACAGATGACAAGGGGCCTGTTCTGGCATGGCTCAACTGTCTAGAGGCCATGAAAGAGCTTGGACAAGAAGTTTCCATCAACCTGAAGGTACATGTACTTTCCTTGAAATTGGTTACTTGTTGGTGTTGATAGGTGAGCCCGCATGAGTATATGATCTTTAATCACATTTTGCTATGTTTCACACAGACACGTCTCCAACCCAATAAAAAAAAACTTTTCATGTTCAGTATCCACATTTACTCAAATTTGATCTTCTTCTAAATATGCACTGTAGTGGCAACATGTTTACGGTGGGTTTTGACTGTGACACAAATTTGAAATGTTCTTAAGTGTACTGTTTTCTTTACACATTTCAGTTCATATTCGAGGGTATGGAGGAGAGTGGGTCAGAAGGTTTGGATGATTTGGTCTTCGCAAAGAAAGATACCTTCCTCAAGGTAACCCATGTGTCTTTCAGTAAACAACTAAAAACTTCATTATCTTGTTATACCAGCCTATAATAATACAAGGTATCATACAAAATACAGGTCTCCCACTGGATAAAAAATCTCCTCAGCAAAATGCAATTTTAAAACTCTGCTTTTTAATATTGTATAGGGTATTATGAAGAACACATTAGAGCCAAACAGATTTTTCTCGGCCAATATGTTATTTAGTAGCCATGGAACCATTTTGCAAATGGAAGAGTAAACCCTGAAAGCCACACATAGATGGCGCTCTTGTTTTGGTCTGTACGGGATTTCTCTATGTATGTGTTTTAAAATACAAAAAATATATTCCCCTTTGAAATATGTGATAAGAAGTTGTTTTTTCTTTTAGGGTGTTGACTTTGTTTGCATCTCTGACAACTACTGGCTTGGGAAGAAGAAACCGTGCATCACTTATGGACTGAGGTAGTTGATGTCAGAAGTGATAGTGATTTTATTAATTGATCCTTGCTTTGAATTACCAACAGTAAGTAAGTTTATTGTAAACAAAGGCCTCCGGCCCATAATACATCATGTATACATAATATATAAGAACAGATAATAAAGAGAGTTGTCCCTACGTATATGTACAATATCATTTCACTGGAGAAAAAAAACAACGAACAAACATACTTCAACTACAAGTATTATGTTCCATATGAAAAACGTATTAACTGGTTAACATAAAAGGCTATTTTTTTTAATAACAAACTCGTTTTCATTTCTTAAAAGATCAAAGAAATTCGAAATAGTTTGCCTGCCATGATACAAATAGGTTTGCCTAATTTCAGCATATTTAGAACATTAAAATAATACATGATATTCATCCTCTATTTTTACGGATTCATTTTCTAATTGACAATGTGCACATAGTCTAAGATTTCTTGGTATTCCTTATTGTCTACCTAACTCTATTTGAAACCTATGACTCGAACAACGAAATCTCGCTTACGCTTGCCTGCAATGAAATGGCATTGCAATGTCTAAATATCGTTCCGTGTTTAATTAACTTTTAAATTGCCTGTAAGTATCGCATCTAGAAGAGTCATTTATGTTTTCGTGCCAGGATTGAGTTGCACAATCAGTCAGACGTTGTTTAAAAAGGAGCATGAATAAATCAATATCACCAACATCCTGTGGGAGCCAAATAAAGCCGAACCCATATTTAAAAAGAAGCTCCTTTACATCCATAGCCCAAGTTCGCCTTCCAATATCATCTAATGACTTTAACATTTTATAACAGTTTTTTGGATATCTTCTATCAGGCATGTGGAGAAGTTTACACCAGTATTTTATGCATTTTGAGTGATAAATGACGTACATTGGTAAACGGCCACATTCTCCTAAAGCTACACAGCTATTGACCACAGTTTTAACGCCTAGAAAATACTTGCAAGCTTCTATTTGTGCACGCTCTATTGAATCACTATATGTGACAAGTATTCCGGTATCGCACTTTTGTCGAATAAATGAACACAGATCATTTATGTATAAACTAAAAAAAATCGGCGAGCAAAAGTCTTGTGCCGATGTTACAGGCAAACGGGCTCGAAATAGCGCCGGGGCTCGTGCGTACATAACTTTTAAGTTTGGAGTACATCGAGGTCAAAACCTTATGTACGTTGCCCTGGATTCCTTTACGCATAAAGCATGTGAACAATTTATGATGCACCAAGGAATCGAATGCCTTTAAAAATTCCACATATAACACATAGAATCTACCCCCAGGCTTAGAAATATATTTTTGCACCAAGCTCTGTAAAATAAACATATTATCGGTAACCGAATATCCTGCTCTAAACCCAGCTTGCGCCTCATCAATTAAATATAATTCATTTGCAAACCTGGTTAATCTATCATTTATGATGCCTGCAAATATCTTGTACATAACGTCAACTAAATATATACCTCGGTAATTTGAGGGATCACTTCGCGAACCCGATTTATATAAAGGTACTATGATACTTTTACTCCAAGCATCAGGAAAGCTTTCGGAAGATAAAAGAAGTAGTAGTAGCAGCAGCAGCAGCAGTAGTAGTAGTAACAGTGGCAACAACATCAGCAGTAGTAATAGTAGTAATAGTAGTACTAATAGTAGTATGTTATGTTATATCAGAGCCTTGCCTGCTTTGACCAGCTTTATATATGCGTACAGAATATTTACACATGTTACGCAAAATTTGATTGGCTGACTAACTCGGGATCTCGAGATAGCGAAAATTCTCTCCTTTTTGTTTAATTCACTCTGCCTTTATTTACTGCACCGCTCTTATTTTAATTGCACTCCGCTTTAATTTAGTTTTGCACTCCTCTTTTTTCTATCTCATGGCCACGACATAGCTAACTCGTGGCAACTAGATAGAAAGAAGAGGAGAGCAATTTAAACAAGAGCTGTCAGAGGACAGCGTCAGAGGACAGCGCGCTCGACTATTCGAGTGCTTGACAGTATAACGTAAGCCATCATGGGGAAATTGTTCATATTCAATAATTTATTAGACGATCTTTCAAAAAGGAAAAAACAAATTTTTTTTTTGGGGGGGGGGGGTTGAGAGGGGTTATAATGTGGGGTGTGGTCATTTATTAGATGATCTTTCAAAAATAAAAAAAGGAAAAAAAAAAAAAAAATGAGGGGGTAGGGGGGTGAGAGGGGGGGGGGTATAATGTGGGATGGGGTAATTTATAAGATGATGTTTAAAAAAAAATTGGGGGTGGGGGTGGGGGTGAGAGGGGGGTATAATGTGGGGTGGGGTAATTTATTAGATGATGTTTAAAAAAAATTGTTTGGGTGTAATCCATTGTGGTATTCAGGTAAGTGTTGTTTTGTCAAAGTAATAATAAAATGTGATCATAAATAAAGAAGTTATGGCAATTTAAGCAAAATGTTCAATGATCTAAGTGTACAAGGGCCATAATTATGTCAAAATGCTTGATACAGTGGTCTGCTCTTGTTTATAGGTTGGGGTCATGTTGGTTAACAAGTATGCAACATATAAAAGCAATATGTCAAAGGATATAGGAAATATTTGGGGTAGTACGCAAACTTTAACATAGATTTATCAATAATATGCATATTTTAAGTATAAAAGGGGCAATAATTATGACAAAATGCTTGATAGAGTTGTCTGCTCTTGTTTTTAGGTTGGGGTCATGTTGGTAAACAAGTATGCAAAATATGAAAGCAATATGTCAAGGGACAATGAAAATAAATGGGGTAGTACGAAAACTTAAACATATGCTGCATATTCTAAGTGGAAAAGGGGCCATAATTATGACAAAATGCTTGATAGAGTTGTCTGCTCTTGTTTATAGGTTGGGGTCATGTTGGTAAACAAGTATGCAAAATATGAAAGCAATATGTCAAGGGACAATGAAAATAATTGGGGTAGTACGAAAACTTCAACATTTGCACGCTAACACTAACGGAAACGGAAACGCCGACGCCGGGGTGAGTAGGATAGCTCCACTATATATATTTCATATATAATAGTCAAGCTAAAAAAGAGAAGTGAATGTCACCTCTATGCCACCATAAAAGGAATATAATCTAAACAATCTTTTGTTCTTGCATTGAAGTCTCCCGCAAAATACAAGTAACACTCAGGATAGCTAGATTTTAAAATAGAAATATTGCTTTCAAGCAATAGAATACCTTTACTTTCATTTTCTTTTAAATATATAGGAGAACCTTCAGGGGAAACATATACAATATATAAAATAATATCTTTCATGGCATGCAAATTACTCGACTTAATATATAAAACAATACCATCAACAATATCACTATTAATTCTTCTTACCAAACTTGATTGGATTAAATGTTCTCTAACAAAGACACTAACACCACCACTATTGCGAATAGCATTTACAGGTTTAGATCGAACAGAATCAAAGTGGACATACAAGTTTAGAAACAAATCAAATTCCCCAGTAAGATTACTCCAAGTTTCAGGAAAGTCTTCTTGAACCACTACCGACGAGGTTCCCCTGGAGCGCTTTCGTTTAGTACGGCTTCACGATCTTTATATTTAGTAAACTTGACGATGATCGTACATTTATCAGGGTTATTAGAGCTCAATGTCAACATGCTGTAAATCTGGTGAATTTAAATTTTCTTTAATGAAATTTCGAAATTTCTGTTCCGTAATGTCCCAAGACTCATCCACACATGCATCAATTCCATGTAATTTAAAATTGTTACGTTTTGAATGGCCTTCTAAATTATCCACCTTTCCTTTCAAACTTGATATTTCACCCCACCCCACAGATGTTTATTTTCATTTCTCAGCATTTCATTTTCTTTTTGTAAATTGTTTATTGATTGTGACATGTCACCGAGTTTTAAGTTTAAGTTTGCTAGGTCCGTTCTAACTTCCAATGTCATCTCTCGTCAATATGATAGAATTTCTGCATTTGAATTAGACTCAATTACCTCTGGCATTGCTTGTCGCTGGTTTTCGTTGCTTCTCGGGGCTGGGTCCCTCCCAGGTGGCGGTGATGTTAATTGTGGAAACGAAAGTTTTTGTTGACGCATTGCTGGACGTTGCGTCGGTCCCGGGTTTTGTTTCACGTCACCACAAAGTAGCAGTAGTACACTGAGTGCGATAGTAATCCTCAGACAAGCACTAACACCGTTCCTTGACAGTCTAATTTCACTCACAGATAGTTTAGACTTACATGGCATTGTAAACACTCCAATGCGGGCTCTGTAGGTCACTAAATCTACTCCCATTTTTTATTTTTTGTCGCACGAGTTCACGAGCTTAAAAATTTGCGGCCACCTTGTAAGGGGGCAACTCTCTAACTCTAACACCAACAGAACCTGTGTAACGTTTATACCGTAGTTCAGAGACATAGAATAGCATGATGTATTATGTCATGGAGTATTAGTCTCTTACATGTGCATACTTTGTAGATGTGATTTAAACTTGGACTGCCATACCTAGGGGTTGGGGACTATCAGTATTATTTTGAAGTGTGTTTTGTTAACACCCAAATACAGAAGGTTGTTGTTTGACTTTATGGTGCTAAGCGTTTATATGTGAAGAGAAATTTCTCACTGGAGACTGGTCTATCAAGTATTGAGATGAATAATTATCTTGTATTGATATCACATGGTTGCATAATCCAACTCTTAATTTGTGCCTATACAAACTGTAGACAATCCAAAAGGAGGATAAAACTTTGTTTGCAAGTGGTAAATTGAGCTAGAACACAACCTGATTTTCTGCGGGTTTTTATGCCCCTGGATCAAATGATTGTATATTGTCTGTCTGTCTGTCTGTCTGTCTGTCTGTCTGTCTGTCTGTCTGTCTGTCTGTCTGTCTGTCTGTCTGTCTGTCTGTCTGTCTGTCTGTCTGTCTGTCTGTCTGTCTGTCTGTCTGTCTGTCTGTCTGTCTGTCTGTCTGTCTGTCTGTCGGTCGTGGGTCGGTCGGTCGGTCGGTCGGTCCGTCCGTCCGTCCGTCCGTCCGTCATTGTATGTGGGTGTCTGTGTGTGTCTGTCCAAAAACTTTAACCTTGTCATAACTTTTGCAATATTGAAGATAGCAACTTAAAGTCATCCTTCAAGGTCAAAGGTGAAATATATGGCTTCAAAGCGGCACAGTAGGGGGCATAGTGTTTCACAAACACAGCTCTTGTTTACTAGTGGTACACAGTCCTTCTATTGGCATTTCTATCTGCTTTCAGAGGTATCTGCTACTTCTTTGTGGAAGTTTCTTGTGCTGAGAAGGATCTTCACAGTGGAATCTATGGCGGATCTGTGTAAGTGTTGTCATGCTTGTAAACTAAGTATTACAAATCTTGTTTGTTTATTTCCTAATACCAAATCAATGTAATAAACATTCATTGACACATGCAATGTTTGTTTTTTTGTTTGTCCTGCATGCAGTCAGCTTGATAAAGTCCTTCTGTTCAAGACATTAATGTCACCATCAATCATGCAATTATAAAATATCTTTTAAATATGTTTGCCTTGTCAAGAAAGTTTGTCATGGATCTAAACTACTTCCCTAGCTCAAAGTTCAGAGTAAGAGGTCAATTATTTTTCAAAGCTCAAGGTTACACTAAGTTAAATTAAGAAGTCAAAGTTCAAAGGATTATATTGGTAGAGCTGAAGTGGACTGTGACTTAATTGTTCATCAGGCAAGTTTTAATTTAAACTTTCCAAAAAACAATAAACGTAGTTATTTTGAGCTTTAGCACAGCCTTGTAAAATTAAAATATGTATTATTATGTACAAACATATATTTATACAAATGTTAGAATGTAGAACAAGTTTCCATGATTACTGTACCTAATTATCATATTTGACACTTAAACTCTATTAAATTGCTGTGTATCAGAAGTCCCAATTCTATTTACAAATATTCAGGCATGAAGCCATGGGGGATCTTATCCACATCATGGGGTCTCTTGTGGATGTGAATGGTAAAATCCTGATCCCAGGGATTACTGACACTGTCGCACCACTTACAGAAGAGGAGACCCTTGCTTATGGACCAATTGACTTTGATATGGTACAATGCATTTGTGATATTTATTACCTGTAAGGGTGTAAGCAATAGTAAAATGTGTACACTATATTTGCTCTATATTTTTATGTATGTGTACTGATACTTTTAGTAGATGCTGATATCCATGAATGTAAGTGATTTTACTTTAACTTTGACATGTAGATTTGAAAATAACTTTTCACAAATTCAAACTGTCATAAAATGGCGTTTTGCATGTATAACCTGTCTCCATTCCTCAACGTTGAGAACATACTAGTGGTCCAATTTCCAATTAAGCCACTGAACAGATTGAAAATTCTTTTTCCAACCATAACTTTGCAACATATTGATGGATTTTTTAAATAAGCTGGTCTCAATGTAAACCATCATTGAGATTGTCACATGTAATACAGTCAGTCAACCAATTTAGAATCACCCGAAAAAAAACGTTAATTCTTTTGACCACAATAATTTATTTCGGGATTTAGTGTCAATGTGAGAAGATGTAAAAATAAAGGGTAAAATTTATTTTGTATGATAACAGGTTAGACCAGACAGCACATACAGTTTTTTGTAAAAAATAGCCAATTAAATTTAACCCGTCGGAAAATTATTAAAAATCATTCAACTTACAGAATTAGTATTTCAAAACATTGTCATGGCATTTGTTTTCAATCAGCAAAAAGTTTATTTGAAAATAATAAAGCCTTCTATATACATATGCACATTTAAAAATATAACTCATTCAATCAGTTCCGGTTAACTTTTTTTCTACATTTATCCCCCCTGTAAGCATAATACAAAAGCTTTCTTGCTAAAACTTTGTTAATTTGTTCCTTTACCTAATGTATACCTTAGACACTTATCATTTTGTTTTTATTGGGGCATTATGGAAAATTAAATACAAATTAATCAGAATTGCTGATTATCTGGAACTGGTTGACAAACTGTATTCCTCTCGTTATTTCAAAGTTAAAGGTCACACTGAGAGGTCTAAGGTCAAATTTGGCCATACAGCAGCTTGAATATTCTGATCTCAGCAATATCTTAGCCAGATATTAATGGATTTCGAAATAATTTTGCTCATATGTAAACCATTAAAGGTCAAAGGTCAAATTTTTCCATAAAACACCTTGTCAAGACTGAAACTTTGTTGTTCATCATCCAACTGTTAAATTACTTACCACTAATGACCTAACTATATAAGATATCAACATGAAACTTCATAGGTGTATAGATTATAGCAATGAGATGAAGTGCCAAATTATTGCCCTTTTATGTTTTTGTATGATGGAACTTTTTAGGGCTATAATTCAGATATGATTAAACATTTCAACATCAAACTTCATGGGTGTGTAGAAATCAAAGGGAAGAAGTGCCATGAACAAGAACCATAACCCTACACTTTCTTAACTAATTGTTATTGCCCTTTGTTGTTTTGTATGATATAGCTTTTCAAGGCTATGTCTCAGATACGCTACAAGATTTCAACATAAAACTTCATAGGTGTATAGATATCAATGAGGAGAATTGCCATGCATACAAGCAATTACCCTACACTTAATTTCTTTTTATGAGTATACCATATATCAAGGGATTTGAACCAATCCATATTATTTTTATTTTGCTGGGGATATCATTTCAACGAATTTGCTTGTTTATTTTTTTATTCCATTTAAAACAATGAGACATTCAATTTAATGTATTTTTGTCCAGATATCACTTTTAATGATAATCATTGTGAAATATTTACTAATTTCCTTGTATTGCTACTACTGCAGGAGGTGTTCAGGACTGATATCGGCGCACACAAACTGGTCCATGACAAGAAGGAGCATGTCCTCATGTCGCGCTGGCGATACCCTTCCCTCTCTCTCCATGGTAACAGTTTCAAAATCTTTACCATGTTTCTTAACCATTGTGTGAGCAATTTCTACACCAATTTTCAATTTATCAACAATATATTCATTTGTATGCCTCAAAGGGAGGCATATAGTGATCACTTAAAATTTTTTTTTTGATCTGTTGCCGTTTTCTAGAAAAGTTATTTCCTGTTTCTTGTGTGGTGCATAACTCGGAAAATAATAAAGGAATGCAAATCAAAGTTCATATAATAATATATGGTATGAAGGGGAAGTGCAGAGTTCCAAAATCATAACTTTCATGTTAGGATTTACAGAGCTATTGCCTTGTAAGTGAATTTTTGTGTTGAGCATTACTACATTAGTATTGGAGTTAATAAATAAAATTGTATTGGGTAGATAGAGAAAAACACTACCGAAATAGTATATTGTCACGGTGAGAGGAAAATGGTTTTATTATCTAACCACAAATATTTGCTGTACTTTGTCAGTACGTCTGGAAATCATTCCTGAACACCTGAATAGGCTACCCTTATTTTCCAGTTTACTGCATTTGCTTTTATGAATTCAATTTTTTATCAAAATGCATTTTGCTAAAATATACCATTTACAACTTGCAATGAGATTTAAAAAGACCAGTGTCATGCGAAAAATGGGTTTTATGCAACATGCACCCATCATATCTATAGCCCTACCCAGCCTGCGCATGTCTCAATCTGGTCAGGAGATACATTATGAGACCATAGTGATTTAATATTGGACAGCATCGCCTCTGACCAGACTACACAAATGCACAAGCTGAGCTTGAGCTACGCTGACATGACGCGGTTATAAAAGTGAAATTTGAATGTTGCGAAAGAAAAATGCGTGTTATATATAAACACATGATATATTTGGATGGTTGAGAAATAAACTCATAATAAGCCATGTGAGGACACATATGACGTGAACTCCTGTAGTATAATTTGTATTTACTAACACTAATGAGTGGTTTGACTATAATAACAAACATTTCATGCGGTGAATATGCGACTAACATGTGAAAAAGCACACACAATTGTTTAACTTTTGTTTTTTAAATTAATTATTTTTAAAAGATATTTCTTATTATATTTGTAGTTTTTAGCGAGGCTGTTTTCGGAGAAAACCCGAGCTATTGTCATAGCCAGCTCGTCGTCCGCCGTCCGCCTTAGGCGTCGTGCTAAAACCTTAACATTGGCCATAACTTTTTAAATATTGAAGATAGCACCTTGATATTTGGCATGCATGTGTATCTCATGGAGCTGCACATTTTGAGTGGTAAAATTTCAAGGTGAACATCATCCTTCAAGGTCTAGGGTAGAAAAAACAAAGTCATGGGAAGTAATAAGCTTTAGATGGACATACCGTAAAAATGCAGTCATAAGTCGAGATTTTTTTCCTCAAAAATTTGATTAAATTTACAGTCTCGACTTATGAGGTCGTCCATGAAAAATAATGATGACATTCTACTAAGATCGATCCCCGCAGACATGGTTAAAGTTGTTGTTGTTGTTGTATAAACTTGTTGAAATACGACACACAAAATTTCCTCTTTTAACTGATACTTACCAATTAATATAACCACAGTTTGCCGCAACATTTCCCTCGTTTTTATTTTCATAATTTAATCCAAAGTTTTCCTGTAAGCAGGTGTTTTTTTTTACAACTGAACGTGTAAACAAAAGATCGAGTCATTTTTAAAGTAGAGCGAGAATTGGCAACCTGTGTGAATTGACAGTTTGACGTCACCCTCGCCGATGAAATAAAATTTCTTTAATTTGTGAAGCGACATGTTTAACCAATCGCGAGATTGTTATTCACTGCCAATCGTCCAATTATGTTTGAGCACGTGCATAGCTCCGCCTTTGAAACTGTTATGTAGAACAAAGGTGGAGTTAGCGGTCTATTGGTTATGTCAATGATTGTCATAAAAACGTGTTTACCGAGGAACATAGCAATTGTTTTGATTAAAATTAAAATCATATAAAAGTACAAAGATTTGATTACAGTGATCACAGTGTGTCATCGGATTATAAGTTTGTGGATTATTACTAGCGTGGACAATTTAGTGCAAACTTTATAATAATAATTTATTAATTTGACTAACACATTTGATTTGTGAAAATGCCTCGAAAACGCCAACGCCATGCGTATGACAATACGCTTAAAATACGCGTGATAGAATTTGCAGAGCAATCAATTAATAATAGTGCTGCTGAATGCGAGGTTGGTGTTTCGTATGTCGTTGATGTGTAAATTACGATGTACATGTATATAAGTTCTGGGTTCATATGTTGTATTTTTTTTGTTTTTATGTGGTTCATTATGATTTGCTTGTCTATATTTTCATAAATTATTTTCGATTTCCTAAATATAAATCGATTCGTATTGATTATATTAAACAAAGTACATAATACACGTGTCCGCTATGTCTACGTCGCACAGTGCTATATTGACCTCATGGTCTATGTATAGAATAAAAACTGCCAGTACATTTAAAATTGCGTCTGTTTATGAAATTATTGCACAGACAATTTCTTACTCGACTTATGACTTGGACATATTCAAAATCTCCGATTTTCGTATCATTTTTTACCCCCCGGACTTATGAGCGGGTAGACTTATGACTGCATTTTTACGGTAGTTATCTGACCTGCCCAGGTATATATTTTTGTTAAATAAATCAAAGCGGCGCAGTAGGCGGCATTGTGTTTCTGACAAACACATTCTGGTAAAAGGTCAAGGTCATCCTTTACGGTCTATGGTAAAAAATACAGATTTAAGGGAAGTAATAAGCTTTAAAAAGGGAGAAAATTATTCAATATTGAACATAGCCACTTTATATATTTGGCATGCATGTGTATCTCATGGAGCTGCACATTTTGAGTGGTGAATCTACAGTCACAGTATTGTGGCTTTAAATGATTTGCTACTAAAAATAGAGATTTGTTACAGACAATTGTTTTCAAGGGAAGTAATTTATATAATTATAAATCTCAAATTATATATTTCCTTACTAAGTATTGAAGTTCTTTTCACAGTTACTGTACAGATTTATTATTTTGATTATTTTGTAACCCAAATGATTGATTAAAAAAAATAAAATTAAATGATATAACCATAGATACATAGATACAAGATCAACTGTGGTTATGATCTCTTTTAAACCACAGGCCTTGGTTGTCAGTGAAAAAAAAAACATGGTCATAATTGACTGTGAGACCCTCCCCATCCCCCCCCCCAGTTGAATTGCACAAAATTCAAGAGAAGTAATAACCTTTAAAGGGAGATGATTTCTATACCTGCCAAATGATAAATAGAAATTTTATTTCAATGCGGCGCAGTAGGGGGCATTGTGTTTCTGACAAACACATCTCTTGTTGGGTCACTAGGTCAAAGGTTAAGGTCACTGTGACCTCTTAAAAAAAAAAAAAAAAAATTCTGAAAAGCTTTCGCAGCCGAGCGTGGCACCCGTTGTGCGGTGCTCTTGTTTTTATTCGGTTTTAGCGATTACAAAGCATTTTTGTCGTATATTATACCTGTAGTTATTGGTGAAGTCATGTTCAACATTTTATAAATTGGGAACTGTGAATATAACCTTATACTATTACGTTGTTAGCGCCTGTGAATACAAAAGATCGCCACTATTTGTTGAGTACAAAAGAACATTTCCCAGACATATGAAATTTAACCCCGCTGTAGTAGCAAGCACTATCAACAAGGTTACCCAACAAACGCGTGATAGTGTATTGGACTGTCCATATCCCTTGTTGATCTGCAGTAGTTTTATTTTCTTGCATCTATTAATAGCGACAGATTATGAATGACCTGTGCTGAGCAAAAATACCACGTCATTAAGACGCAGAAGATAGTGGACTATTTTAATCATTCATAAACATTCTCTACAGAGACACTTATAATACAAACATTGTTCATTGATTCTTTTGTATATACGCTTCGTTAAAAAATATTCCATTTAACACAATATTCACATTATGTTTCCATTTGTGAATTAATATACTGTGAAACCATTTATTTTCTTCAGCACAAAATTTCGTCCTTTTTAAAAAAATGACTATTTCGTCAGCACTTAAATTCGTCCATTTCTGGTTTTGAAAAAAAAGCGTCCGATTTGTTTGTAATGTTTGTAATACATGTAATGCGCGGTTGCAAAAAAATCGTGCAGGGGAAAGAGGGGTGACACTTGGTAGTCACTTGCAGGAGGTGTGCCTTGTTTGGCATATGCCAATTAACAAGTCTGTTATTTCAGGTGATAGTAACTGTCCCTTATTATTTTATGTCATTGACACGTTCTTTGTTATGATTAGCGGATAAGTGGGACTGAATAACCGTTAACGAGTGTTTTAAACAACGAAGCCAATTGCCAATTAGTCTTTTTTCATTACAATCACGGACAACCAAACACAAATCAATATGTTCTTTATTAATTTGTAATAAAAGCGCAGAGTATATTTCAGTCAGGTGTTGATCACACATCGTCATATTTTAATTGCGTTTAATAGTATTGTCGTAAATCCGGATTCGCCGCCTGTTGGCTGCATAATCTGCAACACCCCTGAAAAACACAATCCACACAATGGGTAATAAAGTTGTTAACAATTAGCGCTAATCAACACTATTATACCTAAACGAAGTCGACGCATTTGATACAGCCTTATTGCATTCGCGTTTTACAGGAAATGTCAGTTGTCAGTACACTGTATAATGTACACCCCTTTGTGTCAAAACCGGATTTAACTTGAGTGTGAATAGTCGACTGTTTCATGTTCTTTGTATCAATACCATACGGGTATCTGTACTATAAGTATACCAGTCTACAAACAAGGTGCGCGCTTCCGCATATGGGTATTCGGACGTTCAAAAAATTTACCTATGGTTTAGCGTTCAAGCCGTCGAATGCATTTAGCAATATAACTCGTTTTTTTTCCACTATTTCTTTACTTGCAAAAAATACTTGTGGCTTATAACTTACCTTGCAATCTTATTTTCTTGCATTTTGCGAGTGTTAATTTCGAGCCCTGTGTATATGCGTGGATTACTCTGGATTTAAATGCCTCATGCCTACGGTAATTCAGTCTTTGTTTCAAATATGGGACATGATTGTTCGTTAAGATCTTGAATTCGTTCATCGGTCGAAGGACGAAAAAGACGAAAACTAATGTCTGACGAATAATAATGGTTTCACAGTAGTTGAAGAACTTAAACCTGTGACATAAATTATACATCTCTCTCTTGGCGCTGATGTTGCAGATGCGACAGTTATCAGGTTTATCGTAGTTAAGAAAACTGGCTTGCAACATGTGGTATTAACCTTAGTAGTTATCAAGCGAACAACTTAAAACGCTTTTATTAGCAGTTTTGGAGTTTTTTCTTTTGCTTATTTTTTGTAATTATCTGTTTCTTGTCTGAAGCATGATTGCATGATGGACCTTCATATAATCATAGATGGCTTTAAGAGAAAAACAAGAAACCGTCGGAGACAGGTGATGCTCCCCAAAGTTTTTTTTGTCACAATATTGCACTATATATTCAGATAAAAGGAAATGTCTTGAGGGGCATAACTTTGGACAAAATAATACGATGGATGGTTTAGCAACTTTAAAATTTCAAAGGGCCATAACTCTCTAAATAAATCATCTAACCAGAACCCACTAATAACATGCGCATCTCCTCAAGGTAGTTAAGCTTCCCATAAAGCTTCATTGAAGTCCAGTCAGTAGTTGGGGAGAAATAGCCCGGACAAGAATTGCACTATATGTACAGTTTATAGAAAATTTCAAAGGGCCATAACTCTGTGAAAAATCATCCGACCATAACCGGCTGATAATATGCACATCTCCTGTTGGTAGTGAAGCTTCCCATAGTTTCATTGAATTCCCGTGATAAGTTGCTGAGAAAAAGCTCAGACAAGAATTGCACTATATGTACAATGGAAAATTTCAAAGGGCCATAACTCTGTGAAAAATCATCCGACCATAAACGGCTGATAATATGCACATCTCCTGTTGGTAGTGAAGCTTCCCGTAAAGTTTCATTGAATGCCCGTAATAAGTTGCTGAGAAATAGCTCTGACAAGAATTGCACTATATGTACAATGGAAAATTTCAAAGGGCCATAACTCTGTGAAAAATCATCCGACCAGAACCGGCTGATAATATGCACATCTCCTGTTGGTAGTGAAGCTTTCCATTAAGTTTCATTGAATTCTGGTCATTAGTTGCTGAGAAATATCCCGGACAAGAATTGCACTATAAGTACAGTTAATGGAAAATTTCAAAGGGCCATAACTCTGTGAAAAATAATCCGACCAGAACCCGCTGATAATATTCACATCTCCTCTTGGTAGTGAAGCTTCCCATAAAGTTTCATTGAATTCCGGTCATTAGTTGCTGAGAAATAGCCCGGACAAGAATTGCACTATATGTACAGTTAATTGAAAATTTCGAAGGGCCATAACTCTGTGAAAAATCATCCGACCAGAACCCGCTGATAATATGCACATCTCCTCTTGGTAGTGAAGCTTCCCATTATGTTTAATTGAATTCCGGTCATTAGTTGCTTAGAAATAGCTTGGACAAGAATTGCACTATATGTACAGTTAATTGAAAATTTCAAAGGGCCATAACTCTGTGAAAAATCATCCGACCAGAACCGGCTGATAATATGTACATCTCCTCTTGGTAGTGAAGCTTCCCATAAAGTTTAATTGAATTCCGGTCATTAGTTGCTGAGAAATAGCCCGGACAAAAATTGTGCACGGATGGACGGACAGACGGACACATGGACGGACACACGGACGGACAGACGAAGCGGCGACTATATGCTCCCCCCAAAATTTTTATTTGGGGAGCATAAAAAGAAAATTCTGCGGTTAAGGACAGTAGCTTTTTTCAGTATGTTAAGAGAATATTGCCCCTGTTTTTCCTGCATGTGCCAAGCATAAATTCATAACTTTAATAATATTGAATGTGTTTAAATAAAACTTCATTGATGAAGGGGTGTGAGATGAAGTGCAAAATGGAGGTTTTATAAATCTTTTTTTAATGTGTATATAGTTATTGCCCTTTGTTATTTGGCATTTTCAATTTATAATTGCATTGGAAATGAAGATACAATGTATTAAGATGAAACATAATATATTTACAGAGACGATTGTGGGTAAGTGTAGAGAGCATGAACTATAAATATCTTAAGTATTTTCTTGATAATTACCACTGGGATATATCTGGTTTAGAGCCCAATTACACAGAAGTTTTTTAACACTGTATTATGTGAATTGGGAATAAGACATCAATATGGGAATAAATTGTGTTTTATCAAAAGTGCATAATATGCAGTTTTATATGTTGTATTTATCTAGTTTGACAAATTATAATTAAAACAGATACTTGCATATATAATAGCATCATTTAAATTGATTTTACTTCAAAACTGGATTTTTTATTAATTAAAAATAAAAATCCTCATGAAATGAAACTGTGTCCATGCCGTGCATGGACACGGTTTTAAAATACACTTTAAATGATAAAAATACAATCACTGTTAATGAAAGTCATGGAAAATTGCGTATTAAGCTTAAATTATAGATAATATATTACAAAAAGAAATGTAGATCATGAAATTAATAGTTTTGTTTGAGAAAATCACCAAACTGATGTCCATTCCCAGTTTGATGTCTTATTCCCAATTCACATAATACAGTGTTACTTATTGTTACTCGAGTATTTAAGGGATTCAAATAAAACCTAAAATAATGTCAGCAGGTTTGGAGAAAAAGTGCAGAGGTTAATTTTTTCTGCAAAGCATAAGTATTTGTATTAATTGATCAAAATGAAATGCATGTATCAATAGAGAACATGGAGATTTTTTTTTCTTCAATAAATTAAAAAAAAGTTTCCTTTTCCCTAAATCTGAGGTCACAATCACACTTTCTGGTCAAAATGAATTATTGCGGGAGGCGGGTGGGGGTGGGTGGGGGAACCTGCAATTACAGTGACAGCATTTGTTTTACAATTTTTGAGGAATATAAGTTTATTTTAATTTGACTATAGAAAAGTGCCTAAGGTTAAGTTTCCAGTTTAAAGATATGTAATTTTGAATAACAGAAAAACAGACTTTTAAATACATCTCTAGAAATATGCCTTTTGTAGAAATAGAAATGAATTTAATCCTGCAATAGTGTGTTATTTAATCTTGATAGATAAGAACCAGTGTTGAAGCATGACCCAATTTCAGGTCCTTCCCCTTTCATTTTGCAATATACACTCTTTCTTCTACTTTCAAGGGATTGAGGGTGCATTCAGTGGAGCGGGCGCCAAGACGGTCATCCCAAGGAAGGTGATTGGGAAGTTCTCCATTCGTCTTGTACCTGACATGGACCCAGCTGAGGTGGAGAAACAAGTCAGAACACATGTTGAGAAGGTCCATAAGAACCGAGGCAGTCCAAATATCATGAGGTACCATATGTATTTAGTTAAAAAGAACATTTTACATCAAATATGCATTAAACTTTTGAAGTTTTGTCATATAACAGCATCCCATAACATGTAAATAAACTTTTTCTTTAACACAGTGTTGCAAAGTTTTACTGTTTTGCTTTCGGATGACTTACAAGTTTGTTACTTATACATGTTGTGTGACCCTTCATCCTGCTTCAGCATTTAAAGTTATGATGTATTGAAATGATTATCACTCCAGAAAAGGAGGGAGAACATTTCACATACTAAAAAGAAACTTAATTTATAAATGTATACAGAACATAAATTATGCTTCATTGTGCTTTGGATATAAGCTTTCTCAATACAAAAAGTGTATTTCATCAAGCAGACAGATGTCTTGCTTAAAATAATTTTTTCAATAGTAAACTTATTTTTAAAAATCCAATCTGAGAAGTTCCCATTGAAAACAAGTAAGCTGTGTGTCAGGTCCACATTCATAGTGCAAAAGCATGTGGTAGCTATAATATTTAACATATTCGAATTTAGTGACCAGCTTTGCATGAGAGCTTTGCATGAGGGCTAGCGCATTTGTATAACAAAATTTCATTTTAATCCAAGTGTGTCCATGGGTCATGGTGCAAAGGCATGGGTGAGTGACTTTAACCATGATAACTACTTGGCCGGTAGGAAAGCAGTGAAAACAGGTAATCATTTGCACTTTAAATCTCTTTACATTCTGTACACATAATGTATATAGAAACCATCTGATAAAAGTCATTATTTCAAATATTGTATTGTTATTGTTGCAGAAAATTATTATTTGTATGTAGCACTAGTTTAATTAATTTTGGTATGAAGTGGCATTATGTGTCATTTCCTTTTTTATCACATTCTTTGAACCAAAAATACTGTTTAGTGCAACTTGAAGGCATGTGATGCACAAAAAGATTGTTAATGTTTATAATTATTTAGTGATGGTCAGACATGGAACATTAAGAAAAAAATATTCCTTAGAATCACCCTGGCACTGTGATTTGCCGCTTCTTTTTACATACATTTCCACATAATACTGCTTAATGATATTCCATTTGCTAGTTTGAATAGTGCCATCTGTTAAGTTCACTTGCTTTTTAACACAGTAAATCTGAAGCATTGACATGTATTGTTTCCATTCCTCTTGCTTGTCAACTTAAGTACTTATTTTTATTTTACCGTCAATTCTTGTGTAATTATGATGCATTATATGATGTGATAAAACTGATTAAAATTGTTTCGGATAAAATGCATTTGAAAAAACAAAATCAATCCAACTAATGCCTACCTGTTTTGTTGCAATGTGGTCACAAAATAAGTTCATTAAACTGAGTGCTCTGTGAAAAAGGGGTTAAATGCATATGCGTAAAGTGTCATCCCAGATTAGCCTTTGTAGTCGGCATAGATTAATCAGGTACAATACTTTCCTCAAAAAGTTGATTTTTGCTAAGAAGAGACTTTCCTGAGACAAAAAATAGCATTAAAGCGGAAAGTGTCATCCCTGATTAACCTGTGCAAACTGACACTTTATGCACATTCATGAAAGTGTCATCCCTGATTAGCCTGTGCAAACTGACACTTTAAGTGTCATCCCTGATTAGCCTGTGCAAACGGACACTTTATGTGTCATCCCTGATTAGCCTGTGCAAACTGACACTTTAAGTGTCATCCCTGATTAGCCTGTGCAAACTGACACTTTATGTGTCATCCCTGATTAGCCTGTGCAAACTGACACTTTAAGTGTCATCCCTGATTAGCCTGTGCAAACTGACACTTTATGCACATTCATGAAAGTGTCATCCCTGATTAGCCTGTGCAAACTGACACTTTAAGTGTCATCCCTGATTAGCCTGTGCAAACTGACACTTTAAGTGTCATCCCTGATTAGCCTGTGCAAACTGACACTTTATGCACATTCATGAAAGTGTCATCCCTGATTAGCCTGTGCAAACTGACACTTTAAGTGTCATCCCTGATTAGCCTGTGCAAACTGACACTTTAAGTGTCATCCCTGATTAGCCTGTGCAAACTGACACTTTATGCACATTCATGAAAGTGTCATCCCTGATTAGCCTGTGCAAACTGACACTTTATGCACATTCATGAAAGTGTCATCCCTGATTAGCCTGTGCAAACTGACACTTTTAGTGTCATCCCTGATTAGCCTGTGCAAACGGACACTTTATGTGTCATCCCTGATTAGCCTGTGCAAACTGACACTTTAAGTGTCATCCCTGATTAGCCTGTGCAAACTGACACTTTATGTGTCATCCCTGATTAGCCTGTGCAAACTGACACTTTATGTGTCATCCCTGATTAGCCTGTGCAAACTGACACTTTATGCACATCCCTGATTAGCCTGTGCAAACTGACACTTTATGCACATTCATGAAAACACCCTTTCCACAGAGCACGGCTAATTATTATTAAAGTATCAAGAGTGCAATCCCTAAAAGACACATGTGATTGCAGTGTTTGGCATTGAGCCTGACTTGACCCGTGAGGGTGGAAGTATCCCTGTGACCTTGACCTTTCAAGAGGCGACGGGAAAGAATGTGATGCTGTTACCCATTGGTGCCTGTGATGATGGGGCACACTCCCAAAACGAGAAGATAGACAAGTCCAACTACATTAACGGGGTAAAGTGATACTTTGTATTGAATGCACAATGTCATTAGCAATTTGTAATAATGTCATAAAAATTAAAACAAGGATGTCAGTAACACTGATGGATGCTCCCAGATGATGCTTTGTCGATATATGGGTAAATTGTGTGGAAAAAAGTGTGACCATGAGAAAATCTATTATTAGCCTTGGTGACCTTGACCTTGACCCCAGTAACCTCAAACCTCATCAAAAGGTAGAGGTCCATGCAAGGTACCTACATGCCAAATCTAAGAGATCGTAAAATATTAAAGGCGCTACGAAAAACTGTAACCAAAGTGTGACTTTAAGAAAATCTATTATTAGCCTTGGTGACCTTGACCTTGACCCCAGTGACCTCAAACCAAATCAAAAGGTAGAGGTCCATGCAATGTACCTACATGCCAATTATGGAAGAGATCGGTAAAATATTGAAGGTGCTATGAGAAATTGTAACAAAAGTGTGATGGAAAATGTATTATTAGCCTCCGTGACCTTTATCACAGTGACGTCAAACCTCATCAAAAGCTAGAGGTCCATGCAAGGGACCTACATGCCAAATATGTAAGAGATCGGTAAAATATTGAAGGCGCTATGAGAAACTGTAACAAAAGTGTGACAGACAATCTATTATAAGCCTTGGTGACCTTAACCCCAGTGACCTCAAACCTCATCAAAAGGTAGAGATCCATGCAAGGCACCAACATGCCAAATATGTAAGAGATCTGTAAATTATTGAAGGCGCTATAAGAAACTGTAAAAAAGTGTGATGGAAGGAAGTACGGAAGTACAAACTGGCAACTATATACTCCCCATATATATATATATATGTCCATAACAATACAAACTATCTGACGGCTAAATTGTTCAACATTCAACTGCATGAATTTGTATGCCCCCGGTAGGGTGGCATATAGCAGTTGAACTGTCCGTCAGTCTGTGCGTCCGTCCGAAAACTTTAACATTGGCCATAACTTTTGCAATATTGAAGATAGCAACTTGATGTTTAGCATGCATGTGTATCTAATGGAGCTGCACATTTTGAGTGGTGAATGATCAAGGTCATCCTTCAAGGTCAAAGGTAAAAAAAAACAAATCCAAGGAAAGTAACAAGCTTCATATGGAGATAATTTCTATTTATCATTTGGCAGGTACAGATCATTTTCACAAGGGAAGATATATTTTTTTAAGGGGTATAATCAACAAGAGCTGTCACCATAGGATGACATATGCCCCCTATAAACGCTTTGATAGAAGTTATTAGCATTTTTAGCTCGACTATTATTTATAAAATATATATAGTGGAGCTATCCTACTCACCCCGGCGTCTGCATTAGCGTCTGCTTTACCGTGCAAATGATAAAGTTATCGTACTACCCCAATTATTTTCATTGTCCCTCGACATATTGCTTTCATATTTTGTATACTTTTTTACCAACATGACCCCAACCTATAAACAAGAGCAGACAACTCTATCAAGCATTTTGTCATAATTATGGCCCCTTTTCCACTTAGAATATGCAGCAAATGTTAAAGTTTGCGTACTTACCCATTTATTTTCATTGTCCCTTGACATATTGCTTTCATATTTTGCATACTTGTTTACCAACATCACCCCAACCTATAAACAAGAGCAGACAACTCTATCAAGCATTTTGTCTTAATTATTGCCCCTTTTATACTTAGAATATGCATATTATTGATAAATCTATGTTAAAGTTTGTGTACTACCCCAAATATTTCCTATATCCTTTGACATATTACTTTTATATGTTGCATACTTGTTAAACAAATCTTGACCCTAACCTATAAACAGACAACTCTATCAAGCATTTTTTCATTATTATGGCCCCTTTTCCACTTAGAATATGCAGCAAATGTTAAAGTTTGCGTACTACCCGGAATATTTTCACTGTCCCTTGACATATTGCTTTCATATTTTGCAAACTTGTTTACCATCATGACCCCAACCTATAAACAAGAGCAGACAACTGTATCAAGCATTTTGACATAATTATGGCCCCTTTTATACTTAGATATTTGAACATTTTGCTTAAATTGCCATAACTTCTTTATTTATGATCACATTTTATTATTACTTTGACAAAACAACACTTACCTGAATACCACAATGGATTCCACCCAAACAATACCCCACGCCCCTACCCAGAATCCCTTCCCCCCCCCCCATTTTTTTTTGTTTTTTTAAACATCAAATATTTTTAAAAGATCGTCTAATAAATGACCACACCCCACATTATACCCCCTCTCAACCCCCCCCCCCTCCCCCCCAATTTTTTTTTTTCCTTTTTTTATTTTTGAAAGATCGTCTTATAAATTATTCAATATGAATAATTTCCCCATGATGGCTTACTTTATACTGTCAAGCACTTGAATAGTCGAGCGCGCTGTCCTCTGACAACTCTTGTTCAAAACCTAAACGCAGATTTTGAAACCTTAACGCGGACCCTAACTTCAAGGTCAAGGTCACAGGGGTCAAAATTTGTGTGCGTATTGTAACAAGTGTAACTTGTCACAAATATAGTTGTCTAATTAATATATTACATTGTATTTATTTAACAGTTGAATAACATTATTCCAATGAATAATGTCATGATATTTATTCTTATTGTATGTTACTGTGGTCAAATGAATGATGTAATTTATTCTTACGTAACTTAGCATTTGCTCAAGTTCAATGAGGCATAATTAATATATTTATATAACGGTTATATCATAACCAATATTGAAATGTGGTTTTATTACTGGGACAAACGTAATTATTTACATGCTGTTATTTAAGATTTTGCTTATATTAGTTATATAAGTTGGAACAGGCCACCCTTTATAAATATAATATGTTGTTGTTTAAGCCCGATGGCTGAATGGGGTTGTTTTTGTAAATGCATTTAATGCAGTTTTTCTCATTTTATTGAACTCAACTTACTTGTCAAGTGTAATTCGCATCCGCCATCTTGTTTGGAAGCTGTCACTGTCCATTTTTGTAAACCGGCGTTTGATATCATATTTTGATCTATTTAAACCATATGTGGTGCCATTTTATTCCTTAAATATTGTTCTTTCTAAATATCAAGTAAACGCCACATTATAAATTGTAAGTTATTATAGTTTTCCATCAAAAGCTAAATTTTCTCTGAAATGTTTATTTTAGAACGCCAAGGTTACTTTATAACAATTGTTTTCATTAGTCCGGATTTTGTTATGTGCAACCTGATTGGCTGATACTGTCTATATAAAGGCGAGCCTCAGAAGGCGGGGTCATTCAAATTTCCAACTCTGAATCAACAACATCAAAAAGTAAAAACAAGATAAATAAAATATAATCTAAATAAATCGTAAATTTAAACTCCAAGTAAACCCAAATTAAAACAACTTGAAAGTAACTGTCAAAGGGTGAGCCTTAGATGTACTTTATTATTCACGTTATATTTACAAATGTTGTTAAACTTGTTTAGTGTGCCTGGTGATCCAGACTTTTAAAGACGGAAAAATAGAACTTTTAGTGAACCGTCAAAAGCTTTCGTTTATCTTTTCAACGACCCAAAACATAATTAACAACTCGCCATCATGACGTCTATTACAAGTGGTGTCAGAACTGGGGATCTCTGTCCAGAAATAACGTTGTAAATCAACGGGACAGTTTACCTACGCCTGCAGACGTCATTTAAAGCTATTTATGCATGAAGCGTTCTAAAAATAGCTTTACTCGGGAAACCAGTTTGAGGAGCGGTTAAAGGGACAATCGACGCAAATAGAATAAAAAGTGCAAACGTGATAATTAAACATTACCGTATTTACATGTAATAAAATTGATATAATTGAGTACCATTACAATTAAAGAAACATAATAATTATTAGTAAGGGTTAAGCTTACCTTGTTCTTAAGAATAAAAATTTTGCAATTGAAACTTTAACCCATACTTACAACTTTATTTTTAATTCAGCGGATTTAGAAGTAAATGAAGTAGAACAATGAATAATTTGATAAAATATTAGGCATTATTTTAAACAAAGGTGAACACAACACAATATAATTCTTTATTAAAGATAATCATTTTGTGTATAGAATTTAATTAGCAAATCGTAATTTAACAATATCATGGCCGAATCAGATGATGAAGAGGTCTTCATAATGAATCGTGGACAAGGAGACGACATTCGTGAGCTACCAAAATCGTCATCCGACGATGAGAGGTCAATCTTGTCTGGTGAAGACGTTTCTCGTCTGTTTCGTCGCCGACCTGCTCGTCAACGCTCAACAGTGTCCATGAAGCCGGAAGTGTACAACGGCGATGGTGATTGGGAGGTTTACCTCAATCATTTTGAGTTGTGTGCTGAGCTGGGCAACTGGGGTCCCCGAGAGAAAGTTTTAACCCTTGCTGCCAGCCTACGCGGTCAAGCGCAATTCTTCTATGTGACGATCAGCAAGGAAGAGCGTGGCTCATACCTGGGGCTTACACATAAGCTGGGCCAAAGGTTTGGTCGAGCACGTCAACAACCAATGTGGATGTCTCGCTTGGAGTCTCGTAAGAGATCTCCTGAAGAATCTGTAGCTAACCTGGCTGATGACCTTAAATGCATGACTCAGCGTGCATACCCAGGCCCAGAGTTTTCCCTAAGAACCGGCCGCCGGCCAAATTGACCGGTTCAATCGATTTTCTGGCCGGTTCAAATGCTGGTAACAAAAAAAAATAATGAGAGGTTTTGCAACTTTGATCGATGTAATTGTTAAAGTTAAGAAAAGACGAAATTAAACAAGCGAAAACATCGATTTAACATCGTTTTGTTTATGTTCTTTATACTTCCGTGTGTACGTTTTACCGAACAAGTATAATTTATAACGGCGCTTCTCATTGGCTGATTATTTTGAGTACGCAAATAACTACAAAACGGCGCTTCTCATTGGCTGATTATTTTGAGTACGCAAATAACTACAAAAATCGTAACCACATGGTTTTCTCAAAATGAAACGAACCCTGAGAGATTTTTTCAGTGTGACAGCGCCTTCAAAACGTCAGAAAGGTTTGTATTGATGAAAATCTCGATGAAAATGCATGAAAGAAATTACAGATGTTTTTCAATGATATGGTTCTTTATCAACAGTTCATTCCACCAAGCTTTGTCAAAGAACTCATGAACTGGCTTTGGCATAACCAGTAGCTTAGTTATTGACTTGTTTCAAAATTCATCGCACACTATGCACAGTATAATTATTTGGCACTCCCCTCACAAATTTTTTAAAAAATTAGAAAAATTCCATAAGTGATACACAAAAAAACAAGTAATTTTCATCTCTAAAATTTCTGTCCAAACCCCCCCAAAATGCACCATTTTGCGTCTAGATTTTCAAAATTTTTCGGGGGGGCATGCCCCCGGACCCCCCTAGCAGGAGTGCCTTGCTTGGCCGGTTCAAATTTTTATTTGGCCTGTTCAAATACAAGGAAGGGAAAACCCTGCAGGCCTCGATCATCAGGCGCATGAGATGCTTGCGCTAAACCAGTTGTACAAATCGATCAGCCCAGAACTTAAGTTCAAGTGTATCAGCGAGGGTTGCCAGTCTGTTACGCAGGCGGTTGCTCTAGTGGAGATGTACGAGAGCATCATGGACGGCGGTGCTAGACGTAAAGCATCCATTTATATGGTGGAAAATGTGCCGGAACAGCAAGCGAAAGTCGACAAGTCGAGTCAGCCACTCGAGAAGGCGGTACAAGACCTACAAGAATGTGTGCGGAAGCTGATGATGGGTCAATCCACAAACAACAAGCCTCCATACAGTAATGCAAGGTCTGGTCCCAGACTGTGCTATAACTGTCAGTCGCCACAACATATGATTCGAGACTGCCCCACGCGTCAGCGACCAGCCTTCAACAGCCAGCGTTCAATGGGTTATCAGGCACCACAGAGGATGGGGTATCCAGCACCTCACCAGGCACCGTACACACAGCCGACTGTCGTAGGTTTACCGGAAAACGGCAGGCCGTCAACCCAGTAGGGTCTTCGTTGATGGCACCAAAAAAGGCCCAGCAGCAGCCATCAAGCAACTCAACTACAACAGAAAGTACAAGCAATTACGACAATGGATTTTATACCTCTTGTCAAATAGGAAATATAAAATTAGATCTTTTAGTTGACAGTGGGTCATCCTGCACCTTACTTTCATTTAGCAAATTTAATGATATTAACGACAATATACGACCCAAATTAACTAAAGCAGACTTTTCAATGAAAGACGTTAAAGGATCTAACATTTTAATTCATGGGGTGGCTACGGTAAATTTTAAACTTGGGGAGGGGGAATATCAACAAAACGTTATAGTTTGTGACATAACACCAGATGGTATTCTGGGTCAAGACTTTATGTTAAAATATGTTAAACAAGTAGATTATGAAAGATATATAATTCAAACTAGGCATGATCAAATTCACTGCTGGGTGGGAAGAAAATCATCAATGGTGTGTAGAGTCCTGGTAACCACAAAAGTAGACATACCGGCACATAGCAGCATGTGGGTGTCTGTAAAAATCCCTAGTCAGGAACACTTGTCACCAGTAGCCTTTGTTGAACCAGTCGCTCAAAATCAGCCTGTGCAGCTCGTCTCGGGTGTAATCCAGACTGAAACAATGAACGATGTCAAATTAAATATCGTCAATTACAGTGATGAAAGTGTAACATTATATCCTAAAACAGTTTTAGGTACTTGCATGTCAGTGACTGAAGACAATTCAGAAAACTTTGAACAATGTCGCAGCATAACTAAGGACACAGTAGACAAACAAAATAACATATTGCCAGACTTTCTTAATGATTTACTTCAAAGAAGTTCTAACAATTTAAACAAAAAGGAAAGTGAACAATTAAAATTATTATTAATACAATATCAGGATGTTTTTGCGAAGGACTCTTCAGATTTGGGTCTCACAGACCTGTTAGAGCATAAAATTATTCTTAAAGAAGGCACCCAACCTATTCGACAACAAGTTAGACGAATACCGGCCATCCGAAAGGAGTCTGAAAGGGCCGAAATCCAACAAATGTTATCGGACGGGATCATAGAGCCATCTATAAGTCCATGGTGCAGTAATCTGGTCATAGTAAATAAAAAGAATGGAAAACCGAGGATCTGTGTAGATTACAGAAAAGTCAACGAAGTACTAAAACTGGACTCCTACCCATTACCCAGGATGGACGAGTGCCTGGATGCATTGGCTGGTAACTGTCTATTTAGCACAATGGACATGGCCCAAGGCTACTGGCAGATTGCCATAGCCAAAGAAGACAGAAAAATTAGTGCCTTTGCTTCCAGTCTTGGCTTGTTTCAGTTTGTGCGGATGCCCTTTGGGATGTCTGTGGGACCCAGCACGTTTTGCCGTTTAATCGGAGAAGTTTTAAGAGGCCTCCAATGGATTGAGTGTGTGGCCTATATGGATGACATTACTGTACCAAGTAAAACAGTAACAGAAAACCTTACAAGGCTTGAACATGTATTCCAACGATTAATAGCAGCCAAATTAAAATTAAAGCCATCAAAATGTGTATTCTTACAAACCTCAGTTCCGTTCCTGGGCCATGTGGTCACAGCAGAGGGAGTAAGAACAGACCCAGAAAAAGTAAAAGCTGTTCAAGAGTGGCCGGTACCTAGGACGGTCAAACAAGTCCGCAGTTTTGTAGGGTTAGGAGCTTATTATAAACGGTTTGTTGAAGGATTCAGCGAGATTTGTAAACCGCTCTTTAAGCTTTGTGAAAAGAATCGTAAATTTGAATGGACCAACTTGTGTTAATGTGCATTCGAAACTTTAAAAGATAAACTAACCTCAGCTCCTGTCCTGGCTTATCCTATAACTGGTCAATCTTATATCTTGGACACAGATGCATCCCAAACATGTGTCGGAGGTGTTCTATCGCAAATCCATGAGGGTAATGAAAAAGTTATTGCCTACATGAGTAAGACCATGAACACCCATGAAGTAAAATATTGCACAATGCGGAAAGAACTATTGGCCGTAGTAACTGCAGTAAAACACTGGAGACCGTACATCCTGGGGCACAAAGTCTTGTTAAGAACAGACAATGCAGCAGTCAGCTGGATGAAGAGTCTAAAGAACCCAACTGGACAGGTTGCTCGGTGGCTCGAGGCAATCGAGTGTTTCGAACTCGAAGTTCAACACCGACCAGGACGCCTCCATACCAACTGCGATGCTTTGTCTCGTGTGCCATGCAAAGTTTGTGCTCGGCAAGAAGCACAGTCTGAGCTCCATTCATGTAACAGCTCAGACCCAACATGCATGGTTGCCAGCAAGAAAAGCACCGAACAAGCATCCAGTAGCAAAGCTGATAATGACCAGACACCTGCTACAGATTGGGAACCAGATATGCTCCGTCAAAAGCAACTATTAGACCCTGATATCATGCCCATCCTTAGTAGTGTTGAGTTAGGCATAAAGCCAGACTGGGCGGATATCACTGCACTCTCCAGCAAAGGAAAAACGCTTTGGCGCCAGTGGGAAAGACTTAAAATTGTTTCTGGGGTTCTTTACCGTAAATTTTATGATGAAGAAGATACTGTAACATTACAAGTAATCGTGCCAGATAGTTTGCAAGAACAAACCATGCACAATTATCATGACATACCTTCAGCGGGCCACCTTGGTTTAGAAAAATGCCTCTTTCGTATTCTGCAGTGTTGTTATTGGCCAGCGTTGAAAGATGACCTTCAAAAGTACATCCACCAATGTGATGTTTGTGCTGCTCGGAAACCAGCACCCAAGGTCAGGGCTCCACTAGGGCAAAATCCAGTATACAACGCAATGGAGAAGGTCTGCGTGGATGTTACTGGACCACTTCCTGAAACCAAAGATGGTTTTAAGTATATCCTAGTAATAAGTGATTGGTTCACAAAATGGGTAGAGGCTGTGCCAATTAAAGACCAGTCTGCCAAAACAGTGGCCATGGCATTGGTGGACAACTTCATTGTGCGGTTTGGAGTACCTCTTTCTGTCTTGTCTGATTGTGGAACCTGCTTTGAATCAAAGCTTTTTGGAGAGATATGTTCTCTTTTAGGTATCACTAAATTAAGAACTTCAATACGTTGACCACAAGCAAACGCTGTGGTCGAGCGATTTAACAGAACTTTAAAATGCATGCTGTCTAGTTTCTGCAGGGAAAACCAAACTGAATGGAATTTATATTTACAACAAGTCTTAATGGCTTACAGGTCTTCACCTCACGCCAGCACTGGGCTCACACCAAACAAAATGGTTTTTGGAAAAGAGGTCCTGTTGCCCATGGCTGTTGTCATCGGCACACCGGAAGAAGAATCAACTTCCCAAGAAGACACACATAAATATGTGCAACACCTTAATAATAAAATACAGTCAGCACACAATATTGCAAGAATTAACTTAAAAAGGGCCGCAATTTATCGGAAAAAGCATTACGATTTAAAGTCGGAAACAAGAAAGTTAGAAGCAGGGCAGGCAGTATGGTTGTATGATCCCTCTAAACGGACTAGAGTGGACACTAAGCTAACACCAAAATGGAAGGGGCCATTTCTTGTAATTAAACGTATTGACGATCTTACATATTATGTTAAGAAGGGAAAACTGAAAAAGTCAAGAGTTTATCACATCGACCATTTAATGAAATATAAAGGCTCGCACTTGCCAAAATGGTTTTCCACAGTAGGAATATAAATAAGTAACATTAAATGGACAGTCTTACGTAACGGAAGACATTTGGCTGTATATTGAATTTATATTGATAACATTAGTACTACAAGTTTACGTTAACATTATAGTACAGTAAATGTATTCAAGTCATTAATGAAAATGACAACTTAAATATAAACAGTGTTATGTGAAATGTAAACTGTGAACATAGCTTTTGTGTGTGTTGACATAGAGTTATAATTCATGTTCATTGAACAGTTATTCTAATGTTATTTATGAAATTTTAAAATTTAAATGATAATAAGAGGAAATCACTTGTGGAAGGAAAGGAAATCAGTTGTGGAATTAAGAGGAAGTGAATGTACACATAAGTAATGGGGAGAAGTATGAAATAGGTACCAATGGCATATTAGGATGAAATTATTTTATTTTATTAGGTTGGCCAACCGACTCTTTGCTCTAGTCTGTATTGGATTAGCTACCCATAATGACTATGAGACTTTTTAGTTCCTTACTTGTAGTTAAGACGGCCATAGTGGTTCAAGGAGAAAATATTACTTGAGGAAGGGTATAATTCCATCAGATGAAGGATTTCCTGAAAAATCGAAATTATTATATTATGAACAGTGATCACCAGGCAAAACTTTTATAACTATGCAATGTACAATGACTTTTTGAATTGACCTTATGCTAAATATACAAACATTTTAGCATTTAAACATTATAGTATAATGAAACGGATTGCAATGACCAATATTTAAAAGAAAACTAGTCTTTTAATGCAAAAAACAAGACTAACATTTTACATGTATAATATTTACAACATTACAGATGCTACAGCAACTTTGCTGGTTATGCCCTGCGGCTCTACATTCAAGAAAAGAGCTTAAAAGCCATGTTGGGACGGAACACCAACGGTTGGACATAATTTGCCCATGGTGTGTAGAGGATGTGCCAACCATTATGAGTCGCCCATATGATTTGAAGCGACATGTTGGGCGCTGGCACAAGGCCATTGCTGATGGCTTAAATCAGGACATCTTCACGGAGGCCGGAGCATTTTATCTAGCTCTATATCCCAAGGACTACAGCAAGGTTGTAAAACCTCTCGTATTCACAACCCAGGCGGCCAAGGAGGCAAGAGAAGCAGTAAAGGTGTGGCGGGAGACTTCACAGGCCCCAAAACTTAAGAAAATGGAAGACTGGGAGGCGGGCTGGAAGTTAGCGGAGGGGAAAACAGCAGACACCCCAACCATACAAGAATCAGGGAGTCCAACTCCTGGGGTTGAAGCTTATAGCCCTACCAAGCCGGCCATGCTCCCCACAGGAGGAAGACTCCCTGTACCATTCCCAAAAATGGAAGAGACCACAGTATACACTGCTACGCCAATCGAGGGACCGGCCCTCCCATTAAACTCAGCCACGACAAGGCCACCCGTGGAGACATTTCTCCCAGAGACGCCTCTGCTGGAGGAACAGAACAAACACATGCAGGAGGAAATGACCCTACAGCAGAGGGCTCTTCACCTCCTGACATGGGGTTGCATGCCACTTGTTCCTCCGGCAAGGCGGAACTGGGACCGGTTGCCAACCGTCCAATTCAAGGGCCCCTCTTTCACTACGGACTGGCCCCCAAAAGACTGGCGGCTGATGAGCCCGGCAAAAAGGTTGGCGGTTTCCCAACATGTGGCCAACATGTTGGACTCAGTAGAAGGGATTCCAGTTACAGATCCTGATCAAATCATGGACAAGTACAATTTCCTTATATTACCTGGCAGCATTCCCCAACCAAGGTCCACCTCCGAAAGAAGGATGAGGATAGCCAACTACGTCCTTCTTTCAGATATGGTAAAAGGGCGTTCCACTAACATTCTCATCCTTCAAATGCTGGAACAGACGTTTGGACACCGGGACACATCTACAGACGAATTCCTGACTGTGATAGAGGGGATGGAAATATTATTTTAACATGCATAATAAACTATTCAAGTTCAACCAATAACAAGACATGAATCAAATTTTAAAATGTTTCATTTCAATAGATATAAGTAAACAAGTTTCTTTAAGGTACAGGGGGTTGAATGTAACAAGTGTAACTTGTCACAAATATAGTTGTCTAATTAATATATTACATTGTATTTATTTAACAGTTGAATAACATTATTCCAATGAATAATGTCATGATATTTATTCTTATTGTATGTTACTGTGGTCAAATGAATGATGTAATTTATTCTTACGTAACTTAGCATTTGCTCAAGTTCAATGAGGCATAATTAATACATGTATATTTATATAACGGTTATATCATAACCAATATTGAAATGTGGTTTTATTACTGGGACAAACGTAATTATTTACATGCTGTTATTTAAGATTTTGCTTATATTAGTTATATAAGTTGGAACAGGCCACCCTTTATTAATATAATATGTTGTTGTTTAAGCCTGATGGCTGAATGGGGTTGTTTTTGTAAATGCATTTAATGCAGTTTTTCTCATTTTATTGAACTCAACTTACTTGTCAAGTGTAATTCGCATCCGCCATCTTGTTTGGAAGCTGTCACTGTCCATTTTTGTAAACCGGCGTTTGATATCATATTTTGATCTATTTAAACCATATGTGGTGCCATTTTATTCCTTAAATATTGTTCTTTCTAAATATCAAGTAAACGCCACATTATAAATTGTAATTAATTATAGTTTCCCATCAAAAGCTAAATTTTCTCTGAAATGTTTATTTTAGAACGCCAAGGTTACTTTATAACAATTGTTTTCATTGGTCCGGATTTTGTTATGTGCAACCTGATTGGCTGATACTGTCTATATAAAGGCGAGCCTCAGAAGGCGGGGTCATTCAAATTTCCAACTCTGAATCAACAACATCAAAAAGTAAAAACAAGATAAATAAAATACAATCTAAATAAATCGTAAATTTAAACTCCAAGTAAACCCAAATTAAAACAACTTGAAAGTAACTGTCAAAGGGTGAGCCTTAGATGTACTTTATTATTCACGTTATATTTACAAATGTTGTTAAACTTGTTTAGTGTGCCTGGTGATCCAGACTTTTAAAGACGGAAAAATAGAACTTTTAGTGAACCGTCAAAAGCTTTCGTTTATCTTTTCAACGACCCAAAACATAATTAACAACTCGCCATCATGACGTCTATTACAGTATGGAAAGGCCTTGTCCATATACACATGCATACCAAATATGAAGGTTATATCTTAAGGGACATAGAAGTTATGAGCATTTTTCAAAACCTAAACGCAGATTTCGAAACCTAAACACTGACCCTAAGTTAAAGGTCAAGGTCACAGGGGTCAAAAATTTTGTGCATATGGAAAAGTCTTGTCTGTATACACATGCATACCAAATATGAAGGTTATATCTCAAGGGACATAGAAGTTATGAGCATTTTTCGAAACCTAAACGCAGATTTCGAAACCTAAACGCGGACCCTAAGTTCAACGTCAAGGTCACAGGGGTCAAAATTTGTGTGCGTATGGAAAAGCCTTGTCCATATACACATGCATACCATATATGAAGGTTATATCTCAAGGGACATAGAAGTTATGAGCATTTTTCGAAACCTAAACACAGATTTCGAAACCTAAACACTGACCCTAAGTTAAAGGTCAAGGTCACAGGGGTAAAAAAATTTGTGCGTATGGAAAAGTCTTGTCCATATACACATGCATACCAAATATGAAGGTTATATCTCAAGGGACATAGAAGTTATGAGCATTTTTCGAAACCTAAATGCAGATTTCGAAACCTAAACGCGGACCCTAAGTTCAACGTCAAGGTCACAGGGGTCAAAATTTGTGTGAGTATGGAAAGGCCTTGTCCATATACACATGCATACCAAATATGAAGGTTACATCTCAAGGGACATAGAAGTTATGAGCATTTTTTGAAACCTAAACGCAAAGTGTGACGGAAAGACTGACGGACAGTCCGATCACTATATGCCCTCCTTCGGGGGCATAAAAAGAATCACAGCGGCGCAGTAGGGGGTATTGTGTTTCTGACAAACACATTATGTTCCATATGCTGTGAAGTTGTGCAAAACAGGGCCTTCTACCATATTAATGTTTTTCAGATATAAGAATAGGATTGTCATAATTTTCGTTATCCAACTTAAGTAAGTTTTTTAGTGAAAGCAGAATTTAGATTTAAGTTTTAAATTATTATGCCCTGCCATAGGCGGAGGGATATTGTCTTGGCATATTCCGCCTGTCTGGAACACTTTTATGTCGGGAGACACATCTCGGATCTACCTGGGACGATTTTTTTCAAACTTGCTAAGAGTGTACATGTGGATGATAGGAAGAACAAGCAAAATCGTAGAATTGATATCCCCCGCCAACATGCTTCTGGACACAAAAGTGTTATATTTGACACTCAGTTAAAAAGCATGTTTTTAAATACAAAGGGCCATAACTCTGTTATTAACAGATGGTGTACAATGCCATTTGGCGTGCATCATCCTCTTATCCATATATATACTCATACCAAGTTTCAATGAAATCCGCCAAAGCACTTACAAAATATGGCTCCGGACACAAAAGTGCCGGACGGACGGAAAGACGGACAGACGGAAGGACGGACAACGCCAAAACAATATCCCTTCGCCTATGGCGGGGGATAATGATGCAGGTCAAAGTCAGTCAAAATCTATTTGCAAGTAACAAAGTTTAGATCCTTTTTACTTGAAAAACCCTTTTACATGTATGTGTCTGGAGACACATCTTGGAACTGCTTGGGCGGATTTGATTGAAACTCAGTGTGGGTGTATATATGGATTAGTGGATTATGTGCACAAAATTGTGATACAAACAATTGATCAATGACAGAGTTATGGCCCTTTTTGAGTTAATATACCCTTTATGAAGGATTTTTCCTGTCTTGTCCTGTAACTCCAATAACATATGAGCCCCAGCCATGTAACTTTTCACATTCGTTCACAATCATCTTCGGCTGAGTCACATGGAAGACCCACATGTTTAGAGGCAAGGTCAAGGCCACACAATAAGGTCAAAAATCACAAATTTGATGAATCCTTCATAATTTAGCAATCAACTAACTATGCATCAAGTGATTCTGTAATAACTAATTACCAAACCAGGCAGGTAATTAAAATAAGAGTTGATTTCCTTGATAGTAAAATTGGACGCTTTTAAGTGTACACATGCTTTTACAAGACCGGTCTGTCCAATACATCCTAGCTTTCTTGACGGCTGAACATATTGCCACTGGAATCTCCGAAAGGTCCATTGTGTCTTATATGGCATAAATATATGAGGTTTATTGGGATACAAGATTTTGTTAACAAGTGATTTATATTGCAGATAAAACTGTTAGGTGCCTACATGGATGAGCTTGGAAAGACCGCCTGAACAGCTGTCTATATTGGACCTGTGGAGTGAACCGACGTATTATGTCAATTAAATTATATGTCTCATGATATTGTATTAATCAGAAGAGAAACATTGCGCAAGAGATTAGTTATCAAAGAAAATCTGTGTTGCTAGATGCAAGAACTAAGATACATATGTATTTATAAAAAATGAATGTTTCTTTTTGCTTTATGATGATTTAAATATATATATATATATATATATTGATTGATTATGGTGCGTTTTTTAAAATAAATAACTTAAAAAGTTACACCCATTGACTTGTTAATAATAAAGAGAGTGCAAGAAGCAAAAGCCCTCTCCTCGTGGTCAGAAACCACAGTTTATATTCCTTTGCTATTGCATTATATACTGTGGAGAACGGGCACAATTGTGTTCATAAGTAATGATTACCTGTTAAATGGTTAATTATACTGCACTTCAAATTTTCAAAACTCAGAACAAAATCTGAAAAGCAACAATATATATAGTTTCATCCAATATTTGTTTACTTTAAAAAATGTAACAAATGACAGTAAATATTAATAATACATACCTTACTAAATATAGTAACAAATTTGTACAGTTTTTCATGCCATTATCACCGTTGCGGGGCCATTATAAATATTCGGCCCTAGGGCCGATTATTTATAATCAGCCCTCAGAATGTGTGCGCGTGACGTTCAACTGGAAATTGTTCTACTCACCGAAGTTGTGTAATAACCATGTTTATTTTCTTAAAGTTTAATTTGCTTGAATGACGAATTAAAATTCTGGACACATTTCTTCATTGCCATCCATCTTTTCCATTTTAAAGCACTGGATGTAAGCAGGCAATTCTTTGTGGATAGACATTCTTTGATCGACTGACAAAGGAACGACTTATTCATCAAAGAAATTACCCTTTTAATTCAACATCGATTTCCTTCGAACAGTTAAAGAACAATTCACGGACACTTCTTAAATTTAATCCATCAATTGTTCAACAAAACATCGCATTATTCGAGTACATTCGACATTTTAACGAAATCAAAAATGCAGTCTCACCAGTTTCATTCCAGTTTTATATCCCAACACTGTTATTCACATTCATAATATTATAATAATCCATCGTTAACACATACACTAATCATTAAAAAATATTTAAATGTAAAATAAAAACACTCCAAATTGTTGTTGTCCTTAAATCAAAAGTGTCTAGCTAGTTTAGTCATTTAAAAATTGCGTAATCAATTCAATGAAATATATAAATACAGAAAGCTGGTTCTTCATAAAATTTAGTGAAGGACCTAAATAGTATGATTTTATGACTCAAAACCTGTGCCCATCTATAAAAGTAAGATATATATTATAGACGTTAATACACGGCTGAGCCGGGCCGGGCCGGGCAGTGATAATCGGCCCCAGGTTGCAAACGGCCTAAGGGCCGTTATGCTCACTGTGGGCCGATTATCACAGCCTGGCCCGGCTCAGCCGTGTATTATCTTCTAACAAATTCTAACACTACATGTGACTTGTTTTCTATAGACAAACAAGGAAATCAAGTGTGGGTTATTCTGTAATAATTATGGGCGGAGCTAAATGTTTTGAAAATAGTTCGAAAAAATAAAGAAAATATTGCAGTAAAATGCACGTGCTAAAACCCGCCCTAAAAGAAATGTATTAAATGTAGCATGTTTATAAATGCAATTAAACAACAAATTGTATATTTGGTGATAAGTGGCATAACCACGCCTACGAAGAATGTTATTTGTTAGGAAATGTAATTAAGAAAACATTTTGTAGCATGTCAGCTTTTCAGTAGCATCAATAAACGTGACGTCTTTTAGTTTCTGCGATTTTTGTTATCAATAAAAGTGATAAATGTCATTTGCAAAATATTTATAAATGAAAAAGACATCATATGTTTGTACAATTTAATGACGTCACTAAATAGTAATCTTTGTACCAAGAAGGGAGGAGTATTGAAAAATATAGGTCACGTCCAAAAGCTTGAACCAAATCAATCAGAATCATTTTAGAATCAAATAATATTTTTCTATGATGGTTTGTTGTCGAATAACCCACAGAAAGGAGTATAGATGCGTTTTATCAAATCACTCGTGCTTCGCACTCATGATTTAATTCCTACGCATCTATACTCCTTACTGTGGGTTATTCTACAACAAACCAGGATAGAAAAATATTATTTCTTAAACGAACTTTGCAAACATTGTAACTGTTTTGAAAATGGATGATTTGATTGGTTGAATACTCGTGAAGAATATGAGATGGAAACAAATGAGATGTGTCAGTTATTATTTATTAATAAAAACGTGTGCGATCCAAATCTCCTAAGGTCAAACAGGAAGGATAGGGTATTTGACATTACGCGGGTAAATGCTCACTGATATCTCTGATGGACATGTGTCGTTTAACAAGTAAAAAAACTTACTGTATTTTATTGGTTAAGATGGACCTATGGAATATGTCTGTGAATTTGTTTGTAACCCAACCAGTGGTTTCAAACATTTTCACATAAGATTTCTTAAGTTTTCAATTGAAAGTTATTATTTTCAATGATATATTAACTAACATGTATTCCATTTACAAATTGTGGTTAAAAGAAAGTCACCAAATAACATGCATAAGGATAACTTTAAAGAATGTATGTATTGAGAGGTAATTGTGAACTTAGATTATTATAATATTTATGACCAATGTGTTTGACATATCAATTGTATATTAATTCAAATCAGTGGTAAATGTTGTCCTGGTAAATGACAACATATCTCCATTAAACATGAGCTGACAAGGTCAGCAATGTTAATATTCTAGTAATTGGTGACATCACAAACACATCCTTCAGGATACAAAAAATACTGGTATAAAACATGCAGGCATAACTCCTCAGTTTATAATGAAATGATGAGTACATGAATACATATGAACAAATATTTGATATCCAGCAACATGTCACCTCATGACTCCTTGTATAGCATTGAAGTTCATAGCCAAAATATCATTGAGCTTCGCTTTGTGTAAAAAAGAGGTTTAATGCATGTGCAAAAAGTGTTGTCCCAGATTAGCCTGTGCAGTCTGCACAGGCTAATCAGGGATGACAATTTCACTTTTATGAAACTATTCGCTTAAAGAAAGTCTCTTCTTAGCAAAAAATCTAATTTAGGCAGAAAGTGTCATCCTATAATAGCCTGTGCAGTCTGCACAGGCTAATTTGGGAGAACACTTTATGCACATGCATTAAACACTCATGTCACAGAATAAGGCTCAATTGTATGTAAAATACACAGAAAAAGAAAGGATCAACAACAATTTCTTTAATTAGTACTTTAACAAGAAGCGTGTGTACTGAATAGTATTCTGGCAGATATTGTCAATAGCCCAATGGCCATGCTGCGTTTGAAGATCACTTCTTACACAATTTTAACATCTTGTTCTTCTTAATGATAGTTCAGTAAATATTTTATGAAGTCACAACAGTCGGTAAGGTAAGTTTATTCAGACTCAGATTCTTCTTATAACATTGCAAGCTACAAAGCGAAACACCAGTTTTAGAACAAGAGTACTTCTTGTCATTTTTACAGCCTTTGACAGCACACTTTGCTTTAGGTGGAGGTTTTTCAGCCTTCTGTGCCTCTAAGGGAAACTTAATGTCCTGAGGTACAGAGATCGTAATGGACTGGACAGTGTTCAAATAGGTCACTTTGGGATGATCTTTCTTCATCCCAGCTCTGGCCTGAAAGGTCAATGTTAATGAATTCATCATCTCTACAAAACTGGAAATAACAGTATTAACAATTAAGAAAATATGCACAAACAAGAAGCAAAACTGTTATATGATATTGACATGGTAAATTAACTATATGCCCATCTGCAACGCGTGAATTCAGTGCAGAAATACCATTCATTTTAATTATTAAAAAATGAGAGTGACCTTGACCTTTGGGCACAGGGTATAGGCATTTAGTGCTTCATTGATTTCCTCTCATAGGGTAAGGTGTGTTATTAAACATTCCTGTTAATAGAATGTTATAGTCTGCAGAAGCTGCATTAAGCCCATATTTTGATAACTGAAGTATGACCCTGACCATCTGGACGTGCGGCATAAGTTCTACACTGATTACAAAATGGTAAAATGTGTAGTAAGTTATAATTTTTAAGCACTTTAGTCAGATGTAATAAGGTGTCACAGTCTGCAGCAGTATGCGTTTGTGAAGGTAGCTTATATGCAGGCCTTCCTTGCAATGTTAATTAAAAGAGCACCGCATACCGGGTGCCACGCTCGGCTGCGGGTGCAGTTTTTAATAAATGAAAGCTTGTCAGAATGTTTTTTTTTAATTTTTTTTTAGAGGTCACAGTGACCTTGACCTTTGACCTAGTGACCCAAAAATGGGTGTGGCATGTAGAACTCATCAAGGTGCAGCTACATGTAAAGTTTCAAAGTTGTAGGTTGAAGCACTTTGATGTAAGAGCCAACGTTCAAAACCTTAAGAAAATGTAAAGGTTTTAGCACGACGTGGACGTTGGACGGTGGACGACGAGCTGGCTATGACAATACCTCGGGTTTTCTCCGAAAACAGCCGAGCTAAAAATTAGCTAAATATATTGGTAAAAAATATAATTTATAATTGTTCATCCTTAAATTTACATTTACTATACAACTGCTACAGATATTCAACTTGAAATATCTCTTAAGTCATCATATAAGGTGACTGACAGAACATGTACATTTAAATATCAAAGTGGAAAAATAGTCCAGCGCACTTTCTTGGGGCAGCTCTCATTGATTATGCAGTAAGTATAGTAAAGTTGTCTATAAAATTGCAAACTAACTGTCTTGACAAGATGCATCATGCAATAATTTGACCTTGAACCTCTCTGTGTGATTTTGATCTCCGAGAGACAAAGACAGATTTTGTCATCTAAACATGCTGTACACTTGTGGTAAGTTACCAGAAGTTTTGCTACCAAATGTTACCGATGACTTTTGAACTTGGTACATGAGTCATATAAATGGCAAACTTTCCTGCATGGGTAACAATTGTCGTAAGTAATTTGATAATTTGATGAATAATGATTTCTAGGTCTGAACCTGGATTTCTTTTTCAACATGCGCTCTATCTTGCAATAATGTGATGTTCCCTCAAGAAAGTGGCATGTTTCAATATGTGTAAAAATGATATAAGCTTACCTTAGCAGCACCTTTTAGTTTGTTGTCTTGTTTCTTTAGCAATCTGTCAATAGTTTGTTTCTGAAAATATCAAAATTCATTATTTAAAATCTTATTTTTTGCAGACAAATTAACTAAATATTTTTAATTATAATGTATTATTATTTATAATGTATAATTACATTTGAATTTGAATAGGAAAGCTTCAGCACAACTGTGCATACAATAATTTTGAATCTGGTTGATTATTTTTTAATTGTATGAAGACCACCCTGTAACATATACTTCCTATTACAGACATATGCACAATTTTGGATTTCCTTACAACAACAATACATTCAAACACTGGAAAAGAGGCACTTTCAACTAGTCACAACCCTGGAAATAATGTTCAAGACTGATCTATCAGAGCTTTGTATGCTGATACCTTGTCCTTTTCTCTTTTTTCCTGAGCCATTATTTTCCGTTTGTTGGCTCTCTGTTCTCGCCTCTTTAGCTGCTCTTCAGTAAGTTCGACCTGTCGGTAACCTAAAGAAACATCCAAACCAGCATTAATCGTTTTTTTCTACCTTACAGCATAACTATGAAACAGGAATACTTTATTTGTACATTAATAGATCATGCAATACATCTCATCACCCTTTTATTATAAAAGTAGCTATTGTTTAATGCAAACATGGAATTTGTAGTTATGTGGAATCCTGTTTTACAGTACAGTATCTCAAAATAGCATGACATTACACTTCACCAAGTGGATATTTAGGTCACAGTATATGGCATCCCTTAAAGTCATACTATACCTGTGGGCAGCTGCAACAGTTCATGTTCTTGCGTTCCATGCTTCAAGGCTCGCTAAAATAACAAATTTAGAGATCTTAAGCCCTAATAATAAGTAGGCAAACAGTGCTTTAGCCGCATACTGCATTATCTGGCTAGGAGTCTTGCACAAACATACTTAACTAATGCTATCATATCAAGTATGAGCAGTAAATCAGATGAGCTGACCTATACTGGCTGAATGGTAATTCAATTAAAGGGGCCTTTTCACAGATTGTGGTTATGGAAGTTTGTCATTAAATGCTTTATATTGATAAATGTAAACATTGGATCTAAAAAGCTCCAGTAACAAATCAAGAATAAAATTTAAAAAAGAAAAAAAAAGTAATCCTCAACCCGGCTCGAACCACTGACCCCTGGAGTCCTGGAGTAAAAGTCTGCCACTTAGACCACTCGGCAATCCGTGCTCATACAATGAAGGACTCAATTTATACTTTATATAAGCAATCCTTGTAGTTTCACAAAATGTAATGACAATCACAGATCTCTCAAAATTATTCAATTGTCGTGCGTTGCAACGCTTTATTATATTCAGGTTTTTTAAATCGTCAAAAGATGCATATAATGGCTATTTTAGAGCATGGTAAATGTTCAGTATTACTGTTTCCTCCCAAATATCATAACTAAAACGAAAATTTTCGAATCTGAAACAACTTTTTTAATTTTGTCAATTTACCAAAACTTAAAAAGGCCCCTTTAACAACAACAATTACACATACATAACATTTATTTGTCTAGACATTGTACGAAGTAAAGTGTATTCATTTATAAAAACTCACAACTGTAAACAACCATAACTCAAGAACGAATATGTTATAATTAAAAAATTATGTAACCAATCACCACTACCTATCTTACAGTAAACATGAAAATGCAAATTTTACAATTCTGTTAAGCTTTGAATAAACACCGCAAAACTAAATATCAATCCTTAATTCTCGCCCATACCTGTCTAGCTGTCATGAGAGATGGGTCTTTCTTTCCCTTGCTTATCTCCCCATAGTCATCAAGCTCTCCTTTTTCCAGGGCTGACAGCCATTCCTTTTCCTCATCTGATGTGTCGTCTCCAGCTTTCTTCGTTTTCTCGTATGGATCAAAATCGTTGTCGTCTTCTTCTTCTTCTTCTGTGAGTGCGGAAAAATAGAAACTACTTAGTATTTCAAAATAACAAATCATGCATGCTATTCAATTAACATTTTGTGTGCGCAAAATGTTTGTTCAACTGTCAATAAACAAAAAGAAGTCAAACTGTAAAAGATTTTTTTGGACCATGTTTCAACCAAATAATTTTCACTTTCCTCACGTCTCAAAAATGTTTTTATTTACAGATTAGCAAAAACTCAAATTGTATTTTATTGTGATAAACTATTTGTCCTGTTTTTTTTAATAATAGAGCAAACATTATTACAAACTTTACTTTGTTACTTTATCCCTTTCCCACTCAAAAGCAAAGTGAATATGGCTATGTTCAAACAGCATAAAACCAGAACAGACTGTGAGTAACTCGCAGTCTGTTCAACAGTATCTAAGGCCTAAGGAAATGAAGCCTTTACAACTTGAATAAAGGTCTTTAACTAAACGTATCTTACTAAGGGACTACAAATGCGTCAAAATATGTATCTACACTTAAGTGGTAAAGGGATATACAAACAAGACAGCCTGAAAGGCCCAAAGTCGCTCACTCGAGATAAAAAGAAATGACCTGTTCTTTGCAGCCCAAGATATCAATGAAACACAATAATGTTCTAACCAAGTTTCATGAAGAATGAACAACAAATGGCCCCCTGGCGGCCATGTTTTTTTTTAACAGACCTGAACCATTTTTGAACTCTTCCAAGATATGTCCAAATTTCATGAAGATAATGTGTCTTCTAGACTGTTCACATGTTTTTCACTTTACACATATAAAGAAAACTGCCTCACCATCTGGTGCCCATGTTTTTCCACTTATCACGACCATTTTCAAACTCGTCCGAGACATCCACATAGCTAATGTTTTGACAAAATTTCATGATGATTATGCAAAAAATGTGACTTCTAGAGTGTTCACAAGCTTTTTTACTATATAAATATAAGGAAAAAGACCCCCCCCTGGCGGCCATGTTTTTTTACCGATCCAAACCATTTTCGAACTCAACTGTCGTATCCAGGTGTGGTATTGCGGTCTTGTTTGCTTACGCAAGTGAACCGGTCACGGGATGGTTACGGGTAATGTTACTTTGTGAGCACTTATGTAATGCGGAAATATTTATTCGACAAACGCTTATTTCCGGTCAGGATGACACCGCTGATTGGTTGTAATTCAATTAACTAAAGGTATTGCCGTTTACTTAAATATAATTTTATAAACATATTATTCAACAGTAGGCTGTTTTACACTAAACAATTTAGAAATATGAAAATGTATCGATTTTATATTTCATTTCATTAATATTGTGTATCATTCATTACCGTTTTATTTTCAATTTTCTGACATCGTTTTAATATGATTAAACTTGATAAATGAACTCTGCAAATAAGAAAGGTAAATCTTGACTTTGAAGGTTATTCTGATTCTGATTTCTATCTCTAGAAACTTATAATTGAAATTGTTTCTTTATTGTTTTCATATGTGTTAACATATCTTAAATATGATTATATAAAGTGAATTATTATGGAATCTTGTTTTGATATGAAGTTCCCATTTAAATTACATATTTTTTGTTAATTGTTAAAAACATGCATTTAATACTCCTTCTGTGAAATAAAATATATCAAACACTTCAACTAGCTTGTATGACTGACCACTGATATTAACATCTGGCATAGAGACAGTGAGAGGGTAACTAAGTACCTAGGAATCATGATTCTGTTAGTCTGTGGTCATTATCAATTTTTTTAGGGCAACTCATGCTGGTTTTCAAACTGTATCAGACACTACCTGGCTAAGAAAGCTGAGTGGTAAAAAGTTACACACTGCAATGATCAATATCTGCAGGGAATTTCTCAAAGATGGCTTATCAGTAATAGTTCCCATTATAGATTAATTTGCTACAAAATGATAACAAATGTGACAAAACAATAAGAACAGATTAACACAAGAAATTACAACTTAGCCAAAAATGTCATTATACTAGAAAAATATGCATTTTGAAGTCTTTACCCTTTAAGTGTTTTGAAACCAAGGGGTCTAACAAATTCTAGAGCAGAAGTAACAAGAAATATCTTTAAAAAGATATACGGCGTTGATTGTGGTTGCAGTTAATGAAAGGTAAAGACTTCAATGAATGAGATCAAAGATTGCGAATGTCTTTTTCTGTGCAGTTCTTAGCTGCAGCAAACGCAGTACGGGATGATACGCGGAGTTTTCGTGGCTTATTTTACATTATTACATATTGCTGGTCATAAACGTATAGATACAAAACAGAAAACCAAAAGAAGAATGGAAGTGAAATTAAAACATATGAGTCAATCGGCCACACGCGAAGTATCCGTACATATTTTAAATATTTATACGCGCGTTCTTCGAACAAACCTGTTTTAGTGGTTTGTCTGGCGTTGCTATTTGATTCGATTATTAACAGTATCGAGAATCATTGCGCTCATCAGAGACGTAGATAACATGTTGTGGCATGTTATCTACGTCTCTGCGCTCATGCTTAATTCATTAGTCAATATGATGGCATAATTCTTGTTAAATTAATTAAAAATAATATTTATCATGGTATTGTTGTAAAACACATTAAGAATCTATTATTGACATACCATATGATATCGCTGGATATCTTCATTTAACATCTGTCTGGTCCATAGAAAATTCCAGTTCACCTAGTTCACGCTTTAGCGTCTTTATTATGTAACGATTATTTTCCTGGCCGCGAACTCCGATCAGCACAAAGGGTAGAGACACAGCGATGACCTGTATGTAAACTCTGACATTCACACACAGTGGCCGCAAATTGACCCGATATACCTCACGAGTTGAAATGCAATGCATTAAAGTGAGTCTTCGCTTTCACTGCTCTCTATACTTTAACATGTTAACATGTTGACAGGAATATGGAAGTTAGTACTAAATATGAGAACATAGCCTTTAAGTGCAAAAGTTCTAGCGCTGAAAATCTTCTGAAAATAAAAGGTGGACGCACAAACTGTATTGATGTCGAGATTGAGTGTAAAACTGTTCTATCTATTAAGCCTTTTCATTAGATATAAAATTGTTTCATGCTGAACAGGCAGTAAAACAGTGTTACAAAGACGCGGACATGTTTCCAATGTTCTGGTCGTATTCTAAAATCAGCCAATGCAGTCAATGAAGTGTATTCATCTGTACTTGGCCGCGGGAAGTTTTATTTGAATTCTATTGGACGCTAACAAAGGTCAGGCTAAGGTGAAAAGCTGGCGTATACAGCTAACGCCGAAAAATAGATTGGGAAACATGACTCAGCAGGTTAAACAAGGGAGATAGATACTGCAAAATTGTGTACATGTTGTCTTTCTTTCAGCTATCTCTTAGTTGATAGGCTTACCATAAGTAATAATGACTAAAACAGTTATGTTAATTATGAAAATTCTGTGTTATGAAAAATTAAAAAATATAGTTAATGGTACATAATAATGACATAATAAAACCAAACTTTACTACACAGGAAACAAATGTTCTGACCAAAGTTCATGAAGATTGGGCAACTGAATTAAATAAATAATTTTAAAGAGGTTATGAATTAATGGTGTTTTTCAAGCAAAGGCTACCATTTTTAAACTCATCCAAGATATCATTGGGACAAATCATCTGAGCAAGTGTCATGAAGATTGGACAATAAATGTGGCCTCTAGAGTGTTAACAAGGTTTTACTATAGCCATATAAGGAAAAATGCCCCGCCCCCTGGCGGCCATGTTTTTCAACCCACCGGCATCATTTTCGAACTCGTCCAAGATATTATTGGGATTAATCTTCTGACCAAATTTCATGAAGATTGGGCAATAAATGTGGTCTCTAGAGTCTTAACAAGATTTTACAATAGCCATATAAGAAAAAATGCCCCGCCCCTTGGCAGCCATGTTTTTCAAGCAAACGTAACCATTTTCAACTCATTCAAGATATCATTAAGACCAATCTTCTGACCAAATTTCATGAAGATTGGACAATAAATGTTGCCTCTAGAGGGTGAACAAGGCCAATGTTGACGTCACACAACGGACGACGGACGACAAACAAAAGGCGATCACAAAAGCTCACCATGAGCACGTTGTGCTCAGGTGAGCTAAAAAGTACAACTTAACCACAGTCTTACCCCAAGGCTGATCATCAGTCACATTCACACGTGTTTCTGTGGGCTCTGATGTCACAGACACAATGCTGCAAGGAAGTTTATGGGATTTTTGAAGCACATATACAGTTGTATGTCACTTCATTAATATTGTGTTGCAGGTACTCACCAATATAATTTAAAATTAATTAATTGTATACCGTAATAACTCTATGTTTTCGGACACTCTAAGTTTTCGGACTCCCCTTTTTTTAGCAAAAATAATTATTTTTCACGACTCTTAATTTTCGGACACACGAGTTTTCGTCCATAATTAATGTCTCTAAGTTTTCGGACAGTATATTTTACAGCGCTATTTTGCCAAATTTCGGTTCTGTTTCGATATCTAATGACACTTCGATCATGGGGTTTTACAACCAGATTAACATCATAAAACACAGCAGGTGCATGCTGAGGGCAACGGACCATTACATTTGCGTTTTGGGTGGATAACCTTGTAAACCGGTATTAAATAATGGTTTCGCCCGATAGCATTTGAATTGATGCCGATAGCATTTGAATTGATGCCGTTTTAAGGAAGCAGTATGTTTAATATTATATATCTTTGTTCCATTTAATTTCAGGTAAGAGGTAGCAAAGCTGTGTGGTTGTATTTATTGAAAAGCAGAGAACGAAGAGTACAACACAATAAATTATTGCACATTTATTAATTGCTTTTATTTCAATTTACTGGTAATATTAGACCAATATTACTTAACGCTTCAAAGTGTGATGCACCCTATTACAAGTTTTACGAACAATGGAAGGTGTTAGACAACAACTATCGGAAATGAACAAACAAAGAATTCATATTTTCCTTTTTTATTGCGTAAATTACAGGTTCATACTAGCGAGTATCGGTACATCACATGCTCATCTTTGAACTCGTTGTACAAAGTACAACCTTGAAGTAACTTTCTGTAAAATAAATTAAACATTTAAATTAATTTAAAATGCAGCGCAAACATATATGAATGTAATTTATACTATACTGCATGGTATTTTACAAGCACGTGCTAATATCGGTAGTCGTCGATACAATTGACGCTATTTTCGGACACTTTAATTTTCGACTCTAAGTTTTCGGACACCGGTATTTTTTTAATATTTTTCGTATCTAAGTTTTCGGACACGAAAAAAAAACAATTATTTTTAAGTGTCTGAAAACATAGAGTAATTACGGTACATAAAGTAAGATCAGCTCTGTTTATTATTTTATATGTCATGTACAAAACTTTCTAACATTTTTAACAAACAAAACTGCAGGTATAAATCTAAATCCTGATTGTCATGGTTTACTCAACATGTTTAAATATGCTGCCTATGCTTACTTTTTTGTTCCAATAGACTCTGCACCAAGTTTAAACTTCAGTTTTAAAGATGTCTTTGGTGAGGTCATCCCACTTTCATCTTCATCTTCTGTAGCGCGCTTCTTGTGTTTTTTCTTGTGCTTCTTGTGTTTCTTGTGACTGATTCCTGGGGACTGGATTTCAGATGAAGAATCTACAACATATTGTAGATTCTATAATCAACATCTTAATTTCCCAATATCTGAAACTGAAAGCCAGTTCAATATGGGAACTGGATTTGTGGGGAAAAAAGCTTTTTGCATTTGTAACATGACCAAAATAGCGTCTAAAAACATTAAAACGACATGCTCACTGTAACAAATTTATAGTAATAAATTAAAGAGGGAAAATCTGGGTGTAAAGTTAAATAAGCGCAGAGACGTAGATAACATCTACGTCTCTGATAAGAGTCACGAAAAAAAGATGGTTACAGCCATACAGGGTACTTTGATATTAGGGTACGAACGCACAACTGCTAAACAAGCCACTTTCTACAAACAATATATGTGAAATCATTATTTAATCGATAATTCAACATGCGTTTTTACAATCAATAAGCTTGCTTTTAGGTTAAGAATCTACCATATTCATCCACTATCTCACTGTGTGTCTGCTTTCGTTTCCCCATTTTTGGTACAAATTTGAGGTACGAATACCCAATTAATCTTTTATTTGTGATTATTACACTTAAGGCGACAGATAACTAAACTAATGGACATACTGGTACAAAAGATGGTATCGTTAAACATTTTTTCTAATATTCATATGAATTGCACTTACCGATCGAACAGTTAGGCTTCATCAATTTCCCAAAACGCCACTCGATCAAAATCACAGTGACATTCACATCAAAATATATTTATGGTTATCATTTGAACATCGATCTTTATACGTCAATAAAAATAACAGAGACGTAGATAACAGTAGTTATCTACGTCTCTGATCGTACGATCTTGTGTAATCACATAAACTTGAAACAAAAAAGAAAAAAGGTATACTTTTTTTTTATAACATGCCAACTCTATAAATCAATTGTAAGTCATAAATGAATTTCCGACATTTAACATGAACATAACACAACGTGCATTTTAGTTAATTGTATTTTAAATAGATATATTAATATGCCCTGCAGTATAACTGTTATTAGAGAAAATCGCTCTAATATCGCTGGCCGATAGACAACCTGTTTAGTATCGTTGTTAAAATGCTTAATTTGCTAAACGGTTAGTAAGTTGATATTAATTCTAAAAAAATGGGGCTGGTCGAACATGCAAGCACTTCATATCTTGTGGGACGCTAATTTGTTCTGAAATCAAATTATTATCTTCATCATTTCGATCGCCGATATACTTAGAGTGTGGAGGCAGTGAGTGTGTTTATCAGGCCCATATGCGGAGTGTGAGTGTTTCGATGTTTATCAGGTCCGTATGCGCCTGAGGCTGCATTGTGTATGGGAACTGAGTGTGCGACATCACTAATAGCTTATAAACTTACTAAACTTACAAAAGTTGGGAAGAAATAAGTTTATGTCTACATTTTCTAGCTTTTTTAGTTGTGGCTGAATGATTTTAAATCTTGGTCTGGTATACAATAAAAGCCACACGTTCCGGGAACGGTGATTGAGACCGCGTCGCCTATGCGAGAAGCGCGTGAACGAACCACTGCACTTACCGGATGCATTCATGGATAGAATTAATTAAGTGATCATGATATATCTCCCCTCAGGGGTTGGTGGCCCCTTAATTCCTTGAGATAGTATTCAGCCGTTTTGGTCGGTTTCTCCAAAGGAGCACTTTGTATAAAGCGGTTTGTGGACTCTTTTGTGAATGTGGCAGTTGAGTCTATTGTGCCCTGAACGCAGTCAAAAAATGATCACCTCTTCTAGTCTGGACAGATGAGGGTATCTACTAAGATGCTGTTTAATTCTCAAAACTGTGAGATTACTTCCGATTGTCTTACTCTGTTCTTCTGTTGGTCTTCTTCCATCTAGCTTTGCCATTCTATCTGCCTCATAAATTCCGTTTACTACTGCAGTTAGAGGGGATCCAATTCAATAAACCGGTACGCTTTAAAGGGGCCTTTTCACAGATTTTGGCATATTTTAAAGTTTGTCATTAAATGTTTTACTTTGATAAATGTAAACATTGGATCTTAAAAGCTCCAGTAAAAAAATCAAGAATAAAATTAAAAAAAGGAAAAAAAAGTAGCCGGAACCAGGGCTCGAACCAGTGACCCACGGAGTCCTGGAATTAGTCTGAAGTAAAAACGCATTAGCCCTCTCGGCTATTCCGCCGGATATACACATTAATAGTATTTTATATCTTATATAAGCAATCTTCGTAGTTTAGTAAATTTAAACGACAACAACAGAACTCTCCAAATTATGCAATCGTTTCGCGTTGCAACGCTTTATAATTTTTAGGTTTTCAAATCGTCAAAAGATACATATAATGGCTATATTGGACTATGGTAAATGTTCAGTAATACTGTTTCCTCACAAATATCATAGCTAAAACGAAAATTTGCGAATCTGAAACAACTTTTTTCAATTTTGTCAATTTACCAAACCGTGAAAAGATCCCTTTAAGCACCTAATGTTTAGCAGTGCTGCTGTGAGGCGAGGACGTTTGTTGAATGCCACTACTTTCAGGACTGACACTGGATCTGTTGGGAAGACTATAATTGTGTTAGTCGTCGTCTAATTTGCTGCTGTTTATAGCCGAAGCATTAACAAAGGCTTGGAATTCAGCTCTAAAGGTTGTGCGGTGGAGACCTGTTGACTCTTTCTTCCAATGTCCGTAGGTGATGTGAATGTTCCTCTCACTCACAGCAGCCCGCAACATACTTGACTGGCGCTCGATTGGTTATTGTCGGCTCGGGTAATACTTTAATGTATACCGGGTACGGAATATTTACTAAAACCTACCCGGCCAATTTAGACTGCAACCCGAATTTTATTCCCGCCAAAAATCCGATGTTGTAAAACGCATAACGGAATACGAAACAAAATTCGTTTTAAACGAAGCCTACATCAACATATTTATTTAGTTTGAGTTTCGATAATTATAGAGGCCATTTTACATAAATATGAACATAACAGTGGCGTAGCTGCTATTATGCACAGCGGTCCCGGGCCTACACTTTTTTTAAACATAAAAAAAAAATCAACTTCGAAAAACGCATTAAAATGTTGACATTGAGATAAAACAGTAAAATATCGAAGAAAAACAGGCCAAAGTCTTATATTTTCTTATCTTATTATTTGTCTAGATATGCTTTAAATCTCACCACAGGCGTCATAGGATTTAAAAAAAATTCAGGCGGAGGACCCCCGGACCCCCGTTTGTATGTATCATATCCGGGCCTACAGCTAAAAAAAATGCTAGCTACGCCCCTGCATAATTAATTTAAACAAGAGCTGTCTCCATCGGAAGACATTTGCCCCCGAAAAACGCTTTTTTCGAAACCTAAACGCAGATTTCGAAACCTAAACGCGGACCCTAAGTTAAAGGACAAGGTCAAATGTGTCAACATTTTTGTGTGTATGGAAAGGCCTTGTCCATATACACATGCATACCAAATATGAAGGTTACATCTAAGCGACATAGAAGTAATGAGCATTTTTCGAGCGAAAACGCAATTTTTTGATGATTCATGGGCCGTAACTCAGAAGTGACTGGGTAAATTTGTGGAGTGTCTTGGTCATTTTTGCTGATTATCGAACTTGACCTACATCTTATGAACTTACACATTTCCATGAAGTGCGGCGAAGATCCTATGATATTTGCTCGAGTTATTGAGCGGAAACGAGAAAAAAAAGCAATTTTTCGATGATTAAAGGGCTGTAACTCAGGAGTGTCTGGGTAACTTTGGCCGATTATCGAACTTGACCAAGATCTTATGACCTTACACATTTTCATGAAGTGTGACTAAGATCCTATGACATTTGCTCGAGTTATTGAGCGGAAACGAGAAAAAATGCAATTTTTCGATGATTCAAGGGCCGTAACTCAGGAGTGTCTGGGTCATTTTGGTCGATTATCGAACTTGACCTAGATGACATTGCCTTTCACATTTTCATGAAGTATGGTGAAAATATAATGACAGTTATTGAGCGGAAACGAGAAAAAAACACAATTTTTCGATGATATAAGGGTCGTAACTCTGTGTCAATTTGGCCGATTATCGAACTTGACCTAGATGCTATTGCCTTACACATGTTCATGAAGTGTGGCGAAGATCCTTTGACATTTGCTCGAGTTATTGAGCGGAAACGAGAAAGAAACAAAAAATTACGATGATTCAAGGGCCGTAACTTAGGAGTGTCTGGGTACATTATGCCGATTATCGAACTTGACCTAGATGTTATTGCCTTACACATTTTCATGAAGTTTGGTGAAGAGCTGATGACAATTGCTCGAGTTATTGAGCGGAAACGAGAAAAAAAACAATTTTAGGACGATTCAAGGGTCGAAACTCAGGATTGTCTATGTCAATTTAGCCGATTATCGAACTTGACCTTGATGTTATTGCCTTACACATGTTCATGAAGTTTGGTGAAGATCTGATGACAATTGCTTGACTTATTGAGCGGAAACTTATCCGGACGGACGGACGGATTAACTAACATTGCGATTTTAATATGCCCCCAGAACCTTTGTTCTGGGGTCATAAAAAAATAGGCGAAACGACCAATTTAGCATTAGTTTCCTGGTACGTTTTAGTATATTTTCCGTACTCGAGGTACATTAAAGTATATCGGTACTTAAAAGCACCCGGGGTAGTGTGTTGTCGTTGCTCATTTCCCCAACGGCCAGACCGGTCAAAAGAATGATGATGATGCCACTGTCCGTCTAGGCAAAGGGGCGCTTTTAGGTCCTCTACTCGAGACGACATTTATTGCTTACCCATCTATGTACGTACCCATCAATTCTTCATTGGGCGTACATGCTTTCAAGCATGGCATGCTTCAGCACTTGTGTGCGTGCTTAACTGTTCTAGTCGCAAGTGTTTAGATGGGGGTCTGTGGTACAGAAAGTGAATATAATTGTATGTTAATGGATTAACAAAATGAAAACATGGCAGGAAAATACTACGCTCCAAGAACACACTGGTACTAAGGAAAATATGTTACAAAACAAAACAATGAGGAACAGCAAGGACATTTAAAAACGTCTGAGAAATTCTTCAGCCCACCACCACCACCACCACTGCTCGACCGCCTCTTTTGAGCGATGCAGCATCCTGTGCATTTATTCTTTTTATTACCTTCCCGTTGATACCTTTTGTGCGTGGATTTTGCAAATGTTTCGTAAGTTTGCATTCCCTAGAATAATAATGTTTACTACCACTTCCGTTGAGTTTAATATGCCGTTGCTTAATTATTGCTAGAAATGTCGGTAAAAAGTAATGCCAGTGCCGAAAACTGCCAATTGATACGCGAACAGTTCCATTGGATTTTTAAGCACATCAAAGAGGTGTTTATACAAATAAATATATAATTTTTAAGAAATTATGTTTAAGAAAGAATTCTAACCCCATTATTATACGTTGCAAAATACACTTATGACGTCGCGTCAGATGTTGGCGTACAATAGCGTAACAAACGTTAATGTCGTTTTAATAGCATTTTAGAACTGTATAATTCTATTATGTACATCTAGACTAACAGTTGTTACATAAAAGTATTTGGGAACATTTAACAAAACATATAATTGTTTGAATATGACCATGGGTAAGATGTTACTGTATGTGAAACTAAAATAATACATAAAAGATCTGCATGGACCAATGTTTAGTGTTCGTTTGGTTCAATTAAAAAAGAATCTACGGTGTAATGTAGCGAACACTAGCACTTACGTGCTGTTAGATCGACATATATTGTTCAATGCGAAATAAAAACATGGATAAATGTCATTCATGGCTTACAAAATAGCCGGGTACTTTAAACATCAATGTGACACAATGGTTATTTACATATGAAGATAAGAATTTCAACTATGTGCGGTATAGTAGGTAGTTCACTACAGCGTGACACTAAATCGCGCGGGAGTGTTAACAATGAATATTTACATCCGTGAGCGTGAATTTCACGATAAGCAGATGACTTTAAACTGTCGTACTTTCCCAACCTTATTTATTTTGAGTGTTTCGCACAAATTTGCATATGCTACGTGTAGGGCTTAACTATTCATGTACACGAAGCAATTAAGTTTGTGTGAAAGTAAAAATATAGAATCTACATTTGCGCAAACGTGAAATTAGATATTAATTTACTTTGCTCACAGAGCTTAATGGGACACAGTTAACTTTATAAACTTTGTATTTAGAAAGTTAACAGATGATGTGAATTTACAACAAACTGAATATTCAACTTTCAAACCTTCGATCAGCGCTCCATTTTATTTATTATTAGATCTATATTGCGAGATTTTTAATAAAAATACATTTACATGTTCAATTTATTGTCATTAATATTAATGGTTAGCCTAAGAAAACACAACAACAACAACAACTGACTAATATTGGAATCGCAAAAGGCAACGCCAGCAACAATGTCTGTATACCAGTGTGTCCACTTGAAGTCTTCTGTCATTTTTCCTGTATTCCCTCACAAGTTCCCATATTTAACCAGCGCCGTGAATGACTCGTGAAATATACAATTACTTTTGCATTATGATACTATGCATCACTTGTTTGATATTATAAGTTAGAAGGTTAACTAAGCATTGCCAGTAGACATAATTTTAGTGCTGCACAATCTGCACTGCATGTGCACGTGGAAGCACGTACACGTGCGCTTTTACCTATTTGTCTAAAAATGACTCTCACGGGAATGTAATTGATTTTAAACCTGCAACACAAACATAAAATTGAGTATGTTTGTGTTCTTAAATGTCTTTTAAGTTTAAAAACTAGCGCATTTTTGTGCAGGTAGGTAATGACATTTCTGATTCAGTAAATGTTTGCCGCCACTGTCCACTAGTCGACTTTTGACCAATCAGTTACGAGCATAGTATTCACTCCTTGACTATTCAGATTTCGTGACGTAGTTAAAGTCTGATCGAGTGCATTGGAAATTTATGTTATAGATTTTTTTCTTAAATGGATGTTTAGTTTATACTTACAATAGATTGTTGTTAATAAAATCTGTATGGGCGGCTCTTTGTTGGGTCAAAGTCATCACTTTATAGGCGTTTTAATAAGTTCGTTAAAGCGCATGTCAATGAAGAAACGGCCATATTGGAATAGTAAGGGAATAGTAAACCATTGTTTTTGTTGTTTAAACTCTAAATTAAGATGACCATTTCATGTTTACATGTACCAATTTGGTTTACTTGGTAAGAATATGGTTTTGATTTAAACTTTCATAATGCAATGTATTTACATATCAGTGTATTTGTTGAATATGAAAGTTTTTTGTGTGTATTATTCCTTCCTGAAGTTCCAACTGTCATAATACATATTATAATGTTCAGTTTGAACCAAAATATACACTGGTTTGTTTTTGCATATACACTGATATTTTCGTAGATCTGACAGTGATTTAAATCATGGGATGTGTGTTTGAATCTAGCATTGCTAGTATATTATATTTTATTTTTAAAATGCCTAGGACTGGTAGTGGTAAAACAAAGACACATAAATATTGATATTAAACAGACTTGAGGTAAAAATAGTAGAATATATTTATGATATCTGGAATATCTGATGTTATAAGACAGCATGTGTGTCATACTGTCTTAAGTTATCATATATTTTCTATCATAGTTTTTTTTGTTAAAGGGGCCTTTTCACAGATTTTGGCATTTTTTAACTTATTCATTAAATGCTTTATGTTGATAAATGTAAACATTGGATCATAAAAGCTCCAGTAAAAAAATCAAGAAAAAAATTAAAAAAAGGAAAAGAACATTGCCCGGAGCAGGTTTCGAACCAGTAACCCCTGGAGTCCTGCCAGAGTCCTGAAGTAAAAACGCTTTAGCCTACTGAGCTATTCCGCCGATTACATACTTCACGTATTTTATACCTTATATAAGCAATCTTCGTAGTTATACAAAATTTAACGACAAAAACAGAACTCTCCAAATTATTCAATCGTTTCGCGTTGCAACGCTTTATAATTTTTAGGTTTTATAATCGTCAAAAGATGCATATAATGGCTATATTAAAGCATGGTAAATGTTCAGTATTACTGTTTCCTCACAAATATCATAACTAACACGAAAATTTGCGAATCTGAAACAACTTTTTTCAATTTTGTCAATTTACCAAAGCGTGAAAAGATCCCTTTAATAACCAATTGACAGAAGTACAGAGATGCAAACTGATTCACAGGAGTAAAGGGGGTACACAAATCGCTGGTGTGGCATAAGTGAGAAAATATAAAGTGGTGTAAAAGCAACCATCTGTTGATTTTTCGAAATTTTTGTCTGACCGAATTACAGCTCCACTTTATTAATATTGCATGGAGCAAAGTCGAGATATTTGGAAAGCAAATTTTAATGAAATAAAAGTTTTATCAATTTCACAGACTGAACTTGTACATGTCATCCATGAATGTTTGCATTTTACATAGTTTGGAATCATAAACATATGTAACACCACTAATCTACAAAGAAATTACATTTAAGTAGATTGCATGTTTAAACCCCGGCCCAACTGCAGATCTGTTGTTGGCGTTGGCATTCTTTTAAAAATCTTTCTTGAAAAATTTAATGTCATTACCTTCCACCGCTTCCTCTAAGTCAAGTAGGGCAGTTGTCATTTACTGAGATAAATGAACCTGCTTACAATACTGATGAGAAGTACCAGTTGATTAACTCACTTAATGATGTAACTGAAATACTGTTGATAACAGCAAAAAATATAGGCACACAAAGTAAATGAAGAAAGGATTTTTAATTCATCTTAATGGCTGTCTAAAATGTCACTCACAAAACAACAATACGTGAATAAAACAAGAAGTACATTCCACTGAATTATCAGTTTGCAATTTCAGAGCACTGAATGATCCAGATGGGTTAGCTGATAAAGTTTGGAAAACCCATGAAAAAGCCTTTGAGATAAGACATTTCACCTCTGTCTTCTCTGGTTTGCGACCAGAATGCCATCCAAACCAGGTAACATAAGGGATCCTGAGGTTGTAGGCCTCTTTTCAACCGAGGACCCAGACAAACAGTTTGAAGACCTAAGGGAAATCGGACATGGCAGCTTTGGTGCTGTGTACTTTGTAAGTTGAATTTGATTTTGCCTACCAGCTGAACATACCACAGTCTTTAAATAAAATTAGTAAGAATATAATTTATGTCCACAGCAAAAGTTTCATTCTTTTTTAAAAGCTGATCATTTGCTCTGGCCTGAAAACTTTGGGTGTAAAATGTACTTACCAGTAATTTAGAGGCAGTTTTATATGTATTTTGCAAGTGGATAAGTGAGAGTACAAACACTAACAAGTTAAACATAAAAACATTGAGTGTTGTTGACAGTTTTAATAATATTATTTTATAAAAACTGTGCAGTACATGACATGACAATATAATTTATAAATGAATTTTAAAATTCTTGAATTTGTAGGCAAGGAACACTCAGACTAAAGAGATTGTTGCCATTAAAAAGATGTCATTCAGTGGAAAACAGAGTGCAGAAGTAAGTCTTTTATTGTTTATGTTAAGTGCCAATAGCTCTCTTCAGTCTTGTGCACAAAGTGAACATTTTAATATATTGACGTCACCTTATGTCCTTCGTCTGCTACTGTACATTGAGTATCGCTTGTTTTCAACTTAGAGCTCATTGCCACTTGACAAGCCGTTTCTTGGCGTATTTACGGGTCCTTTTAACAGATCCTTTCCCAAAAATAAATGGTAACAAAAATGCCAAATAAAATAAAAATATCCCAATTTGAAACCCATTTAATTACATTTACTAAGGTTCAACATACAGAACACAATGAACTTAATGTTGGGACTCATAAAAAATAAATATTTTTTGGAAACTGCTGGATTACTCGAGCATTAAAGAAAGTCACTAGCATTTTCCTTTAATGTCTATATAAAAATACCAGCGATAACTCAAGCATGCGATTTTCGATAACTGGAGGTCGTCTGCAGGTCTCTGAAAGGCATTTCACACCTAATTAACTGGCAATTATTCGAGATCGCTTTCTCATCTGGTCGGTGCTAAAAATATTTGAGTTGTGAAAACAGCGCAATCAAGCATACAAAAGACGCTCGATTTGGTGTGAAGTTAGTTGCAGTTTGAGAAACACTGCAAATTGTCATCCTTTCAGAAGCAGATCAAAGCTACACAGTTTTAATGATAATTAAATAATTACCAGCAATCGATAATTATGAGAAAATGTATGGTATAAAAGAGAGTGTATCAGATAATACATCGGAATCTCTTAACTGAATTCCTTCTTGTCATTTGCGCTGCATCATGGCAACACAGAAAGAAAATTATCTTACAAATTGTCAAACTCCTGAGCAATCTAGTGAAGGACCCACTTGTGGGGGGATAGCTAGATCAGGAAAGCTTCTGTTTACTATATCGGGTAACGGAAGCGGTGACCGCCCTTTGTCATCGTTCACTGAGAAAACGGTCACAAAACGCAAGCTGGAAACGCGAACAATAGAGGTTAAGTTCAATGCCATCATGGAAGTAGAGAGAGGCATCAAGTTGGAGGCTGAAATAGCTCGAGATCTCAGTATCAGTAGCAGCACCCTGTCCACATGGCTCATGAATGCAGAATCCATAAAGGATGGTTACCAAAACCTTGGCCAGAACCGCAAATAAGGCTAAGTCTCTAGAAGAATGGCAACATAAGCTACAAAGCATGCTGCAGAACTATAATCCAGATGACATCTACAACGCCGATGAAACAGGGCTCTTCTTCAAGATGCTGCCGGACAAGACCTACGACTACAAAGGCGCAGAATGCAAGGGTGGAAAGAAGAGCAAGGATCTCATCACCGACTTGTCTGCGCAAAAATGAGCGGAACTGACAAAATGCCACTCCTTGTAATCGGCAAAGCAAACAAACCACGATGCTTCAAGAATGTCCGGACGCTACCACTGCCTTACAAGGGTCAAAAACGTGCCTGGATGGACCAGCAACTGTTCACCGAATGGGTAACCAACCTTGACAAGAAAATGCGCCGAGCCCACCGCAAGATAGCTATGGTCGTGGACAATTGCAAAGCCCACCCCAAACTGAAGACGCTGACAAATGTTGAGCTGGTATTCCTGCCGCCGAACACGACTAGCAAGACACAACCGATGGATCAGGGTGTCATACAAAACATGAAAATACACTACAGGAAACGGGTCGTCATTAAACAGATAAAGGCCATCGAAGAAAAGAAAGAGCTGCTCATCACACTCCTCGACGCCCTGAACTTCCTGCAGCAGTCGTGGGAATGTGTCATTGCGACCACAATTAGAAACTACTTTCGACACGCTAAGTTCGAGGTCCCCTACACAGCCACACTGGACGAATCCGGAAGAATACGACGAGCTTGATGACATTCCCCTCTTACGCCTGGCATCACTCGGTGTATGAGCAACCTACCTCACCGAATTCCTCGGATTTGTAGACCCGGCCCCAACAGCCAAGTCCTTCACCGACGAAGACATCCTGAGCGAAGTACGCGACGCATCTTCAGACCAAGAAGACGACCAAGGCTTAGATGACGAAAACCGCCCACCCCCACAGCCAACGAGGCCACCGAAGCGCTGGATGTGGTCTGCCGATTTTTCCAAGCAACGCCTAACACAGACCGGGCACTACAGATGCTCTGCTCACTATCGCGAAATGTCTTCTGCCATCAGTTCTGGGAAGCTAATAGGTTGGGACAATCTTCAATCCTTGACTTTGCGCAACGCAAGTCTGACTAATGTACATAAAATGCAAAGTGTGAAGTGATTATGTTGTTTTTAGTGTGTGTTTTTTTTCATGCGCATGTACGTACCTTGTGTGCTTTTAAAAAAATAATTATGCTACATGTACAGTGAATATTGATGAGATATTTTTGATTATATATATGTTTTGTGTGTATGTTGAAATAATCAAATGAATTTACGATCATCTTTATTGTTTTGTTTATTATGCTGTAATCTTAAGCGATTTCTACAAAGCCTTTTCTTTCTCTAGCACCGTCTTACATGTAAATAAAGCGTTTGCGGTCAGAATTTAGCATTATCAACCGAGACAGTGAAAACAAATAATACCATGGATTACTCGAAACCTGCGATTACTCGAGCATCGATGTCGGTCCCATGCTTCCTCGAGTTATCGCAGTTTTACTGTAAATCCTTTTTTCCATTGAGAATGGGTCCCCTTACCAGACTTAAATTTGAAAGAAACAAGAGCTGTCACCATAGGATGACTTATGCCCCCTATAAACGCTTGATAGAAGTTATGAGCTTTTTTCGAAACCTAAACGCAGATTTCGAAACCTGAACGTGGACCTTAAGTTCAAGGTCAAGGTCACAGGGGTCAAAATTTGTGTGCATATGGAAAGGCCTTGTCCATATACACATGCATACCAAATATAAAGGTTATATCTCAAGGGACATAGAAGTTATGAGCATTTTTCGAAACCTAAACGCAGATTTCGAAACCTAAATGCGGACCCGAAGTTCATGGTCAAGGTCACAGGGGTCAATTTTTGTGTGCGTATGGAAAGGCCTTGTCCATTTCCTTATGCATACCAAATATGAAGGTTATATATTAAGGGACATAGAAGTTATGAGCATTTTTGAAACCTTAACACAAATTTTGAAACCTAATTGCGGACCTTATGTTTAAGGTCTAGGTCAAAGGGTCAAAAATTTTGTGCGTATGGAAAGACCTTGTCCATATACACATGCATACCAAATATGAAGATTTTAGCTCAAGGGACATAGAAGTTATGAGCATTTTTCGAAACCTTAAGGCGGACCCTTAGTTCAAGGTCAAGGTCACAGGGGTCAAAATTTGTGTGCGTATGGAAAGGCCTTGTCCATATACACATGCATGCCAAATATGAAATTTGAAGCGACATAGAAGTTATGAGCATTTTTCGAAACCTAAACGCAGTGTGACGGACGGACAGTCCGATCACTATATGCCCTCCTTCAGGGGCATAAAAAAACACACTATTGGCTAATCATTGATTTGCAACTTTTGTAGAAATGGCAAGACATAGTCAAAGAGGTCAAGTTCTTAAAAGATCTGGATCACAAGCACATAATCAACTACAAAGACTGTTATCTACGGGAACATACAGCCTGGGTTTGTATCAATTTGAACACCATTTTAAATGACTGGGAATATAAAAATTGAAATACATTTAATTTTCTCTTTGTTTAATATTTTATGTACCTGTAATTTTGTTTTAAAACGACTCCAGTGTTAAGTGGCAGAATTCAAACCACTTTCCTTACTTAATTTAAACATAATAGGCTTTATTTGACAAGTGTACATAAACACATTTACTGATTTTGCAAAACATGTAGCATAAATATCACAATAGTAACAGTGTTACTCTCACCTGTGACTTGTGTGTATTTTGTGTATCATTTTATTTAAAATTTATCTCAGAACTATATTGCATTTTCTCCTCTAATTGTCTTTTTCAGCTTGTTATGGAATATTGTCTGGGTTCAGCTGCAGATATATTGGAAGGTATTTCCCTTTTATACGTTTGTGAACATCTGTGTTGGGCAGTGTCTAGAGAATGCTGTCGTCTCAATATTTAAAAAAGTTTATATCAGGTCATTATGAAACTTTATGATACTTTTTGTAGCCAAGATAGATAACTAGCCTGCTTGCTTAAAGCTTTTCAAAAATATGGCCCTTGAATAAAAAAGACATGGAAAAGTATACCTTGTCTCTAACTCAGTTTTTAGCTCACCTGAGCACAACATGCTCATGGTGAGCTTTTGTGATCAACTTTTGTCCGTCGTCCGTTGTGCGACGTCAACGTTTGCCTTGTTCACTCTCTAGAGGCCACATTTATTGTCTAATCTTCATGAAATTTGGTAAGAAGATTGGTTTCAATGATATCTTGGATGAGTTCGAAAATGGTTACGTTTGCTTGAAAAACATGGCTGCCAAGGGGCGGGGCATTTTTCCTTATATGGCTATAGCAAAATCTTGTTAACACTCTAGAGACCACATTTATTGTCCGATCCTCATAAAACTTGGTCAGAAGATTCATCCCAATTATATCTTGGACGAGTTCGTAAAAATGATGTCGGTTGGTTGAAAAACATGGCACCAGGGGGCGGGGCATTTTTCCTAATATGGCTATAGTAAAACCTTGTTAACACTCTAGAGGCAACATTTATTTTCCGATGGTCATGAAACTTGCTCAGAAGATTTGTCCTAATGAAATCTTGGATGAGTTCAGAAATGGTAACCTTTGCTTGAAAAACATGGCTGCCAAGGGACGGGTAGTTTTCTCTATATGTATATAGTGAAAACAGTCTAGTTGTGATAAGCCAATATGTTAAAGAAAGATAACCTGTACATACTTTCTAATAGTTAAGTAATAGTTAACTCCCTTGTATAAACGTGGGACTTCTTTAATAAAATGTGGTGTACATAAAGACAGTAGTTTGCATGCAATTTAAGAAACCTATCTCATAAAATAAATGTACATGTACTTATGCACTGTAGAGCCTTATCTTTGATCTTTACTGATAAGCCAAGTTAACCTACTGTGTTTTGGTGTATTTAGCAGACTACTGTGCAATGAAACTGTTTCCATGGCAACCTTGTTATTTGGCATTTTTTAAATTATTAAGACTCTTTTGATTGAAATAACTTTTTAAAATTCTTCTTATTTTTTACATTTGAGTAACTGGAGTTTTCCACTCTCCATAAATTGTGTTCTTTAGATTAAGTTAGACTTATTTTATAAACTAAATTTTTGAAGCAACTTCTAGACTAACAGAAACTAATATTTATATCAGTTTTTTTGACAGATTGCGAACTTCTTGGATATGACGGTTGAGTTCGAAAATGGTTTGGACCGGTTAAATAAATTGGCCGCCAGGGGGGGGGGTCATTTTTAACCAGGTTTTTCGAAGTAAGGAAGGAAGGGCCATAACTTTGTCGTTTATTGTCAGATTTTAAAATCATTTGGCACATTTGTTCACCATCATTAGACGGTGTGTCGCGCGAAAGAATTACGTCGATATCTCAAGGTCAAGGTCACAATTTGAGTTTGAAGATAAAAAATGGCCATAAATGAGCTTGTTCGGGCCATAACTTTGTCGTTCATTGTCAGATTTTAAAATCATTTGGCACATTTGTTCACCATCATTAGATAGTGTGTCGCGCGAAAGAATTACGTCGACATCTCCAAGATCAAGGTCACAATTTGAGTTTGAAGGTAAAAAATGGCCATAAATGAGCTTGTCCGGGCCATAACTTTGTCGTTCATTGTTAGATTTTAAAATCATTTGGCACATTGGTTCACCATCATTCGACGGTGTGTCGCGCGAAAGAATCGCGTCGATATCTCCAAGGTCAAGGTAACACTTTGTGTTTGAAAGTCAAAAACGGCCATAAATGAGCTTGTCTTGGCAATTACTATGTCATTCATTGTGACATTTTAAAATCATTTGAAGGTCAAAAATGGCCATAAATGAGCTTGTCTTGGCAAATACTATGTCATTCATTGTGACATTTTAAAATCATTTGGCACATTTGTTCACCAGTATTGGAGTGTGTGTCGCGCGAAAGAATTACGTCAATATCTCTAAGGTCAAGGTCGCCACACCTAAAAATAGATAAGTGTTTTTTTAACCAGGTTTTCCGAAGGAAAAAACTGGTTATTAGATTGGCGAATGCGGGCGGGCTGGCTGGCTGGCGGGTGGGCGGAACAAGCTTTCCGGGCCATAACTATGTCGTTCATTGTCAGATTTTAAAATCATTTGGCACATTTGTTCACCATCATTGGACGGTGTGTCGCGCGAAATAATTACGTCGATATCTCCAAGGTCAAGGTCACACTTTGAGTTCAAAGGTCAAAAATGGCCATAAATGAGCTTGTCCTGGCCATAACTATGTCATTCATTGTGAGATTTTAAAATCATTTGGCACATTTGTTCACCATCATGGGACGGTGTGTCGCACGAAAGAATCACGTCAATATCTCCAATGTCAAGGTCGCCACGACTAAAAATAGATTTTTATTAAAAACAAACTTACAAAGGGGGTTTATTTTGTTTGTTCATTTCAAAAGTTCAGTTTGAGTTTTCTCCCTTTATCAGATATTTTTTTCACAATGAAAACCTGGTTTTGTGACAATTTTGTCCCTTGTTTCATTCAAAATCGGGTCTGGTAACCGGACCCATTCCCAATGGAAAAAAGTATACATTTTTCCCAAATGGGAGCAAAAAATTCCCAATGGAACCCCAAAAAAAAACATTTTTTTTTTTTTTTTTTAGATCAATATTTTGTTCATCTCCCATCCACATAAGATCAACCTTAGTAAATATAATACTGGACACACTTGTATCCTCAATTTTGAAGCATTTGTTAGCAAAACAACAACAACACTAATTTCCCAATTTTAGTCAAAACCCCGTAAATTTTCCCAATCCAAAGGGACCCGGCCCCATTCCCAAAATGGTGAAAAAACCCACTGTAGATTGATTTTGAAACAACTGTGTAACTATTAACAATCAGTAACAATGCACATTTTGATTTTGAGTTGTCTCTCTTTATCAGACTTTTTTTTCTAATTGAAATCAAGGTCAATTTTACACAAGGGGGTTAACGATACACATTTTGAATTGTCTCCCTTTATCAGACTTTTTTTCAACTGAAAACCTGGTTTTGTGACAAATTTGTCCCTTGTCCTTATATTTATTTAGTAAAAAAGGCTTGTGCACAATCTGGAAGTCACATTTTTTGCCTAATCATCAGAATTTTTTAAATAATTCTTTGAATTACAATTTTTAATAACTTTTAAACTCATTGATGATAGTTAATAACTTATAAATTCATTAATGATAGATCAGGTATATTTTTGATAATTCGTAAGAAATGAAATAAATGCTTTAAACTCTCTGTAAGTGCAGATAGTTTACATCAGTGATCAGTGATGATCTTTGATCAGTGCTTATCTTTACCTGGATGCTAAGAATAGCAGTGCTCTCATTTGATTGGATGTTTACCTATGTTACTATGCCTGCTACACTTCAGAATCAGGGGACTGGCACATTGTTGACCTCTCCCATAAGAACTAATCAACCAAAACATCTGGGTATACATGTGAAAGACTAATGCTAGACCCCCTGGCTCTAAGTTGAAAGAGTTAGTCCACTAATTGAAAGATTGGGGGTTAGTGAATTACTAATCTGCCAGACCTGTTTAATGTAGCAACTGTTAGTTTTATCATGGAGGTGAGTTTAATGTTCTAAGTTGAAATTTCACCAAGTAAAAGTGACTTAGTCTTATTTTTCTCTAAATGAAAATTTAGAATTAATGATTTACTGTGTTTCACTAACAGGGAATGTTAAGTTAGTGGAGTTAGTTTAGTTCTTTTAACTAAGTGCAATTATTAGTTAAGTGATAACTAAGGCAAAGTGACTAAGTATTTTTTTTATCTAAGTGAAAATATTGATGTAGTGATTTAATAAAGAACAGGACTTATTGAATTGATGCAACAACAAGTTAGTGTTTTTAATAAGTGATGAGGGAACATAGTGAATTTATAAAATGACAAATCTCAGCTAATCTTTTAATTAAAGTGACTTAGTGTGTTGTGATTAACACAAGTTATAAGTGATAAATCAAAGAAATGGATTTAAACTGTTTGTTTTCTGAAAGTGTCTTACATTAGACTTAAGTGAATAATACAATGAAAGTGAGTTCTTAATTATTTGTTCAGTGAAGTGAATTGAGTGAATTCAATTATAGTAATCACGGGTGTTTGTTTATCCTATTGCTTTATACAGACATTTGCCTCATACTGAACACAAACTGTTGACCAAGTTTAGACATGAAAGTGTATAATTGTTTTCAAAACCTTGTTTTAGCTATGATTTACTTTTGAAAGTTTATGAACTGTATTTCTATATGAATTGTTTGTATTGTTTGCTTTATTGCTTAAGTATAAATTATGAATGTTTGGAAAGAATAAAAATAGTTTAGTCACATTGTTGTTGAAGAACAGGTAATTTCTTTTTATTTCAGGTGAGCGACTTTTGGCCTTTCAGGCCCTCTTGTTTGAGTTGTTTTATCTTAAAACTTTGTGTCAGTTTTAATTTGCTTAATATCTTAACCAAGTTCAATAACCAGTCAGATCCCCATAAGCAGTTCTAAATTATGGCTTTGGATAATCCCAACTTCGCTGAATCAGTGTTTTGTTTTGTTCAAGTTTGGTATTCTGCCCCAATCCATCAGCAAAACAAAAACAACACTTATTTCCAATTTTAGTCAAACGCAGCGATTTTTCCTAATCCAAGGGACCCGGCCCCATTCCCAAAATGTATAGAAAAAAGCACACTGCAGGCCTTTTCCGCCCTATGCCACGGGTCCAAATATCAGCCCCATTCCCAATGCAAATCTGGTTGTTTTTTTCCAAATTGAAAAAAAAAATCCCAATTCCAAAAAAAAATTTTTTTTTCTTTAAACCTTTAAATATATAAGTTAACCTGATCCAGTGTAGAAAATAGAAAAATATTGCATAATTAAATTACCTGTTGCCTTGAATTTGTTTTAAAAAAAGTAAAATATGTTAAATTGATTATTTAAGACTTTCCTTATTTTCCCCCAAATCTGGCGTTTCGTACGATTTTTTTCCCCTCAAAAAAGGCCAGGCCCTTTCCCCAAAATCAGATAAAAAAAAACTGCACTTATCACACATGTTCGTAATGTTTTGTGAAATTTCAATAATATGTTATCAAAATAGTCGTTATTTACCAGTTAACGGCTTTGAAATACAAGAAACACTATTTACATGTGATTATTTTTCTCAATTGAGCCAGTTTTGCGATTAATTTTTTTCCCAAAATGGGTTTTTTCACGACGCGAATTTCCCAATATTCCAGTGTGGTGTTTTCCCAAAATGGAGCAGAAAAAGCCTGCACTGCAAACAAATGTTTTCTGCTCTTAATATGTGGTTTCCATGCAATTACTTTGGTTTGCATGAACCAATCTTGATGAAACTTGAATTTTAGTTAGATTGGATATAGATCTAGCCTGGGATTGAAATTCTAACTATGTTTGGTCTATTTCAAGTTCACTGTTACTAAAAATTAGGGATGCAAGAGGTTAACCGGTTAACCTACCGAAACGACCAGTTAACCGGTTATATTTTCGGGAAAAGGTTAACCTGGAAAAAATATTTGATTATGTTTTTTATGGAATAAATCGTACGGTTTTACTTTTGCGTGAGACATACTGACAACTTGCGCTGGCTACTAGTTAAAACAACATGCCGCACCATCGACGGTAATAAATAACGTGTCAACAATCAAAGTAATAAAAACAATCAATCAATATCTTTGTGATAACAAATAGGGGGTACGTTTTGATAACTGACACTATTGTTTTGTTTAACTCGTGAAAATTTAACTAGCGAATTGCGGGGAGTCGGAGCAATTAGCGAAGACGTAATTGGCAAGTTAATTGAACTCGCGATAAAAAAAAACATTTGAAACATTGGACGGTGTTTTGTTAACCAATATCTAACACTGATTGCTCGCGAAAATTTCGTGTTAATAAGTAATAATTTTATCAAGAATTGCATACGTAGTTAATTTTTTGTCGAGTTAACGTCGTTTTTGTTTATCAGAAATTATGATTATTATTATAATTTACGTCCAACGATTCCACCATTACCGTCCGATGCAAGTGTTATTTATCAAAGCAAATTATTAACTAATTAAATAATTAAACATCAATTAAAAATATTTAAACAAAATAAAGCCTGAAAATTTAGTATTTGTGTAATTGATTAAAAAATTGCGAGCTATAGTACGTTAACAAACATACGTAACTATCAGTATTTGAGATCATAATACTTAGTTACTTAGCTATTAAATAAATGTACTGATTAATTGAAAGGGCAAAGCACATTTCTATATGAGAAAATTTGAGTTTCAAAAATTTAAACAGAATGAACAAAGGAACACACCATTTTTGTGAGCGATACGACGCGAACGTAATATAAGCGGCCCAACCAAAAACAGTTAATAACACGAGAAAATGAACATTGTGTAGTTATTTAATTTGTTACTCCTTTGCATTTACGCAGGAAAATTAAATCAAATATATAGCATACATTAAAAAAAAATTAAAATAAATTGTATAATACATTTTATTACAAAACTGACATGTTATCAACGCAAGCGATTGAAAATTACTTTTGTTTCTACCGAGCGGTGCGAGCGGTATGACATTATTGACGTACTCTTTAACCATTTTAACTACGCATAAGGCGTTACGGTTAACCAGTTAATAACCGGTTATGGATAAAGATTAACCGGTTAAGGATTTTTGTAACCTCTTGCATCCCTACTAAAAATAGAAATATGGTATCTGATCAGTAACATTTGTTTTAATGGAGGTAATGCATTGTTACTTACAGTGTTACATAGCTTTGATCTGCATTTGGGACGTTAAGGTCACTGGAAAAATATATTAGCCATTTCCTCTCAATATTGAATAAGTTAAATTTGGAACAAGATGTAAAACAAAAATTGTGTATGTTGGTTGCTAACCTGCATGGTTACTGTTTATGAAATCATTTAAGCAAGTAACTATAGTTTTTATAGAGCTTCTCGGCTATTTTATTCCAAGCCACAACATATACATTTTTATATAATTAAACCATAAGGCAGTACTGCATTCTTCTCTATGTAGCAGATAGTGAAGATAGTGAAGATAAAACTGATTGATTTGACAACCTATTGAATAAACAAATATTTGAATCTGTTGCTTGGAAATAGAAATGTCTGCATTGTTATTCCAGCAAACATGCAATAGGTGCAATCAAGTTTAATGCCTCTAGCATTATGGACTATGAATGTTTTCAGTGCACAAGAAGCCATTAAAAGAGGATGAGATAGCCCAAATCTGCCATGATGCTTTACAGGGTCTTGTATATCTACATACTAAGAGAAAGATACACAGAGATGTAAAAGCTGGAAACATCTTGCTCACAGAAAATGGCACTGTAAAATTAGGTAAGCTCATGTCTAAAAATGTTTGGTTACATTTTTTTCAGGTGGGGAAACCTAACAATATTTTTTTATAGAATTAATGTATTTGTCAATGTATATTTTGGCAGTGTTTTGCATGTTAATGTATACATAATCTGATCAGCAAGTATAAGAGTGAGCTACTGTGGTCAGTCACTGTCCTATTTCTATCATCTGACAACCCCAGCCTCGTCCTTTCCTACTTAATCTATGGAGTTTTCTTAAAATATTGAAATCCCCTCTACAAACAGTTTTGCATTGCTTACTGTTAAACTGGTTTTATTTGCGTGTATTACATTCTGCTAATATCCGCAATTTTGTTTCCTCGGTTATTTAAAATAAGCGCTTATAACTGTTTATAGAAAAATATTAGCATAAAACACATAAAGATATAAGAACATTCTTATCTCACAATTGCTACACCAGTTAACATCATGAAATGCACCTATGAAATAAAGAAAAGGTACAATACAAATTTATGCCATTAAGAATTATCAAATGTCATTTTTGGAGAAAATCCAGAAAATTCATTATTGCAAATTATCTCAGATAGAGTATTTCTGTAACTGTTGCAATAAAAATGTACCTTAGTTATCTAATATCCATGGATTCTACTGAGCTGGTGGTGTTTCAGCTGACTTTGGCTCGGCATCTTTGAGCTGTCCAGCCAACTCGTTTGTGGGTACCCCATATTGGATGGCCCCTGAGGTAATACTGGCTATGGATGAGGGCCAGTATGATGGCAAGGCAGATGTCTGGTCACTGGGTATTACCTGTATTGAACTAGGTAAGACCATTAACAAGGACAGTTTATTTTCCAAAATAAGTTTTTATTAGCTCGGCTTTTTTCGGAGAAAACCCGAGGTATTGTCATAGCCAGCTCGTAGTCCGCCGACCGCGTCGTGCTAAAACTTTTACATTTTGCTAAGGTTTTGAACATTGGCTCTTAAATCAAAGTGCTTCAACCTACAACTTTGAAACTTCACATGTAGCTGCACCCTGATGGGTTCTACATGCCACACCCATTTTTGGGTAACTAGATCAAAGGTCAAGGTCACTGTGACCTAAAAAAAAAAAAAATCTGACAAGCTTTCATTTATTATGCCCCCTTTCGAATAAGAGGGGGTATATTGTTTTGCTCATGTCGGTAGGTTGGTCGGTCTGTCCACCAGATGGTTTCCGGATGATAACTCAAGAACGCTTAGGCCTAGGATCATGAAACTTCATAGGTACATTGATCATGACTGGCAGGTGACCCCTATCGATTTTCAGGTCACTAGGTCAAAGGTCAAGGTCACAGTGACTCGAAATAGTAAAATGGTTTCCGGATGATACTGTGAAACCATTATATATCGTCAGGCATTAATTTTTGTATATTTCGTCAGTCGACCGATTGACGAATTCAAGATCCTAACGAACAGTTATGTTCCATATTTGAACAAATTAAAACTGAATTACCAAAGGCATGAGGCACTAAAATCCAACATAATCCACGCATACATACTCCGTCTGTTACGTAATCAAGATAAATCCGGTTTTGACACAAAAGGGTGTAGATTACACAGTATACTTAACTGACACGTGACATTGCTCTAAAACGCGAAAGCAGTACTGCTGTATCGACTGCGTTGACTTCGTTAAGGTAGAATTGTAATGATAAGCGCTAATTGTTACAACTTTATTACCTATTGTGTGTATTGTGTTTTTCAGTGTTGTTGCAAAAGATTAAACAGCCTCCACGCACCGGTGTTAGATCCGGATCAAAGACAATAAACAAAATTAAAAGATGGTTATGTATATACTTACCGTACACATTCTCCGCATTGATTACAAATAAATACAGAACATTTTGATTTGTGTTTGGTTGTTTGCGTTTAACTACAATACAGGTGTAAACATAGCTTGTGCTTTGTTTTATGGGCTATCGATCTTTTTTCATCATTGACATCTTTAGTTAGTTTTAGGAAGTTTTACGATACATGTTTCAGATAATTGTTACTTGTAGCAATTGAAAACGTAACAGGTAAAGAGAAATTAGCAATCATGACGATAAGTTCCATCCAAACGTAGGTAAATTGTTTTCAAAAATTGACTTTTATTTTTGCGCGATTTCCAGGAAATCCCCGGAAAGCACGTGTTTCGAATGACTGAGTATGACGCAATAAAACATTGCTTTGCATCCTATTGCATTCAATCTAATTTAAACTCACTCGTCCATTGGTTGTTACAATTAAATCTGAACTTTGCCCTATGAAACTGCTGTCCCATAATGCACTGTTAATTTTACACTTCCGAAAATTATTGTACTTAAAGTGATCGAATATTTACGATGCAAAACTCTTGAAACTTTATTGAAAACTGACCAAACAGTTTGCTAACACTAATTTTAACTAATAATCTTCGCACCTTCTCTAATTTGCGCCGATAAAGGTAAGATTGTTATTAGTTTGGCCATGATACTAAATGAATAGGACCAATTGGCAACTGGCTTCACTGTTTCAAACCCGGGTTTCAAAAACTCGTTAACGGTTATTCTGTCCCACTAATCCGCTAATCATAATAAAGATACACTAATGTGGGCAAATTACTGATTACCTGATAACAAAAGACTAGTATATTGACATGTGACAAACAGGCCCCACCTCCTGCAAGTGACTCTCAAGTGTCCTCCCTCTTTCCCCTCTACGATTTTTTCGCAACCGCGATATATTTCGGACAAACAAATCGCATATTGACTGAAGCATTATTTTTCAAAGTCAGGAATTGGCGAATTTAAGTGCTGATGAAATCGTCATTTTTATAAAAATGACGAAATTTCGTGCTGGCGAAAATAAATGATTTCACAGTAACTCAAGAATGCTTATACTTAGGATCATGAAACTTAATAGGTTCATTGATCATGACTGGCAGATGACCCCTATTGATTTTCAGGTCACTAGGTCAAAGGTCAAGGTCACAGTGACTCGAAACAGTAAAATGGTTTCCGGATGATAACTCAAGAATGCTTACACCTAGGATCATGAAACTTCATAGGAACATTGATCATGACTGGCAGATGACCCCTATTGATTTTCAGGTCACTAGGTCAAAGGTCAAGGTCACAGTGACTCGAAACAGTAAAATGGTTTCCGGATGATAACTCAAGAATGCTTACACCTAGGATCATGAAACTTCATAGGAACATTGATCATGACTGGCAGATGACCCCTATTGCTTTGCAGGTCACTAGGTCAAAGGTCAAAGTCACAGTGACTCGAAACAGTAAAATGATTTCCGGATGATAACTCAAGAATGCTTACGCCTAGGATCATGAAACTTCATAGGAACATTGATCATGACTGGCAGATGACCCCTATTGATTTTCAGGTCACTAGGTCAAAGGTCAAGGTCGCAGTGACTCGAAACAGTAAAATAGTTTCCGGATGATAACTCAAGAATGCTTACGCCTAGGATCATGAAACTTCGTAGGAACATTGATTATGACTGGCAGATGACCCGTATCAATTTTCAGGTCACTAGGTCAAAGGTCAAGGTCACAGTGACTCGAAACAGTAAAATGGTTTCCGGATGATAACTCAAGAATATTAAGGCCTAGGATCATGAAACTTCATAGGTTCATTGATCATGACTGGCAGATGACCCCTATTGATTTTCAGGTCATTAGGTCAAAGGTCAAAGTAACAGTGACAAAAAATGTATTCACACAATGGATTCCACTACAACTGACAGCCCATATGGGGGCATGCATGTTTTACAAACAGCCCTTGTTAAAAACTGCACCCGCAGCCAAGCGTGGCACCCATTATGCGGTGCTCTTGTTTTATGTATGTTTGGTGTTGATTCATCTCGGACCATAGATGATCATGATTTGTGGTTAAAAGAAATATGTGGAAATATCTTTTAGGTGTTATCATTGGTTTTCACTTTTTTGTGTCAATAATGGCCAGAGATGGCCTTTTGTATCAACAATTTTGCTTATTGTCTTTCAGTTTATATTAAAATTTGGCCAAAATCTTGTTTGAAAAAAGAGCAAAAAGACACTTAAAATTGTTTACAGAGTGTATCATTGTATTTGTTATTTTCAGCTGAAAGGAAACCCCCATTGTTCAACATGAATGCAATGAGTGCACTGTATCATATAGCTCAAAACGAGTCCCCAACATTAGCAGGTGGGGAGTGGACAGATAGTTTCAGGAATTTTGTTGACTCGTGTCTTGCCAAAGCACCAGAGAACCGACCCGCAGCAGATCAGCTTTTAAATGTATGTATTGTTTTTACTGTCACAAATTAATGCAAAGTAGTTTATATTTTTCATTAACCCATGTTTCATATCTAGCACTAGCTGTTGTAAAAGAGGGTCATTGACTGTGGGATACAGATTGAATCTTTGCTTATACGCAAGGTTTTGTTGTTATTGAAAAGAGTTTAGTTTCATATGAACTCAATTTCCATACTTAAAGAAACTTTAAATATACACATACTGATGCTTGCCAGGGCCACTATATCCTAATGTTTCGGATTGTAATAAAGAATAAAAATGTGTTTATAATTGGACTGCGCTCTGTGAAAACGTGGTTAAATTCATGTGCATAAAGTTTCGTCCCAGATTAGCCTGTGCAGGCCGCACAGGCTAATCAGGGACGACACTTTCTGCCTTAATTGGATTTTTTCTAAGAAGAGACTTTTGTTAAATGAAAAATACCATTAAAGCAGAAAGTGTTTTCCCTGATTAGAACAGGCTAACCTAGGACGACACTTTACGCACAAGCATTTAACCCCCTTTTCACAGTGAGGCTCAAATATTAATGTATGCTTTCAGTCCCATGCCTTTGTAAATACGACAAGCAACAACACTGTGATACTAGACCTGATACAGCGAACTAAGGATGCTGTGCGCGAGCTGGACAACCTCCAGTATAGACGTATGAAGAAGATTCTCATGGCAGAGACTCCGTCCGAGGACCAGGTACTCCTGAACGGGCCTGATGACCTCTCTATCGGAGACTCCTCCCAGGTGTGTAGCCCTGGGTTCCACTCCTTTATTTCTCCTCCTTGCAAACTAAGTGCAACCTTACAATCAATTTTGACACGAATTATTTCATGGCTGACCTATTTTGCAAGATGTCAAAGAAATTCGGTGTATGTACAGTCTGACTGACTCAAAACTGATCTGACAGATTTATGTTAATGTATAAATCAGGAAAGACAATGAGACACAATAAGATCTGTTCCAATTACAATGGCAATAGGTACCAGGGTTCGACAAATCCACTCGCCCGCTTGTAATTACGAGTAGAAATTGGCTTTGGACGAGTGAATATTCCGGCAGCGCTCGTCCTGCAGGGCGAGTGGCATTTCTGGCCGAAAAGATTTAAATTTCAAGTTTTAACACATCTTTACCAAACAAAACAAGATTAAATCAGCAATTTAAAATTAACGGGATGTTGATTTCTCCACACTGTGATAAAATAAGTCCTGTTCCCGTTACGCACTGATACCGGTATGTTCCGTGAATGTATCTTTTACAGTACGGTATACGGTCTTAATATACTGCTAAAAAAATTTGACTAAATTCATCACATCTTTAGATTAAAAGAGGGGCTATTGGCAAGTTTTAATGGACGAAAATGACAACTGCCTTTTGTACACACACAGGCTTGTTTGAGTTTAACAAAATGCCTTCGGACTCTCTATTGCTCCTGAAGTGTAATCATAATGATTGTGACCATGAGGACAAAATGAAAAACAAACAAGTGAAAAGTGTGTTAAAACAGTTTATAAGCTTTATTGAAGCTCGTGAGTTAACAGTTCTATATGAAAACCAATAGAAAATCACAATAAAACATATTAGTTCTGATTTATTGCAGTTTTTGAAAAAAATGCAGGGCAAATTACATATTTCAGCAGGGCAAGTAAAAATTCTTAGCTACTCGCCCTGCAGGGCAAGTTGATGAAAACAATTTTGTCGACCCCTGGGTACTTTCTTAAAAAATAATTATCCAAAATAATAACTTGGTGTTGACCAGGATGATGAGACGAGCAAGTCCAACAGCCTAGCAAGTGCCACAGGGGTGAGCAACAGCAGTCGCAGTAGCAGCATGAACAGCCTGCAGGGACCCAGTAACGACACGGAGGTCATCAGCTTTGCCAGAGGAGAGAGAAGTGTAAGTGTTCACTTCACTCAATATTTGGTGTTTGGGTCTTTCAATAGTTCTGTTGGTAAACTACTGGTTTTTGGAAATGGTGGGGAGCATTCAAGGAGTGTTTTTATGTATTATATTGTGTATACTTACTTGTTTACACCAGTGTTATTACCAAAGGAGCAATAGTTATATGGTTCCGCCCTTTTAGCACTTTTTATTTGATTTGTAAAATGTAAATGCACCAGAAAATCCTACATTTACTGTGTCCTAATATGTACATTGCTAGTTCTAGGTTTTTTCTTTATAAAGAATACAGATAAGACTTAACTGTCACAGTATGAGTGTTCAAACATCAGTTATAGATGTAGTCGTGGTCTGTGGGGTTTACAGGTGGGTATGCACCTATTGGCATTAGCAGATTGGTCAAGCAAGCACATATTCTTTTTATTTAAGAAAAAGTAACAACCCCACCTATATAAAACTTAAAATCTGAGAAAAGGTACAAGTAAAGGGCTGATGGACTTGAATTAGCTTTTCTATTATATTACCCATAAGCATATGTGTAAACACAATATTTGTTATGAAATAATAATAAAAGCACCAATAGATTCTATTGGCGTAACAGATTGTGTTGATTAATTACGACAGCCCTCTCCACCAGCCCTCCCTCCCAGATCTCCAAAACCACCCCAGGTAGGTAGCTCTCCATTGCTGCCGCATGGCCTGTCATGTGTATACTGCAGACTTGTTCATGTTTTTTACTAGTTATGTGTACAAAATTTAGGATGTTTTTAGCTCACCTGAGCACAATGTGCTTATGGGGAGCTTTTGTGATCACCTTTTGTCTGTCATGCGTTGTGCGTGGTGCGGCGTCAACATTTGCCTTGTTAACACTCTAGAGGCCACATTTATTTTACGATCATCATGAAACTTGGTCAGAAGATTTGTCCCAATGATATCTTGGACAAGGTCGAATATGGTTCCGGTTGCTTTAAAAACTTGGCAACCAGGGGGTGGGTTATTTTTCCTTATATGGCATTAGTAAAACCTTGTTAACACTCTAGAGGCCAAATTTATTGCCCGATCTTCATGAAACTTGGTCAGAAGATATGTCCTAATGATATCTTGAGTGAGTTCGAAAATGGTTCGTGTTGGTTGAAAAACATGGCCTCCAAGGGGCAAGGCATTTTTCCTTATATAGCTATAGTAAAACCTTGTTAACACTCTAGAGGCCACATTTATTGTCCTGTCCTCATTAAACTTGGTCAGAAGATTTGTGCGAATGATCTCTTGGACAAGTTTGAAAATGGTTCCTGTTGCTTGAAAAACATGGCCACCAGGGGGCGGGGCATTTTTCCTTATATGGCTATATATGGCTTTAGTAAAACCTTGTTAACGCTCTAAAGTCCACATTTATTGTCGGATCTTCATGAAACTTGGTCAGAAGATTCATCCTAATGATATTTTGGACCAGTTCGAAAATTGTTCGGGTTGTTGAAAAATATGGCCTTCAGGGGACAGGGCATTTTTCCTTATATAGCTATAGTAAAACCTTGTTAACACTCTAGAGGCCACATTAATTGTCCGATCATCATGAAACTTGGTCAGAAGATTTGTCCTAATAATATCTTAGGTTAGTTAAAAAATAGTTCAGGCCGGTTGAAAAACATCGGAACCAGGGGCGGGGCATTTTTAACCAGGTTTTAAACCAGGTTTTCCGAAGGAAAAAACTGGTTATTAGATTGGCGAATGCGGGCGGGCTGGCTGGCTGGTGGGCGGGCTGGCGGGCGGGCGGAACAAGCTTGTCCGGGCCATAACTTTGTCGTTCATTGTGAGATTTTAAAATCATTTGGCACATTTGTTAACCATCATTAGACGGTGTGTCACACGAAAAAATTACGTCAATATCTCCAAGGTCAAGGTCACACTTTGAGTTCAAAGGTAACAAATAGCCATAAATGAGCTTGTCTGGGCTATAACTATGTCATTCATTATGAAATTTTAAAGTCATTTAGCACATTTGTTCACCATCATGGGACGCTGTGTCGCACGAAAGAATCACGTCAATATCTCCAATGTCAAGGTCGCCACGACTAAAAATAGATTTATTTTAAAACAAACTTACAAAGGGGGTTAATTTTGTATGTTCATTTCAAAAGTTCAGTTTGAGTTGTCTCCCTTTATCAGATTTTTTTTCACAATGAAAACCTGGTTTTGTGACAATTTTGTCCCTTGTTCTTTATATGTCTATATAGCTATAGTAAAACCTTGTTAACACTCTAGAGGCCAGTCAGGCCACATTTATTTTCTGATCTTCTTGAAACTTGGTCAGAAGATTTGTCCCAATGATATCTTGGACAAGTTCGAAAATTGTTACAGTTGGTTGAAAAACATGGCCACCAGGGGGCGGTGCATTTTTCCTTGTATGGCTATTGTAAAAACTTGTCACATTTATTGTCCAATCTTCATGAAACTTGGTCAGAATATTTGTTTTAATGATATCTTGGATGTGTACGAAAATGGTTCCGGTCTGTTGAAAAACGTGGCCGCCAGGGTGTTCACTATTCATGAAAGTTGACTAGAAAATTTGTTCTAATGACATCTTGGGCTGCACAGAATATGTCATTTCCTTTGAATCTCAGATGGGCGACTTTGGGCTTTTTAGGCCATATTGTTTAGTTGTTTTTTTTACTTAGTTTCTTAATGAAAATGCATTATTGTTGATATGGTTTATGTATTTATTTTTCACATCAAGAGCATGGTCACAATTTGAATCGGTTCTTCTTTTTTTATGAGTTTGTTTTTATTTCATATAGATTAGTCGCCTAGTGTTTTCAGTTTATCAATGTTTAGATTATTATCCCCCGCCATAGGCGAAGGGATATTGTTTTGGCGTTGTCCGTCCTTCCGTCCGTCACTTTTGTGTCCGGAGACATATCTTGGAAGTGCTTAGGCGGATTTCATTGAAACTTGGTATGAGAATATATATGGATAAGAGGATGATGCACACCAAATAGCAGTGTACACTGTCTGTTAATAACGGAGTTATGACCCTTTGTATCTTGAAAAAAATGCTTTTTTGAGTGTCAAATATAACACTTTTGTGTCCAGAAGCATATTGGCAGGGGATATCAATTCAACGAATTTGCTTGTTGTATGTAGTTTTGCAGCATGTTTTATTTTGTCTTGCTGCATTTTGGAGAATGCTGATTCATTGATTTTGGCATAGGTTTGTTATTTTTCACAAACTAATATTGTCCAGTTACATGGATGTAATGACTCTAAGACAGTTGCATAATTCATACATTTTACCTTGTGAAATCTTTTTTTTTTTTAACAAGTGAAATAATTTCTGCTGTATGCTTTCAATACATAAGATGATATATAGAAAAAGAACATAATTTTTTTTAAATGGATTTATCATGGTTTGTTAATATTGATATACATACAAAAAATGTATGGATATTACTTTTAATGTCCCTGGTAGTGTGGCATATAGCAGTTTCACTGTTCGTACGTTTCAGTGATTCATTTTGCCGTCCCGAAGACGCACATGTTTAAGAATTATGAGTCCCCAGAAAAAAACGTGCGTCTGGGACGCGGGACGCACGATTTTTTTCTGGGGACTCATAATTCTCAAACATGTGCGTCTTCGGGACGCATTGTTAAAAAACTCAGATTTTCAACATCGTCAAAGTTTTACATACCGATTTAGATTCGTGGATATAACCGAAACTCATGTCAACACCGTTTTGACTTGTAGAACGGAAGTCACATTACTACATTCGGAATGTAGAACGCGCATTTTGATTGGTTAAAATATATCAATTATCCAATCAGTTACGGCGTTTTATTATAAGTTCGTTGGACGGTTACTTGAATGTCCCGGATGGTAAACAAAGAAAATGCCACCCAAAAAGGTTCTTAAAATTGATCCTCAACAATTTAAATTAACATCTTTCTTGAAAAACACCAGTTCCTTGGCCGAAGAACCCCAAACTGACACTCCCAGCGTAGACTACAATGATAATGATATTTCTAAAGAAATTTTGGAAAAGAAAAAAGACAGAAAATTTCAGAGGAAGTGGCTCGGGCTCTACTCTTGGCTGCGCTATGTTCCCAGTGAGAATAATGCGGAAGATAACATGTTTTGTTCTGTGTGTACGGACCACAACAAGGTTAACGGTATGTTGAAATTAGCCAAATGTCAAAACTTTCAGCACTTCACTCTTTCAAGACATGTCAGTTTGTCAGAACATAAGATGTGCATTGAAGCCCCATTACATAGAGAAAACATGGCTCAGTGTCAGCTAAAAAATGAATCAAGGAAAGATAAAGCCATGAAGGTGTTGCTTAAATGCATCCACTGGATCTCGTCAGAGAATTTACCATTATCAAAATTCAAGTCTCTGATAAATCTGCTGCATGACCTTGAGGTTCCTGATATATCGATACTGAAGCAAAATTCAATGAATTATGACTCTGAATTCACTGCTAGTGAAATGTTAGACAGCCTTGCACAGGTCGCCGAGGATGATTTGAATAATAAATTGACGAAGTCACCAGTGTAACTGTACTTTCGGATGAAAGCACCGATATTTCAAACACCAAGAGACTAGTAATTTACGCACAAGTAATAAGCCAGGATTTGCAGCCATTGACCCTGTATGTTAACAACATGGAATGCAACGATGCTTCAGGAAAAGGAATAGCTGCAGCACTCTTGGAAGAGTTCGCTCACAGGGGAGTTCCGGCAGAGAAAATAATGTCAATGGGATCAGATGGCGCCTCGGTCATGACCGGAAAGCACAATGGTATTACTCACAATAAAAAACTATGTATTAACATGAGGTAACAGGTTAACAACAAAGTATATAGAATTAAATTAAATTAACTAATAGGACTTGAATGCATATTATGTATAAATAGGATAATTTAACCCTTTCAGAAATTTGCAGCAGATAACTTTGAAAACATCATGACAAAGTTCAAGTATTAAAGGTATATGCATAACTGTGGTATAATTAAATAGTTGAATTTGAGTTAAAAAAATATATAAAAAAAGGGAAAAATTGGGTCATTTTTCTCTAGTCACAATGTTTGCAAAACTCATCTGCTGCAAACTCATCAAATGTTGTCTGACTTAGGGAAATGGGGTACTTAATCCATATTAATTTCTTTAGTTACGTTATTCTTAAACAGGGAGATTATTTAACAACAATAATTAAAACATTTCAATGACATTTTTTTATTATTTCAATAAATAGCAATGAAATAGTTTGTTAATTAATGAATGTGATACATGTTTATACATCAAAATTATTAATGAACTTAATGTAAAAACTTAGTTGAAAGCTGTTTTTGAAACAATGATCATAATATATTTCAGGAGTGGCTGCTATAATGCAGCATGAAAATCCCCACATGGTTAATGTGAACTGTGTTGCCCATAGGCTTGCTCTATGTACCTCTCAAGCTGCTGCTAAAATTCCATATATGCAGAAACACCAACAGATACTGACAGATCTATTCTACTATTTCAAGGTTAGTGATGACACATATCATTGTGGTCCATTTCAAACTGAAAGCATCTGCAAACAACAGCAATAGGTAGGGACAACAGCAGTTCAAATTTGAGATAAGGCAGACAACGTTTTGACTAAAGGAAAAAATTCCCAATTTGTCATAAAGCTTCTTTATGCTGTCTGCAGATATGTTAAAATGTGTATTTATGGGTAGAACATTCATTCAAACAACTTCAATTTGAAACATCAAATTGATATAAAGTACCTTTTCATGTTAAAAAACAAAACACAAAAAATCACAACAAATAATGATTCAAAGGTTAATTCTTCAGAATCTTGTCTGCCTGATATGTGATCTTATTAAAACAATTAGTTAGTTTTCTATTTCAATATTTTATCAGGGAAGCAGTAAGCGTGAAATGAGACTTAAACAAATCCAGGACATTTTGGATGACCCATGCCTCACAATCAAGGAAATCCATTCAGTAAGATGGTTGTCATATTTCAACGCTCTCACAACTGTGTTCTGAACCCTGGATAGTGTCCTTGCTGAGCTCCATTCAACAGGCAAAGATCCCAAAGCTAGTGGTTTGAAGAAAAAGGTATACCTGTAGTTATATAAAATATCCAAACATATCACTGTTAAAACCTAATAAGTTTATACTTATACATTTTACAGCGATTGTGAATTAAGTTCTTACAACTTAGGTTAATCACTCTCGATTCTGCTTCCTGGATACATAACCAGTACTCATGCCAAAATATTGATTGTGAAAATCGCAAAGGTTGCCGATTTGAGCCCACGACCTTTGGATCCAAAGACCAACGCTTTTCCCCTGGGCCACTGTCCCTAATCTGTTTGTGAGCAATCACATCATGATGACTGATGTGCCTTATTTACTGAGTGTGTCATTTCTGAATCTACTTTACTTTTTTACACTTAAAAGACTGTACTTAGTCAGTAACTCTGTAAAAGGTGGACTTGTAAGCATTTCTTTATTTATATTTCAGATGGCCACCGACAATTTTATCGAAACAACATATATGCTCATGGATGCAATGGCTCCAGTAACAATATTGTCACAGTTTTTTCAAACAGAAAATGTTGACGTTGCACTTGTGAAGATAATATTATTAATTCATTCGTCCCTCAAATAATTTTCAGCAGGCGGCTTACAATTAGCTCTTTTAAATTGAAGATAAGAATGCAGATCTCCTGCTTTGTTTAATATAAGCCTTTTAAAAAATTGTCACAAAAGGCAAAAAAAGTTCAATGTAGTCATGTGTTGTCTCCTTTGAAATGCGAAGATACGTATTCAGGCACCACATGTAAAAAAACAATGAACAAAATCCTTTGTATTCAATTTAATAAAAGTTGAATGTCTTAAAAGATTTAACTTTTCATGCAAATTATTGCTGTCGATCAATAAAAAATATATAAGGAAACTAATGAACATGCCATTTTTGGTAGGTCAAGTTAGATCTCTGTGTAGCCGACCTGATGAAAGTGAAAGCCATGGAATCTCCCCACTGTAAACTGCTCCAGGAACATCTTCAACCCTCGAAATTTAAGGGCCAGCATGATATTACATCCACAAACTTCAACCTAAAGAATCTGACAGCAACATGTATTGATGCTCTCATTGACAACATTCTGACAAGGTATCAAAAATATTCAAATTGGCTATTAATAATTTGGATTTTGTTTGTGTGTTTAACATACATAATCACCAGCAAATTATATAAATAACAAATTAGTTTTTTTCTGCTTCTTTATTAATAATGTGACAGCAGATCGTCATTTCAAAATAATGGTACAAACCATTGTACATTTATTTCAGCATTCCACAATTATTTTGAATCAGTCTTGACTCACATTCTGAATTTTCTATGACAGTACTACTCAGTGGTTCATTTTAATAAACAACATAAATGGGTATGGTTTGAGATTCTGCAAATTTGTTACTGATATTGTTACACCGACCATTTATTTGCAGGTTTCCCTAAACTGATCTCCTCACAGCTTTCAGTGTTTGGGGAATGAGGCCAATAACACTTCTGTCAAACCAGGAATTGGAGGAATATGGTGAAAGAGAAATTAAAAAACTTTGTAAGTTCTATTGACATACCCAAACTGTGAATTGGAAGGATGATGACAAGGAGTCGATGAGAAGTCTTCTGGGCCTATAGTGAATGAAGATCAAACAAAACAAGAATGGCAACTTTTAAAGCAAGTTGTAAAAGCAGAGCAGTACCCAAGAGACAGTTTGTGGAAATTGTGGAACATGATTTCTATGTACAATACACCTGAGTTTCCAAACATGCTAGTTCTGGATAGGCTTGCCCTGACATCTGCTGTTCATACTGCAGGATGTGAGAGGGGTTTTTATGTGCAGAATAAGGTCTTGACCAAATTCAGGAACAGGTTAACTGTAGAGAAACAAGACAAACTCATGAGAGTGAAGTTATGCAATTTTCCCCAAAATGAATTTGTGGAAAAAGCTCTCCTGGTTTGGAGAAAAAACAAGGCAAGAAGGCTATACACCTTAAATACAGTATGATACAGTTAACCTGTTCCTGAATTTGGTCAAGACCTTACTGTATGAGTGTTGTTACACTAAATCTCGTTATCTGTATTGAAGGTGTAAGAGGAGAAATTGTCTGTTTGAAAGGGCTTATTTTGGCAAAAAAATAAATATAAACACTAGTCATGATCATCCAATATATTAAAACTCTAGTCAGAAATTGTTAAAGATGTTAAAAGTTCTCTGATTAGTTTAGTTTAAACCTATTTATTTTAGCTCGATTGCATAGAAAGTAATTCCTACTTATTTGAAATGCTCTCGAGTCCGTTTCCTGGGCCTAGAACCAGTACTTGGTGTCTATATGGGAGATCGAAAGAACGCTCCCACAGCGGGGATCGAACCCGTGACCTCCCGGTCGCTAGGCGGACACCATATCCATTACACCACAGCGACCTTAGATCTCTGTTTAAATTGTTATATGTTAAATATGTTTCATTGTTTGTTATTACAAGTAAAACAAATAAAGATTTTACTTGCTATAAACCTATTTCTGTTTTTAGCTGTAAAATTGCATAAAAGAGCCCCTGGCTAAGGCGTATCATGTTAAGTAGATTATTTGTAACGAATTTACAAAGACACAATCTGGGACCCATTGTTTTTAGTTTGGACCCATTGTTTAAAAATATGCGAGTCCCAGAGACTCATTTATGTAGATTTCAAAATGAATCACTGACATTTGTCCATCTGTCAGTACGGCATTCCATTTTCTGGAGGTTTTTAATGCAACACTAAGATATTGAGCTAATTTTTGTTATGTGAGTCAACCTACATTGCCTCCAAATGCAGCATAAATTGTTCTCCAGTCCATTGAATTTTGGTTAAGTTATGGGCCTAGGACTTACATTTTTTCTCGTTGATTATTGTTTTCTTGAATTTTTTACGCAACGCCTTCAGATAATTACCGGGTAGCTGATTTTTGGTGTGTACGTGTACCTACATGACCATCAGATGCAATGTGAAATTTGTTCTGGTCCATTGATTTTTGGCAAAGTTATGGGCCTTTGACATTTTCTCTATAATAACCATTTTCCTGAGTTTTTTATGCAACACTATCAGGTATATAGCTTATTTTTGGTATGTGAGTCAATCTACATGACTTACAGACTTACAGAGTGTTGTTCCAGTCCATCGTTTTTTGCAAATTCGACTTAAAATTTGCTCTAAAAATGTTGCAGTGCAGCTTCAAAAAGCAGTAAGGGGCATTATATTTCACAAACGCAGGTCTTGTTGAAATTAGAATGCTCTTTTCCAAGTTTATTAACATTCAGGTTTGCATTACAGTTTTATGCACAGTTTGACTTATTAATACACTGTAACTCCAATATAACGCGGATGACGGGGTCCAAACCATGCAACAGCGTTATAAATGGATCCGCGTTATAAGTTTTAAGCTCATTTATTGCTGGGGGCTATACAAACAGGTATTGTCATGCTGTGTTGTCATCTACAAATACATGCATATAAACCGAATCGTATCGATAACAGTATACAGTACATACCGCTTTTCTAATGTGCACATTTATCCAATAATCCAATAAAGTTACATAACTTAAAAAAATAATCTTGAACATCTATGACGATAAATATGTTTATGAATTTCCTAAACACAACTTTATATGCATACGCCATTTTTCAGAAGTGTAAAGAGAACAGTGCATTATGGGGCAGAGCTTTCATTGGACGAGTGAATTTAGATTTAGATTGAATGCAATACGATACATGTACAAAGAAATGTTTTATTGCGTCATGCAAAAATCCTGCTTCCCGGGGACTTTCTGATACCGGGCAAAAATGGAAGTGACTCTGTTAACAATTACACTGGGTAAGCATGTAAATAAATCGTCTTGATTATTTAATTAATTTCTCGTACACAAACTGAAAGATTAAATTACTCAATACTAGAATGATAATGAAATGACAGAAAAACTTGTTTTATACTGTGCGCAGTATTTTTCAAAGCCGCTCCTTTAATATAGTCAAACTGCAATCATATCAAAGTAAGAATGTTTTATCGTTTTGACTAACTTTGATTTTATAATTATCCCGCTTGCACTTAACTTATTGAAATTAGCGCATTGAACCGCTCTGATAGGGAATACATGTAATAAAAACTGACACGCGAGTTTTTCACACCTTTATTGACATTACACAACAGATTAACACCAGTTAGCTGTCGGTGTTGTTTAAACTCAAAGCGATTAAAATCTGTCAATGGACTGTTGAATTAAGCAATCAAGATGTGATCGCCGCCATCTTTGAATTGTCTGAAAATACATGAAGTTGAATAACATGGATTTGAATCAGGAATGGAAGGTTGGAGAAAAAACGGGATCCAAGACCCACCAGCGTTATATTGGATTCAGCGTTATAACGGAGAGCATTATATTGGAGTTACAGTGTATATAATGCTTGCTGCTCTTCAGATAATATACGGCAATAAAGTAACATAGGTCTTGAAATGTTTGTAGCATGAGAGTTCTTTTTGTAATGAATGTTGTACAATTTTGTATGTTTAAAAAACAGTATACTATACGCATTGATAACATCTAAAAAATTGTTGAAAAACTATTATTTTCCAACTTTTTTTACTGATTAATAATTTGTTTTTAAGAGGTAACACTCATTCTTATTGAAACTTATAGTCCTTTATTATGCCCCCCTTCGAAGAAGAGGGGGTATATTGCTTTGCACATGTCGGTCTGTCGGTCGGTCTGTCCACCAGGTGGTTTCCGGATGATAACTCAAGAACGCTTAGGCCTAGGATCATGAAACTTCATAGGTACATTGATCATGACTCGCAGATGACCGCTATTGATTTTGAGGTCACTAGGTCAAAGGTCAAGGTCACTGTGACCCGAAATAGTAAAATGGTTTCCGGATGATAATTCAAGAAGGCTTATGCCTAGGATCATGAAACTTGATAGGTAGATTGATCATGACCCGCAGATGACCCCTATTGATTTTGAGGTCACTAGGTCAAAGGTCAAGGTCACGGTGACCTGAAATAGTAAAATGGTTTCCAGATGATAACTCAAGAACGCTTATGCCTAGGATCATGAAACTTGATAGGTAGATTGATCATGAGTTGCAGATGACCCCTATTGATTTTCAGGTCACAAGGTCAAAGGTCAAGGTCACCCGTGACCCGAAATAGTAAAATGGTTTCTGGATGATAACTCAAGAACGCTTATGCCTAGGATCATGAAACTTGATAGGTAGTTTGATCATGACTGGCAGATGACCCCTATTGATTTTCAGGTCACTAGGTCATAGGTCAAGGTCACGGAGACCCGAAATAGTAAAATGGTTTCCGGATGATAACTCAAGAACGCTTATGCCTAGGATCATGAAACTTCATAGGTACATTGATCATGACTGGCAGATGACCCCTATTGACTTTCAGGTTACTAGGTCAAAGGTCAAGGTCACAATGACAAAAAACATATTTACAAAATGGCTGTCACTAAAACTGAGAGCCCATATGGGGGGCATGCATGTTTTACAAACAGCATTTGTTTGTGTATGGTTATAGTCCAAATTTGTGTGGGTTACGATTTATAGACAAGTGACTTACACAATAACTGGATACAGTATGGTATTAATTCTTATATAAGGATAACATATTTATGATTATCAAAACATGTGTCATAGATCATTCACCAATAGTTTGTATGCAACATGAATTAATAAATTAATTTGTGTAATAGAGAATTGGAATTGAATGTTGCAAGATTCTTAACTTAACTTTTAGACATATGATGTATGTTGGTGTTGGAACCTATGTAAATAGTACATAGTCAGAACATATGGAAGCATTGATGCTAAAATTCACTCTTCTTTTGCTAAGGATTGGTCAGGGCCTGCCAGACCGAGTTCCTATGGTCAGTTTGGATTAGGCAAGGTAAATGAGCAGATCGGTAAACTTGTGTTTGTGCATGCAAATATTAAAAAGTTTATGTTCCTTGTACAGTTTCATTTCTGTTTAGTTTATGTGTATATATATATATTTGTATGAATGTATATTTTGTATTGCACTATGTATGAAATAATATGTTTTCTTATTTACCTATAGCATTTGAAACAGAAATTTAGATGGTGGAATGCATGTTTGTTTTATTTTAGATTTTGATTTTAATGTTTGTTTTAAAAGACAAAATATGCATGCGGTTTTGTGAATTTTTTTTTTTTAAATTTCTGTCAATAATCAATGTATGATTGCTTAACATCACATTTGGCCTTCAGCTTGTAAAATGTATATAATAATAATTAGTACACAAATGTTACACTAACAATATTTGTACAAATATAAGTTATGTATGACTGTGTATAAGACTGCAATATTACTATTAGCTTTGAAAGGTGTATGGTCGACATACTTATTTAAAGGCAAAAACAAACAAGATTGACTCAAATGTTTCCTGTAAAATTTGTGAAAAGAATATATGGAAAATGTAAAATGGTTAATCATGTTTTCCCTTAAGTTGCTAATATTTTCTGAGTTCCATGTCCTTATAACATTTTAGAGCAAATCATGGTAATACCTATTTTGTTTGTGATTTTTATACCCCTGGTAGGATGGTACATACCAATCTGACTGTCCATCTGTCCCTCCAGCATTCCACTTTTGTGAGGTTTTTTACACAACGCATTCAGATATAGAGCTGATTTATGCAATGTGAGTTTCGTTTCTGCCCATTAAATTTAGGAAAAGTTATTGGCCTTGGACCTAACAATTTTTTTCTAAATAGCTGCTGTGCGGCTTCAACACGCAGGGGGGCATTGTTTTTCACCAACACAGGTCTTGTTAAAAGTGATTTTTCTAACATAACAAAAAGACCAGTTTCACAATACTACCGCTGTTGCTATTTTTAGATATCACTTGACGCGTCGAATTTAAGAACGAGGCTGAACATGTATAGATGTTTGGCGGAGCATATCGATGATTATAAACAGTTGATTTTGATTAATTACATTCGGGATTTTCATAAGCACTGACACTGGTTACAATTACGGCAAAAACATGCATACATGGATGTGTTGTTTAGTCAATAAATTGATGAGGTGTTATAAAATAAACATTCTCACACCTACGTCATCTTTGCAAGCCATAGTATATAGCAACACTAGTGTATACGTGTATATACATTTTATTTAATCTTGATTCAAATTCAAGATACCCATTATCCTCAGAGCAAATGTGATCTGAAGAATAAACATTGATCATTGCACAAAACAAATACATACAAAAGTTGTATAATACAAAACGTTATTTTATAACTTAAAGGGGCCTTTTCACAGATTTTGGCATTTTTTAACTTATTCATTAAATGCTTTATATTGATAAATGTAAACGTTAGATCGTAAAAGCTCCAGTAAAAAATCAAGAATAAAATTAAAAAAGGAAAAGAACATTGCCCGGAGCAGGTTTCGAACCAGTAACCCCTGGAGTCCTGCCAGAGTCCTGAAGTAAAAACGCTTTAGCCTATTGAGCTATTCCGCCGAGTATACATACTTGACGTATTTTAGACCTTATATAAGCAATCTTCGTAGTAATACACAATTTAACGACAAAAACAGAACTCTCCAAATTATTCAATCGTTTCGCGTTGCAACGCTTTATAATTTTTAGGTTTTATAATCGTCAAAAGATGCATATAATGGCTTTTTTAGAGCATGGTAAATGTTCAGTATTACTGTTTCCTCACAAATATCATAACTAAAACGAAAATTTGCGAATCTGAAACAACTTTTTTCAATTTTGTCAATTTACCAAAGCGTGAAAAGATCCCTTTAAATTCTCAAAGGTATGTTTGTTGGTCTGTAATATTTTTCACAAACGATCAAACGTGTAAAATTTGTGTTGACTCAATCATAAGAAAAAGCAATAAGAAATACAAAGCACATGAACTTTTTACATGTTATGTCATTTTTCATTTAACTTTAATTAATGTTCTTTTACAGTGAAAGACAATATTGAACAATACTTTTATACAGGTGTAAAAACTAACGTGGAGTAAACTGAACTGTCTACGCATGCACCTTGATTTCTCTTCAAACGTGATTATGAGTGATAAATATATGTCACTTTATGTCAAAAATCTCTCTTGTGTGTGTGTGTCTTTAATTTTCGGAAACACTCTTTAACCCCGGTCAATTCAAATGCTTCTTTTAATTGTGTTCTTCTATACACTAACGAACACTCTTTATAAAACTATGTAATGACGGAGTTTTATTTTAGTGGTACCGGGTAACCCGCTAAATAGGTTTCGTGCTTATAATAGCATAAAATTTAATAAACATTTCAAATGTAATTTAGCACTTGATTATGTATCCGAAAATTCTTTCACAAGGAAAATCGTTCCTACCTTAATTTTGACAAGGCAGACATTCGTTCATACGTTGTTTTAACTACCCGGACATTCATTCCCACGCTATTTAGACATCCCAGACAATTGTTCCAACATTATTTTGACAGACCTGATATATATACTCCTACATAGTTTTAACGTCCAGATTTCTGCAAGGTTTGGGAAATTAGAGATCTCAGTGTAAGTCGCTATATTCGAGTATTTTAAACGTTTTCATTCTCATGATCATGATAAAATATTACCAAAATATAAAGTATAACACAAAATATGAGAATTTTTTTATACTATTTTAATAACGACATATTAATTTACCAGATAAAATGCCCAGAGTATCATATTATTTTGATAAAATGTGATAATAATGACCGGGATAGCAAATTATCAGGAACGAATCTCCAGGCTGTCCAAATAACGAAGGAACGAATGTCCGGGCTGTCAAAATTATGTTAAAACCATTATCCGCATTATCAAAATAACGAAGACACGAATGTTAAGGTTGTCAAAAATCCACGGTCTCTAGATGTCACTATACGTTCCATGCAAAAACATACGAACGAATGTCTTCCTGTGTGAAAACTAGGCTACGACAAATGTCCAGCATTCTCTGTATAATTATGATTAAACTGGCTAATATCTATACAGTATTTAGTTTGAGTATTTGGCGTTACATTAGTCTTAGAAATGACTACGTACTACTTCTACCACGAGAAGACATTGGCCGGGGTACCATACATGGTGTTCAATGACCAGGCATCTACCACGGGTGGTTTATGACACCATGCTGTTATTTAGTATTTGTCTGCACAGTATCTGATCATAACGAGATAATGGGTTTATGCGGAACACAGGGGCTATTAAACAACAGATTTATCAATAAGCAAGATAGATCTTTATTCAAACAGTGCAATATAAAAGCTCTAACAAAGCGTGTCAAATGTGTGAAAAAATGAAGAAAAACAAGTACTTTAATCAAGACAATTTATTAAATGTATTGACACTTATAATGTCAAGTACATATTTATAACTTATTCTGACTTTTCTAAGTCGTTACATCTCGGAATGTTCAAAAGAGTGAAATGTTAAAATCAGATGGGGCATTGCGCGGGACTATTGGAAATTATACACGTTCAGCCTCGTTCTGGAGTTCTGCGAGTCACGTGACTGCGCTCTTATCAATTTTGGCCTATTGTGAAAAGGGTCTATTGGTACTTACCCATATACATGTATGAAATTGTACTTATTTAAATAAAAAAATGTTTGTTCAGAATCAGATATGTCTAGCAGATTGCTAAAATTTTAAAAGGTTGGACTGAATGATTTATTAATTGTTTTCATTCATGGTACATACAGCATATAATATAACCGTGTATTGATTTAATGTTGACATGTGTATTAAATTAAACACTTCAGTAATTGAAACACATGCATGTATTTTACACAAATTATTATATATTATTGCATGCTTATGCAGTAATCATGTTATCCAATATGTCTGAGGATAGTTTATTAGCATATATGGTTTGCATTCCATTCTTATTCATGCTTTGTGTCCCATATATTTGATTTTGAATTTGAACATGTGAAACTATACATGGAGTTATTTGTCTGTGATTGATATCTTTCTCATAATTAACTTTTGTCTGGAACAGGAAATGTAAATAAAGACACATTGAGTTAGTCTTATGATTAAAGGACATATTTTAGGTCTGAATCGTTGAAAATATCATTACACAGCCTTGCATTGTTTGCCTCTCCACTTGCCTGTCAACTACTTAAACATTTTTTGTACAATGATATGAGACACGCTGTATGAAATAGGGTTTAATGCATGTGCGTTAAGTGTCGTCCCAGATTAGCCTGTGCAATCCGAATAGGCTAATCAGGGATGACTATTTCCGCTCTTATGATATTATTGTTTCAAGAAAGTCTCTTCTTAGCAAAAATCAAGTTTAAGCCAAATGTGTCGTCCCTGAATAGCCTGTCTGCACTGCCGCATATCCTCTGTTTTGCATGTGTACATATTTAAGTTTGATACTACTGACACATATTAAAGGTTGATACTACTGGCACATATTAAAGGTTGATACTACTGGCACATATTAAAGGTTGATACTACTGGCACATATTAAAGGTTGATACTACTGGCACATATTAAAGGTTGATACTACTGGCACATATTAAAGGTTGATACTACTGACACATATTAAAGGTTGATACTACTGGCACATATTAAAGGTTGATACTACTGGCACATATTAAAGGTTGATACTACTGGCACATATTAAAGGTTGATACTACTGGCACATATTAAAGGTTGATACTACTGGCACATATTAAAGGTTGATACTACTGGCACATATTAAAGGTTGATACTACTGGCACATATTAAAGGTTGATACTACTGGCACATATTAAAGGTTGATACTACTGGCACATATTAAAGGTTGATACTACTGGCACATATTAAAGGTTGATACTACTGACACATATTAAAGGTTGATACTACTGGCACATATTAAAGGTTGATACTACTGGCACATATTTTAGGTTGATACTACTGACACTACTGAGTGCTTATACAGAGATTTTAAGATACCATATTGTCTGTAGTGTATTCGTCTTTGATATCAGGCAGCAGATAATGTTTCCTTCTAATGATTTTTTCTTAGCAGATTTTGCTAAAACTTCACAGGGATGATTCTTTGGAGACTCTCTTTCAGAGTTGTTTTAAGTTGTTCCGGTTCAGTGCAAATGTACTACACGAGAGCTAAGAAACAATTTAAAATGAATACTTCAGTAATGTTCTCTAATCCCTGAAACCACAAGAGTCAGGGCTTTAATTTTTTTTGTGAAACATCGTCTAATAGTCCATAGCTAAATTTTTTTGAAGTTGTACTCCTTCGGTAAAAATTGACCATACCCCCATCAGAGGATTCGACTACTGCCTATGTCTGTCTTCTTTTATACTGTTCCTTCTACCTTATTATCACTGGGCACAACACAAGCGTTCTCATGGGATTGAATATGAGATGCAACTGATTGGACTTTCAGTTTAGTCACACTTCCATGTATGGATTGTTTTCAACTGTATGCTTCCTTTTGTTTCAGTCAGCGTCGAAGATGGGTGAACCTGGTTCCCACAACTTTGCTACAATACGCACAACGTCAATAGTGAACAAGCAGATACAAGAGCACGAGCATTCCAATGAGCTGAAGGAGCAGTTTGCAGGATACAAACGCATGCGTAAACAGCACCAGAAGCAGCTGCAACAGGTGGGTAGACAGTTTTGACACTCATTTGGAAGTGTGAGGGAAATTTCTCAAATAGATAATATGTAAAATTTAGATTTTAGATGTAATTCTTAGATTTGAAGCAGTTATTCAATATCTTTTTGTACTAACTGATAGCAATTTAAACTTGTTAACTGCTTATATTTTCCTTGAAGAATTTCAGTTGTAAGACTTAGGTGACAAGCTGCACTAAACATTGAAATGACATGAGATTTCTTTTGTGACAGACTGGACAAATGAAATTGGGGATGCATATTTGTTTAGCTATGGCATTGAAAATCACAAATTATGGTGAAAAGGAGATTTTATTGATCAGTTAAATTCATATTTATTTGATTACAACTATTAATTTAATCCATTTACTTAAGTTTTAGCGATAAGAAAGTTTTATCTCTTGAATATTGCAATGTGACTCTGGAATTTGTCCAAATCAGGTCATAAAAATGTCAAAGAAAGTACTAAAGGTATTTATGTTGCCAGTTTTAGTCAAGTTAGGCAATGCTTAAAAATATTAAAGTAAAAAAATGAGTTGCTTGATATTGATATAGCAGCATAAGGTGTTTAGATTCAGTTCAGTTTAGATTAGTTAAATAAGCTCAGGTGGGCTTTTGTGAATGCTTTTTGTTGGTTATATGATGTCTGTCTTTAACATTTGCTTTGCTTTTGGGAACACTCTAGAAAACTCATTTATTGACCAATCTTCATGAAACTGACTCCTATTAATATCTTTGCCACATCGAAAACTGGGTCACATTGGATAAAAAAAATAGGGCAATAATTCAAATAAAATAGATTATGAACGCTTTTGCGGCCTCATTTACTGCCAAGCCTTCAGAACATTTGTCCCAATGATATCTCATTCGAGTTCATAATTGGGTCACTAGGTCAAATTAAAAAAAATGCTTGTGAACACAGAACACTCTAAAGGTTACATTAATAGCCCTCATTCCATAATTCAGATTTATTTGCACACAGATTTTTTTAAATTAGTTTGAGTCTGAGTTACATGTGGTCAAAAACTAGGTTTCTAGGTCACATTAAAGAAAAAGCATGTGGACATAAGATACCACATTAATTGCTAATCTTGTGAAAACTCAGAACAATTTCCCCCATGATTTTTCAGTAAGTTAAAAAATAGTGTGGTGTGGTGTTATCTAGGTTTATAAACTAGTTTACTCCATCAAATAAAACAAAAAAGTTTATGAATACGGTAGATTCATCATTTATTGCTGATCTTGGTTAGAACATTAGTCCCAATTATATCTGGACTGGCTCAAATGGTGTCAATAAGTCAAATACAAGTAAAAGCCTTTAAACACTCATTAGGTCAAATTTAGTGCAAAATATTCATGAAGCCTGCTCTGGATATTTGTATAATTAAATCTTAGTCAAGTGAGATATGATTCCAGTCCATGTAAAAAACCTAGCTACCACGAGGTTGGGAGGTTTTCCTTTATGGCTGTTATAAAACATTCTGAACAATTTAGAAATCATATTTGTAATCCACTGACCATGATGGAAAATGTTAAATATATATATATATATATATATTTTTTTGGATAAAAACAGATTTTATATTAATATTCTACTTTGTTATAAAACATGTGATGCAAACTTTGCTACAATCGCTATTATGTAAAATTAAACCCGTGTTTTGATTAAATAATTTGAAAGTTAAGTCCAAATGCAGTCAATTTTAAGCTCACCTGTGAACTTTATCAGGCATCCGCAGTTGTGTGTTTTTGTGTTGTCAACTTTTAGCTTGTATCCCCACCAAGGGCCACATTTGTTTAGCTCAATGAAGCATGTAGTGTTCCAATTAATCTATTTAGGTCCTCCAATGTCCCCCATTTGTCTTCATGCAGTATGTGTGGTTAACATTTTAGGTCCTCTAATGTCCCCCATCTGTCTTTACTATGCGGTGTGTGTGGTCAACTTAAAGCATGTTATTGTACAAGTGGCCATAATTTCATCCAATCTAGATAAACCTTGCTGAAAATGTTAATCTTAGAAATTGCTAGGCTGGTAAGTATTGTGTCACTTGTGTCCAAAAATACTGAGTAGGACTGTTTCTTTTTAAATTTGGTCAAAATTTAAATCTTGATAAAGGGAGGTTGACTTTGAATTTGTGTCACTTGAATCCTTAAACTAGGTCACTGGGTCAAATCTTAGTAAAACCTTGTTATCTCTAGAGGGTAGATTTATGACTATTATATGTTATTACTGTGTTGTCCACATTTATGACTCGATCTGTATAAAACTTTGTCAAAAGGTTAATCTTGAAAAGATGTAGGTCGATTTTGAATCTTTGTCATGTGCCTTTAAAAACTAGGTCACTTTGTTAAATCTTAGGAAAAGATTTTCATTGTTTGTATCATTAAAGAGGCCATATTTATGATAAAATCTCAATGAAACTTGGTAATAATTTTTATTTTGACAATTTTACCCCAAGTCAATCTTGATCAAAAGCTGGTGGTCCAAATGTTCATCTTGGTAATATCGAGGCCGTATTGGATTCTGAGTCATGTGCTATCTATAAACTACGTCCACAGGTCATATCTTAATACAAATTTTAATACTCATGCTTGGTCAGAATATTTATCTTGACAATAAATAGGCCAAGTTTGAATCTGGGTCAGTTGTGTCTCAAAATTAGGTCACCATGTCTAATCTAAATTGAAAACATGTTAACACTCAAGGGTTGTATTTATATCTCAATCTTGATTAAACTTGGTCAGAATGTTTATCTTGACAATTTTGAAAGCGGATTATGAACCTGGGTCAAGTGAGGTGAACTCAGGTGAGTGCTTAAGGAACATCATTGCCAGCTTGTTTATATTTTGAACACATTTTCCAATGTCCTGTGATAATATGTCACTGGGATATCATTCCGAGAAATGGGGACAACTCACTGTTGCATTCATTGTTGCTGCAGATGGAGGCTAAATATAAGGCTGAAATGGACGAACACAAACAGAAGCTTGACCGGGAGTATGACTCTAACTCTAATAACTTCAAGATGGAGATAGAAAAGCTCAAGCGAAAAATGATTGCTGATCTGGAGAAACGGGTATGTACCAAAATACTGGATACAATTACCAGTTGTGAACTTTTATTATACCACCGCATTGATATCTGCCTGATATATCGTTGCCTGATATATTTTTAGCTCGGCTGTTTTCGGAGAAAACCCAAGGTATTGTCATAGCCAGCTCTTCGTCCGCCGTCGACGTCGTGCTATAACCTTGACATTTGTCTCTAAAATCAAAGTGCTTCCACATACAACTTTGAAACTTCATATGTAGATGCACCTTGATGAGTTCTACAGGCCACACCCATTGTTTGGTCACTAGGTCAAAGGTCAAGGTCATTGTGACCTCTATAAAAAATCAAAAAAAATCTGACAATCTTTCATTTATTCAAAACTGCACCCGCAGCCGAGTGTTGGCACCCGTTATGCGGTGCTCTTGTTTTATATCCTGGTCAACAGGAAGTTCTTATATCAGTCATGTGTGGATGATGGTCATATTACTCGAAATCAACTATAAAGTAATCATTTTTAGTAAAATCAAATCTCATTCAACAAAACAATCAATTTGATACCAAGATCGTGTAATATATTTTAAACACAAAATGCAACAAAAACAGCAAAAAACATTTTTTACAACTATTAAGCACGCGTGCACGTGACGTCATTATAAACACTTGGACCGACAAAAGTCATATTCTTTCCCTCTTAAACTGCAGCTTTTTAGCGATTTGTTCATTATTTCTTTAAAATCGGGCATGTAGAGATATGATAAACAGTAAAACAGGTTACTGCCTGATCTTTTTGTAATATATCAGGCTCGGCACGAATAAAATAACGGCTCGGCATTATTCTAAGCCTTGATATTAAAAAGATCAGGCAGTAACCTGTTATTCTCTATATAACTAGTAGGTCTTGCATCTTTAATAGTGTTTTTGTCTCAAATATAGTTTCCACATTTTCAGTCACTGTGTCAATCTGTCATTGTGCACTGTTGGGTTTCTGCTCAATCAGTCACTGTGACACTCTGTCATCATGCACTGTTGGGTTTCTGCTCAATCAGTCACTGTGACACTCTGTCATTGTGCACTGTTGGGTTTCTGCTCTATCTGTCACTGTGTCACTCTGTCATCATGCACTGCTGGGTTTCTGCTCAATCAATCACTGTGTCACTCTGTCATCATGCACTGTTGGGTTTCTGCTCAATCAGTCACTGTGTCACTCTGCCATCATGCACTGTTGGGTTTCTGCTCAATCAGTCACTGTGTCCATCTGACATCATGCACTGTTGGGTTTCTGCTCAATCAGTCACTGTGACACTGTCATTGCACTGTTGGGTTTCTGCTCAATCAGTCACTGTGTCACTCTGTCATCATGCAATGTTGGGTTTCTGCTCAATCAATCACTGTGTCACTCTGCCATCATGCACTGTTGGGTTTCTGCTCAATCAGTCACTGTGTCCATCTGTCATCATGCACTGTTGGGTTTCTGCTCAATCAGTCACTGTGTCACTCTGTCATCATGCACTGTTGGGTTTCTGCTCAATCAGTCACTGTGTCACTCTGTCATCATGCACTGTTGGGTTTCTGCTCAATCAGTCTCTGTGTCACTCTGTTATCATGAACTGTTGGGTTTCTGCTCAATCAGTCACTGTGTCACTCTGTTATCATGCACTGTTGGGTTTCAGCTCAATCAGTCACTGTGTCCAACTGTCATCATGCACGGTTGGGTTTCTGCTCAATCAGTCACTGTGTCACTCTGTCATTATGCACTGTTGGGTTTCTGCTCAATCAGTCACTGTGTCACTCTGTTATCATGCACTGTTGGGTTTCTGCTCAATCAGTCACTGTGTCACTCTGTTATCATGCACTGTTGGGTTTCTGCTCAATCAGTCACTGTGTCCAACTGTCATCATGCACTGTTGGGTTTCTGCTCAATCAGTCACTGTGTCACTCTGTCATTATGCACGGTTGGGTTTCTGCTCAATCAGTCACTTTGTCATCGTGCACTGTTGGGTTTCAGCTCAATCAGTCACTGTGTCACTCTGTCATCATGCACTGTTGGGTTTCTGCTCAATCAGTCACTGTGTCACTCTTGTCAGCGTGCACTGTTGGGTTTCTGCTCAATCAGTCACTGTGTAACTTTTCATCGTGAACTGTTGGGTTTCTGCTTAATCAGTCACTGTGTCACTTTGTCATCGTGCGCATCTGGGTTTCTGCTCAATCAGTCACTGTGTCACTCTGTCATCATGCACTGTTGGGTTTCTGCGCAATCAGTCACTGTGACACTCTGTCATCATGCACTGTTGGGTTTCTGCTCAATCAGTCACTGTGACACTCTGTCATTGTGCACTGTTGGGTTTCTGCTCTATCTGTCACTGTGTCACTCTGTCATCATGCACTGCTGGGTTTCTGCTCAATCAATCACTGTGTCACTCTGTTATCATGCACTGTTGGGTTTCAGCTTAATCAGTCACTGTGTCCAACTGTCATCATGCACGGTTGGGTTTCTGCTCAATCAGTCACTGTGTCACTCTGTCATCATGCACTGTTGGGTTTCTGCTCAATCAGTCACTTTGTCACTCTGTCATCGTGAATTGTTGGGTTTCTGCTCAATCAGTCACTGTGTCACTCTGTCATCATGCACTGTTGGGTTTCTGCTCAATCAGTCACTGTGTCACTTTGTCATCATGAATTGTTGGGTTTTTGCTCAATCAGTCACTGTGACACTTTGTCATCATGCACTGTTGGGTTTCTGCTCAATCAGTCACTGTGCCACTCTGTCATCATGCACTGTTGGGTTTCTGCTCAACCAGTCACTGTGTCCATCTGTCATCATGCACTGTTGGGTTTCTGCTCAATCAGTCAGTTTGTCATCATGCACTGTTGGGTTTTTGCTTAATCAGTCACTGTGACACTAGGACATCATGCACTGTTGGGTTTCTGCGCAATCAGTCACTATGTCACTCTGTCATCATGCACTGTTGGGTTTCTGCTCAATCAGTCACTGTGTCACTCTGTCATCATGCACTGTTGGGTTTCTGCTCAATCAGTCACTTTGTCACTCTGTCATCATGCACTGTTGGGTTTCTGCTCAGTCAGTCACTGTGTCACTCTGTCATCGTGAATTGTTGGGTTTCTGCTCAATCAGTCACTGTGTCACTCTGTCATCATGCACTGTTAGGTTTCTGCTCAATTAGTCACTGTGTCACTCTGTCATCATGCACTGTTGGATTTTTGCTCAATCAGTCATTGTGACACTCTGTCATTGTGCCCTGTTCTGTTTTTGCTCAATCAGTCACTTTGTCACTCTGTATGCATGCACTGTTGGGTGTGTGCTCAATCAGTCACTGTGTCACTCTGTCATCATGCACTGTTGGGGTTTTTTCTCAATCAGTCATTGTGTCACTTTGTCATCATGCATTGTTGGGTTTCTGCTCAATCAGTCACTGTGTCACTCTGTCATTGTGCACTGTTGGGTTTCTGCTCAATCAGTCACCGTGTCCATCTGTCATCGTGCACTGTTGGGTTTCTGCTCAATTAGTCACTGTGTCACTCTGTCATCTTGAACTGTTGGGTTTCTGCTCAATCAGTCACTGTGTCACTCTGTCATTGTGCACTGTTGGGTTTCTGCTCAATCAGTCACTGTGCCACTCTGTCATCATGCACTGTTGGGTTTCTGCTCAATCAGTCACTGTGTCCATCTGTCATCATGCACTGTTGGGTTTCTGCTCAATCAGTCACTGTGTCACTTTTTCATTGTGCACTGTTGGGTTTCAGGCTTTTTCCGCCCATAGACACGGGTCCGAATATTGGCCCCATTCCCAATTCAAATCTGGTTGTTTTTTTCCCAATTGAAAAAAAAAATCCCAATTCGAACTTCAAACGATCGGAAGCTTGATTTTTTTCGGCTGCTAAAAAACGTAAAATAACGGTACCTTAAACCGCAAACTAAACATTGCCGAAAACCCGCGAGTTTTGAGCCCGGCTTGATATCGATCAATACCGCGCGCACGTTTATGTACAGGTTACCATTAAACGTCATGGCGTCTCACTGCAGTTAATACTACGTTCCGAAAAAAAAGAAAGAAAGATGCAAAAATACGCCGACAATTTTGTCTCTTTTTAAAAAGCAAACTGAAAAACCAACAACATCGGATGAGGTAAGTATAAGAATGCAACGAAATAATTCTAGTAATAAACGAAGAATGTTATAAATGATTTCCGAAATTCAACAAGATGCGAGCGACAACCGACATAGAGTCTTTCTGCCAATCTGGGTTGTTTTGTTTCTGTTATCTGGAATTGATTATAGATCTATTCATTTGTTAGATAGTGTTTTTTTGATATTCTTCTTATTTTAAGGCATTGAATCTGTACTAAAATCTTAAACATGCATGCATTATGCCCAAATGCAATATAAAAGGTAACTAATTGTTTGTGGAGCAGTGTATTATAAATAACACTAGCTTTTACGCAGTGAAATGCTTTTATTTCAGCAGCCACAAGAGACAGATTTGATACATCAAACAAAAGTAACCAGGACTGACTCCTCTGCAACAAATTCCAAGACATGAAAGAGAGGAGAATTAGTTTGTGAGAACTTAAAGTCCTCCGGTTCTGAAGCTGATGCCACATATGCAATTGTTATTGTCTTGTTACTTTGACATTGAGGTTAAGAAATTTTGAAAACTGACACTGTGTTTGTTTATATTTTATTAACATAGGCATGGTAATGTACACTTATCACAAATATTCATAATATTTTATAAAAAATTTATAATATGATTACAAAATAGCCATTATTTACCAGTTAACAGCTTTTTTGAAATATAAGAAACACTATTTACATGCCATTATTTTTCCCAATTGAGCCAGTTTTGCAATTAACTTTTTCCTAAAATGGGATTTTTCACGATGCGAAATTCCCAAAATTCCAGTGTGGCGTTTACCCAAAATGGAGCGGAAAAAGCCTGGGTTTCTGCTCAATCAGTCACTGTGTCACTCTGTTATCATGCACTGTTAGGTTTCTGCTCAATCAGTCACTGTGTCACTCTGCCATCATGCACTGTTAGGTTTCTGCTCAATCAGTCACTGTGTCACTTTGTCATCATGCACTGTCGGGGTTTTTGCTCAATCAATCACTGTGTCACTCTGTCATTGTGCACTGTTAGGTTTCTGCTCAATCAGTCACTGTGTCCATCTGTCATCATGCACTGTTAGGTTTCTGCTCAATCAGTCACTGTGTCCATCTGTCATCATGCACTGTTGGGTTTCTGCTCATTCAGTAACTGTGTCACTTTTTCATCATGCACTGTTGGGTTTCTGCTCAATCAGTCACTGTCTCGCTTTGTCATTGTGCACTGTTAGGTTTCTGCTTAATCAGTTACTGTGCCACTCTGCCATCATGCACTGTTAAGTTTCTGCTCAATCAGTCACTGTGTCACTCTGTCATCATGCACTGTCGGGTGTTTTGCTCAATCAGTCACTGTGTCACTCTCTCATCATGCACTGTAGGGGTGTTTGCTCAATCAGTCACTGTGACACTCTGTCATTGTGCACTGTTGGGTTTCTGCTCAATCAGTCACTGTGTCACTCTGTCATCATGCACTGTTGGGTTTCTGCTCAATCAGTCACTGTGTCACTCTGTCATTGTGCACTGTTGGGTTCTGCTCAATCAGTCACTGTGTCACTATGTCATCGTTAACCGTTGGGTTTTTGCACAAGGATAACGACCATTGAACTATTTCCTTTGTGAATTTTGGTTCTTTAATTCCGGAGCATTACTGAACTGAAAGAGGCATCAACTTGGAGCTTTATATTAAGGTGGATTTCATAGAAGGGACACACTTATGTATTGTTGTCTGATTGTGAACAACATCAGTTTGGATTGAGGTATTGTTAAGAAATGCTGTGTGTAGGTAGCTCACATGCAGCCTAGATTGGGATTGCATTCGAGTTAAGTAAGTTACAGATGAAGGTCACTCTCACAAAAAATACACAAATGGTTTCAGCTTTAAAACACAAGTTTGGGTTGATGTAATTTTGTTTTCGAAAATATGCCATACATTACTAATCATTGTTTTGTAAGACCCAAATTCTCATAGTCATTTCTGTTCCAGCAACGTAGCAATTTAGATAATGAGAAGAAGCTGATTAAGCAGATAAGTACGGAGCAAGAGAGGGAAAAGAAGAATTTCCTTGCTCAACAGAAGAAGGATTACAAAACTACAAAGGAGCAAATCAAAAGGGTAAATACGTCCCAACACTTAGTGGATTTTTTTATCAATAACCAGTTAGTATTTTGGTTGCAATAAAAGGCTCAAAGCTCTTTTATTAAATGGATATATTTTCATAACATTGGACATACAACCTTTGACAAACAGAAATTGACACAAACTGTGTTATTTTGCAAATTTTTTGTGGCAATATATACATAATTTCTCAATATGAATTTATAATGAACAATTCCAAAAATGTACCAGTCCCAAACTTGTAAAGTTCATGCAATCTTGACACCTGTTGGGCAAAAAGCTAGTTTTTTTAAATTTTTGTTTATCTTTAATGATGTTTTCATTATCAACCAGGTATTTAATATGTTTAGGTTCTTGGATAAAACAAATGTTAGATTTCAGAATTTTTTTTTATGCCCCCGGATCGAATGATCGGGGGTATATTGTTTTTTGCCTGTCATTCTGTCACACTGTCATTCTGTCCCAAAACTTTAACCTTGGTTAAAGTTTTGCGATAAGTTTTGCAATATTGAAGATAGCAACTTGATATTTGGCATGCATCTCATGGAGCTGCACATTTTGAGTGGTGAAAGGTCAAGGTCATCCTTCAAGGTCAAAGGTAAAATATATGGCTTCAAAGCGGCGCAATAGGAGGCATTGTGTTTCTGACAAACACATCTCTTGTTTAAATTAGACATTTTACATTCTAATTGTGTTTCTTTTCTATGCCCTGAGTAAGGTGGCATATAGTCCATATAAACGGACTCCCAGAGCCTTTGATAATTTTTGCTATGGCGGCTCTGGCAGTCCATATGCACCCCTTCATAAACATGGGTGCAGTTCAGCGCAGCGAATCCGTGCGCTTCACTAAACAGACGTCGTTCGAGACAAAGTGAGGAAAATAATGAATAAACTTTATAAACATGTTAAATTTACCTGAATGGCAACCTACGGATGTTATCCTTTGCATGCACCCTATAAAAACACGACGATGTTTCAACACACTTTTCTCGCTGACATGTTAATTAAATTTGAAACAGTGTATTCTGTATCGAATACCACATCGTTATCGACTTTATAGGCTGGAGCACATAACCCGACGTGCAAAATATTGGTGTACTGCGACCTAACCAATATTGGGTCAATTTTCCAATATGGCGGATACAGCGTACAAAACAAAACCTAAGCCAATAAAATCAATTATTTCTTGCTTTAATGGTACCATTTGGATGAGTTTGTGGTTTAGATAGGTAAACTTAAATAAGTTCTTGCAGTTTCAGTGTTCCTTAACCCTTGCATTTTTGATAACATATTGCACCCATGGACAAGAGAGAGCGCATTGCAACTCGAAGCAGCCCATTGGGCTATAAAGCTTAGAGTTGAATTATTGCAACTAGGTGGCATATAGCTGTCGCACTGTCTGTCTGTTGGACAGGTATTTTGTTCTCTGTTTTTATGGCGCTTTTAGATATTGAGCTGATTTTTGGTATGTTAGTCTAGCTACATGACCTACAGATGAAGTGTGAGTTTCGTTCTGGTCCATTGATTTTTGGCGAAGTTATGGGCCTTGGACTTAGCCATTTTCTCTATAATAATAGTTAGCTGGCATCGAGGTATTGTCATAGCCAGCTTGCCGTCCGGCGTCGTGATAAAACCTTCACATTTTGTTAACCTTTTGAACATTGGCTCTTAAAGGGACTGTCAACCACGAATGAAGAAAAAAGAAAAGTTCTAAAATACCGTATTTGTTTACAATTATTAGTTTATATTGATTAAATATCACGACTGGTATATTACATTACTTGAAAAAAGTTAATATTTTCAGTATATTTGGGAATAAAATTTCGCGATGTGAAATCGAAAGTACATCGCAAAAATAGGTGATATTACGATATACACACTATAACTATCCCAAGTAGATTGATATTTTATATATTAGATATATACAATTCACCAAGCATGCACAATTTGGATTCCTGGGTTTACCACGTTGAGATGATGATCAATCTACTGGCGTTATTTATAGTTAACTGGTAGTTACCTGGTAGACATACCCAGTAAAATTTATTACCAAATATACTGAAAATATGAAAACTTAACAACTTTTTTCAAGTAATGTAATATACCAGTCATGATATTTTAATCAATATAAACTAATAATAGTAAAAAAAATACGGTATTTTACAACTTTTATTTTCTTTGTCGTCGTGGTTGACAGTCCCTTTAAATCAAAGTGCTTCCACCTACAACTTTGAAACTTCATATGTAGGTGCACTTTGATGAGTTCTACATGCCACACCCATTTTGGGGTCACTAGGTCAAAGGTCAAGGTCACTGACCTCTAAAAAGAAAATATTCTGACAAACTTTCATTTATTCAAAACTGCACCCGCAGCCAAGCGTTTGCACCTGTTATGCGGTGCTCTTGTTTGTTTATGAGTCTACCTACATTACTAACAGATGAAGTGCGAGTTTCACTCCAGTCCAGTAGTTTTTTGGTGAAGTTATGGGCCATGGACTTAACATTATTTTATTTTCTAAAACAGTTGCTGTGCGGCTTCAAGGCACAGTTGGGGGCATTGTAATTCAAAAGAAGGGTCTTGCATCATTTATTTAATACCTTTACAATCATTGTTCATGCTTTCACAAACTTCTTGTATTATGTTAGCTCTGCTGCTGTGAGCAAAGAATGTTATCTTACTTGCCAAAAGAAAAAATGCCATGAACAATATCAAGATGTTTATTACAAAAAAAAGGTGTGGTACAACAAACTTTTTGCCTATTTTCAGAATATAGATTCAACAACACCTAAAAAGGAGAGGGAAGATGCAATACGAAACCAGAAAGAGCAGGTAACTCTACGACAGAAGCAGCTTGAAGAGCGACTAGTGCGTGAACAAAAAGAGAAACTCGAGTACGAGGTCCGAAAGTTCCGGCGACGGAGGTATTTACAACATCACCAGCTTGAACAAGAACTTCTCAGGGAGGTGAGCAATTACTGTGTGGATTCCACCTGTTTATTTTTAGCTCTCAGGAGCACAAAGAGCTCAAGATGAACTTTTGTTAACACCTTTTGTCTGATCTTCATGTAACTGGGTCATAACATTTGTTCCAATGAAATCTTGGAGGACTTCAAAACAGGATCAAATGAAGTAAAAAAAACACTAAGTCACCGAGTCAAATTGAAAAAAGGCTTATAAACACTCTTTTTTTAAACATGATTAACAGTTTTGTTTTTATGGTATCTCCTCTGAGTTTGAAAATGATTCTGTTTTGTTTATAAACATGGCGCCAAGGGGGGGGGGGGGGAGTTTTCCTTATATTCCAATAGTGGAGCATTTTTTAAATCTAGAAGTCGTGTGTATTATCCAATCTTAATGCAACTTGGTCAGAACTTTTGTTTTTATGATATCTAGGCTGAGTTAAAAAAGGTTTCTGTTTGTTAAAAAACTTCGCAGGTAGGGGACGGGGCAGTTTTTATTATATGGCTATTGTGAAACTGTGCTTTAGCTAGGCCTGAATGGAAGGGGGCTCTACCCTGCCCTTCCAAAGCCCCGCCCTGCCATTCCGAGGCCACACCCTGCTGTTTCGCTATTGACTACAAGTTTCAAAACATATGGGCATGTTTGATACCAAATAGCACCTAAATGCCCTCCGAAGTGTTTGATTTAAGATTGCAGTGTTGCAACGAGATATAACGGGACAAGCTATAAGTAACCTGGCCCATTTCCTGTCACTTTATGTTTATTATTTTATACTTTCTTAGCATATTTTAGCTGAATGAAAGATATTGAAACTTCCAGCAAACGATTGTGAATCAGGCCCGCCATTTTCATTTAAAGCTAGAATGGACCAGTGGTTACAAATTTATCAAAACAATTTTTTGAAGAAATATCATGCATGTTTACTGATCACATATGGTTTAAAAATAAACCTCATAACTATTTTAAGTAAAAAAAGCTAATTATATCGTTTTTCGTTGTTCACTTGCCACGTTTTGCAAGCCAGACTTGTTAGAGACCCAAAACCTGATAACTGTCATCCACGCCGAGAAAGAGTTTGATCATTTATGCCAGAGTTCTCAGTTCTTCCACTTTATTGTCCCCTACCGGTTTCACCGGAGGGGACTAATGGTTTGCGCTCCGTCTGTCAGTCCGTCCGTCCGTCACACTTTTCTGGATCCTGAGATAACTTTCAAAGTTCTTAATATTTTTTCATGAAACTTGAAACATGGATAGATGGCAATATGGACATTATGCACGTCATTTCATTTTGTTCCTACGTCAAAAATTCTAGTTGCTATGGCGACAAATAGACTAGAAATACTGCTGAAAATGGTGGTTTTCTGGATCCTGCGATAACTTTAAAAGTTCTTAATATTTTTGCATGAAACTTGCAACATGGATAGATGGCAATATGGACATTATGCACGTCATTTCATTGCTCCTACGACAAAAATTGTGGTTGCTATGGCAACCAAAATAAAAATAAAAAATATTCTGAAAATGGTGGAATTTCTGACAATGGTGGAGCCGGTAGGGGACAATATTGCTTGACAATAGCCTTGTTTATTTTAAATGGACGCATAATATGAATATTGTGTTCAATGGAATATTTTTGAAAGTAGTGTATCATAGAAAAAATAAACTATTTTTTTATTATATGTGTCGCGGAAAAGAATGTTTATTATGAATGATTAAAATAGTCCACTATTTGCTGCATCGTAATCATGTGGGTTTTTTGCACAGCATAGGTCATTCAAATCTGAGGAAGGGAAAATATATATAAAACTGGCAAATAAGTGTAGCCTATTCAGGTGTTCAGGAACGATTTCCAGATGTGCTGACCGAGTACAGTTAACATTTGTGGTTAGATAATTAAACAAGTTTCCTCTTATCGTGACACTGTACTATTTTGTTAGTGTTTGTTTTCTCATTTTGAAAGCAAAACTTTGTTTATCGATAGTCAATTACTATTTTTCAATGACAATTTAGTGACTTTACGTACACGTGTTGAAACAAGTAAATCCCTCGCTTTATTAAATTATAAGAAAAATGTCACTAGATCTGTTTTGCTTTCCAAGTACTCTGTACTCTTTGTGAACCTAGATCTTTCTGTACATCAGATTTATGTTTAAAATGTGTGCACAAGATGTGGTAAAATAAGTCACCTTCAGTGCTCTTCAGTTATACAAATACATGTTCAGCATATGAGAATGATAAAACTCATTTCAGGAACTCAGTAAACGTCAAGCCCAACTGGAATACGAGCATCAAATGCTGTTAAGACACCACGAATCGACAAGAGATCTAGAGGTCAAACAATTGAAATGTATACAAGAATTACGTGATGAACACATTAAAAAACAGCATTTTACAGAGCGACAGAATCAGCAGAATTATAATTTAAAAGCAGAGCAAGATCTTCGAAAAAAGCATGCATTAGAACAAAAACAACAACCAAGAAGTCTTCGGGTAAGAATTTAATATTCAGATTTTCGAGATTTATATGCGCCCTGGCTTTGAGTTGTAGAATTGTGACAGAAAAAAGATAGTGAAAGTGTTTGATTAATTGCCTTTTGTATTGTGACATATATTGCATTATAAATGATTTTTTATTTACATAACTGCTATAGAATTTGGAACACCGAAATAAAATCACAACTGAATTTCTATTAAATTGTTTATGCAGTAAGAATTGCTTTTTAAGTTCATATAGAACACATTTAGCACATATGTTTTCGAGGCCATTGCCTACAACTACAAATAAACTGATGATGTACCATTACTTTGACAGTTTTAGGCTTATTTTAACATAAAAGTATAATGCATAATCAAAGTGAATCAAAAGCTAAACTATATTAAGCAGTCTGAGTAGTCAGAATTTTAAATTTAATACTTATATAGGGAGTGAAAAGTTGCAAATTAAGCAAGTTTTTAAGCATGTTTGCAAGTCAGAAGAGCTAGGTTAGGTTCTCTGTGTTCTAGCAAAAGGAACTGCTGATTCGCAGACAGTTCCACGAGGCTGTTAAGACTCAGCAGAAGCAATACAAAGCACTTAAGGACCATATCATAGCCACAACACCAAAGAATGAGGTGAAAGCAGTTGCCAAGAAGCTGAAGGAAGAACAGATGCGCAAGCTGGCCATTCTGGGGGAGCAGTACGAGCAGAGCATTGCAGAGATGCTGCAGCAGCAAAATGTAATTTCCGTTCTGTGCATTCTTTATGATTGTGTGCGTACAGCAGTTAAACATGATTTCTCTAATTTCTCAGGTTATGTGTGAGTGCAATAAGAGTATTTTTAGCAGTTATTAGAACTTGTTGGCTAGAATTTGGCTTTTAAAATGAAATTGCATATTCTAAGTAACCTTCAGTATAACTGCTATTTGGTACAAAAAATCATTTGTTTAGGCTTTGCGAAGCTTGCCAGAGGCTTATCACTAGCTTGAATATTGTTGGTGCTCTTAAAATCATTTCCTGTTAAGCCATTTTATTTGCTAGGCTATTTTCAAAGAAAACCCGAGCTATTGTCATAGCCAGCTTGTTGTGTCGTCCGCCGGCGGCGTGCTAAAACCTTAACGTTGGCTCTAAAATCAAAGTGCTTCCACCTACAACTTATATGTAGATGCACCTTGATGAGTTCTACACGCCACACCCATTTTTGGGTCACTAGGTTAAAGGTCAAGGTCACTGTGACCTCTAAAGAAAAAAAAATTCTGACAAGCTTTCGCAGCCGATGGTGGCACCCGTTATGCGGTGCTCTTGTTGTCCATTATTATTGTAAGTCATAGTAGCCAGTTGTTATTTTTTGTACTTTTGCAACTAAATATTCCTATCCATATGTTGTCTCAGTGGCTGGAGGGTAGGCAGTAACATACAGTTCTTAAGAAATTGATAACTAATGAGCTCACCCCAAATGATAGAAATGTGGAGGAAAATAGACTCATCAGACTTTCCATATGCATCATATTACAGTTCTTTACAGGGCCATTTAATAAACTTATAATCTATCACTGTAATATAATGTTCCACTGTAGATGAGGCTGGATGACTCCCAGTTAGCAGAGGAACACGAGCTGAAGCAGAAGTTGCAACAGGAGTTGGAACTGTTGATTGCCTACCAGAGCAAAATCAAAATGCAGACGGACACCCAGCATCTGAGGGAACGAAAGCACCTTGAGGAGATGATTTCTATACGGAAAGCTATCCTGGAACAAAAGGTTGGACTAGAAATGAAAGCCATTGGCATTTTTATGTGCACATTGTAAATAAAAGATAAATTCATAAGCAATTGGGTTCTGTCCGGGATGTTATTTAATGAAATAGCAATAAGAAATGTGTGGATTTTACATCATTTTATAAACATTTAGAGTGTTGTCCTAAATATCAATATTTTACTTCTATTATTTATTGTGCTTTTTGATTTCCACAAATTTTTGCAATTGATAATAATCTTTTGGTTTATGTTTTTAGCCGTTGTAGAAATTAAATTGAGATCTGCATTTTAAGGTCATAACAGATTAGCAGCAAACATTAAACTGTGAGCGATTGTGATTTGTAAATAGTTTGCTATCAATTCAATCATAATAAAGTATTTTTTACTCCACTATGCTTGTCAGTGTGCAAGAATTGTAATGCTTTCATAGGCAGAAGCCTTATTCAAATCAAGATCAGTTTATAAATTTAATTTGTTTGGCACACATCTTTTAAAGTAATACAAAATTAATGTAATATCTGCACATTTTCCAGATGGAAGAGGAGTCAGCCAAGTTTGAACAAGACCGTGCTGAGAGGATCCGTTGTTGCCGCGAGCGACAGAGTAACGAGATGGATGAGTTTGATCACGAGACCGTCAAACTGGGCATGAACTCCCGGGACCTTGTGCAGGCCTCTGTGACGGACAATCAGTATGACGACATCAGCGTGCGTGGCAGTATGATCAGCCTCAACTCCAGTAGCAGCAGCAGCTCCTTCACTTCACAGCATAACAATAAACAGACCTATGTATCATAACGAGCTGGAGTAACGCTGGGAGAGCCCACCAGCCCGATTAATAACACCTTACCACCGCAGTTCCTACCAGCCTTGACCGGTTGAATCTGGTGTGAAGATTATCAGAGTGGCGTCTTTGTTCGAATCTTTGTCAAACTTTGTTTTTCAAGTCTGGTGTAGGCAGATTGAAAATGCTAGTATTGATAATAACAGTGCTTTGTTTCATTTTGGAACTATGTGGGCAAAGTGTCCTGAATTAAGTCATCATGTGTAATGATTCATAGTTCAAGCGTTCAGCATGTTTTATTTTCAAAGCATGCTCCAGATCATTCAAATGTGTGTGTGCAGCAACATACATGTACTTCAAACATAAGCAAACTGAAACCTTAATATATGGTCCACTGTGACAAATGAATTGTAAGTTTAAGTCAATAGATGTTGTTGCTCATAAGCAACAGTTTAAACTATGAAATGTTGTCAGTGTTACATTTTTATGTTATAACTTTGGTGCATGTGTTTACAATACTATAAATTTTGTAAACACAAAATAAGCACTATAATTATGTGATATGTAGCCTGTGAGAATTGAGTCAATATGGAGGCCAAATTCTTCTGTTTAATGTGTGGTTACTGGAACCTCAGTCTGCTTTAATGCTGATTTAGTGTACATAGTCTACTCCCACATGAGTTGTGTGATCACTTGTTTGGGAAACCTTGTATCTTATCATGTACAAATTATGTTTGTCTTGTGCTAATACTAATAGTGTCCAAGTGTTGGGGGTGATCATAATAGCCCAGATTGTATCCACTTTTGAGCTAGCTAAGGTGTTTATACTACAGTTATCATTTATTGGATTGTTAATCATTATATGCAGCTACTGTTTGTGTATCTTCTGTGTTTTCTCTTTGTATTATATGCAGAATTGCTTATTATCCCCACGTTTTTCGGAGAAAAAGTGGGGATATTGTATTGATGTGCGTCTGTCCGTCCGTCCTTCCGTCCTGGCATCCTGCTCCTCCTACACTATTAGCACTAGAACCTTGAAACTTACATACATGGTAGCTATGAGCATATGTGCGACGGCGACAGTGACAGAATTTTGATCTGACCCCTGGGTCAAAAGTTATGGGGGTTGGGGCGGGTCCGGGTCAGAGATTTTCACTTATTTTTATGCCCCCTGGTATGGTGCATTGGCCATAACTTTTGCAATATTGATGATAGCAACTTGATATTTGGCATGCATGTGTATCTCATGGAGCTGCACATTTTGAGTGGTTAAAGGTCAAGGTCATCCTTCAAGGTCAAAGGTCAAAAAAACAAATCCAAGGGAAGTAATTATCTTTAAAGGGAGGTAAGTAAATAACCTGCCAAATGATATAAAAAAAATTAATAAATCAAAGTGGCGCATAGAGTTACACAGTAGTGGCGCAGAGATGTATTTAGTATTCATTTGTTTGTGTAAACTCATCTGTGAAATGGTTTAGCTCAATCTAATGTTTATACAAGGGATTATAACATATTGGCGCAAAGGGACACCTGTATATGAGAGAAGAGATAGAATGAAGTCAAGCATAAAAAGCATGAGAAACTTGTGGAATATAGCCTCAAGAATCTATAAAAGGGCTGAAACTTTCAATTTGTGCAATTACAATTTTAGACTCCTTACTGAAAATATGTCAAAGTGTGTGAGAAAAATGTGAGAAACAATTTAAAGCAAGATGGACTTTGAACAGGCACATCAAAGACAGACATGAAATTCAACATATTCATTGTTGTGTACAAGATTGCGATAGAAAATTTCTTAGACGCTTCTATTTAGTCAACCATTTAACCTCAAAACATAACTTTTCCAAAACAGAAGCAAAAAGATTGGCTATAAGAGAGCATGTTCAGTCATCTCATAAGTCATTCCAATTAGGATGACATGTACATAATTGACTACAGTGAAGTTGATTCATTATTAGATTTGTTAGGAGAGCAGGATGAGGAGGAGAAATTAGGGTATAGATTTTCACTCATTTTTTAGGTTATTTTACATAAACTTCTTCATTTGTACATTGAATTACTTCAAATTTATACTGAACATCTCTTATGACAATACGGTCAATCTCAACTATGCATGGCCCCATTACCAACCCTGGGGCGCCCCTGTGTCAAACATGCGGCGTGGGGATACGGGTCGGCCTCTGCCGCGCCATTTCTAGTTAAGTATTTGAGTTTTACAGATTTTTCATGCCATCTCTTATTCTTCAGGATTAATATTGAGATTCCAATCATTATGTTAATCATATGCATGATTCTTATTGAATACACTTTTTGTGGTCATTTTATTTATTTGTATCTTCTAAACAATTTGTATGCCCTCTGGTAGGGGTGGCATATAGCAACTGCCCATCTGTCTGTCCATCATTTCGTTTTCTGGAGGGTTTTTTCCGCAACGCTTTTAGACATTGAGCATATTGTTGGTATGTGGGTCCACCTACATGACCTACAGATGTGGTGTGAAATTCATTCCGATCCATTGATTTTTGGCGAAGATATGGGCCTTGGGCTAAACAATTTTCTCTTAAAAATCTGCGATGAGGCCTCAACAAGCAGAATGGGGCATTGAGTGTCACAAACACAGGTCTTGTTTTTATTTGTTCTGTTATAATTATGCAGAAGTAACCAAAATTCATCAATAACTTTTTGTTAATAAAGCAATAATGGTGTTGGTTTTCAGATTTATATAGTTAAAATATACACATATTTACATTAGTAAGTTGTCTACTGTATAATATATGATTGGATGATGAACTATTATTAAGTAATTGATTTTGTTTTAATTTGTATCCTACTATTTGCAGTTAGCATGGAGTAAAATATGAATCTTTACTAATTACAATGCATGAACAGTTTAATAAGCTTATTATCAGATATTTTAATTCTTAGTATATATTGCTGTTCTAAAATTAACGATATTTGTGCAACTTAACCAGTGTAATGTCAGTGCATAAAATTTATATTTATATATATAATTATAATGCACATTCCATCTCTTTATTAGCTCATCTATTTTTTGAAAAAAAATTATGAGCTATTGTCATCACCTTGACGTCGGCATACGTTTTTTGCGTTTAGGTCCACTTTTCTCATAAAGAATCAATGCTATTGCATTCAAACTTGGTACACTTTCTATCATGAGGGGACTGGGCAGGCAAAGTTATGCAACTCTGGCGTGCATTTTGACAGAATTATGTGCCTTTTTATACTTAGAAATTTGAAAATTTTGGTTAAGTTTTGTGTTTAGGTCCATTTTATTCCTAAAGTACCAAAGCTATTGCTTTCATACTTGCAACACTTACTAACTATCATAAAGGGACTGTGCAGGCAAAGTTATGTAACTCTGATTGGCATTTTGACAGAATTATGGGCCCTTTATGCTTAGAAAATTGAAAATTTGGTTAAGTTTTGTGTTTGGTCCACTTTACCCCTAAAGTATCTTAGATATTGCTTTCATACTTGGAACACTCGCAAACTATCATAAGGGGACAGTAAAGGACAAGTTGCATAACTCTGGTTGGCATTTTTACCGAATTATGGCCCTTTTTTGAATTAGTAACTTTGAATGGTTAAATTTTGTGTTTAGATCCACTTTACTTCTAAAGTATCAAGGCTATTGCTTTCAAACTTCAAATACTTTCATGCTATCATGAGGGTACTGTACCTGGCAAGTTGAATTTTACCGCGACCTTTGAATGACCTTGACTCTCAAGTTCGAATTATTAAATTTTGCTAAAATTGCCATAACTTCTTTATTTATGATTAGATTTGATTTATACTTTGACAAAACAACTCTTACCTGACATACCACAATAGACTCCACCCAAACCATCCCCCAAGCCCCCTCCCCCCGAATCCCCCCCCCCCCCCAAAAAAGTTTTTTTTCCTTAAATATCATCTAATAAATGACCACCACACCCTAACACTATACCCCCCCTCCCCCTCAACAATTTTTTATTGCATTTTTGGAAGAAAATGTAGTAAATGACCACACCCCCACACTATACACCCCCTCCGCTCCACCCCTCCTTCCTTTGTGATTGAAATTGAGATAGGTTCTTTCACCTTTAAAAAGAAAAATAGATGAGCGGTCTGCACCCGCAAGGCGGTGCTCTTGTTTATGTGTTATGTCAGTCTTTCTATTTGTAGTTTTGTTCTCTTTTCTTAGGATAACTTATTAATTTGTATGCGCCCGGTAGGGTGGCATATAGCAGTTGAACTGTCCCTCAGTCCGTCTGTGCGTCCGTCCGAAAACTTTAACATTGCCCATAACTTTTGCACTATTTAAGATATGCATGTGTATCTCATGGAGCTGCACATTGTGAGTGGTGAAAGGTCAAGGTCATCCTTCAAGGTCAAAGGTCAAATATATGGCTTCAAAGCGGCTCAATAGGGGGCATTGTGTTTCTGACAAACACATCTCTTGTTTTCTATGATTCTGTTCATTTTAGAATTTTAAGCTTGACAAATAAATTATTTGACAGATAATATGGGTCACAGACATTGATTTTCGTAAGGAGGACTTTAAAAATATTCTCAATAAGAGGGTGAAATATTCTTTTGTATTCCGGAGCAGTCTTTCAATTGTAAAAACATGATTTGCAGCTATTAAATGAATGTTAGTGAATGCATTTTAAAGTGAGTGTGTGGTTATAGTGCTCTTTGTTATTTCAATACAACTGTAGGTTAAAATTGTGTACATTTATAAAGCATATCCACTAAAATGTAACATGACACAAATGTATTTTCTGTACAAAGCCAAGCAAATCAATTTTGCTAACCTATTTAAAATATTTGTCATATTCTATATTGATCATTTTCAGCTATGAATTATTTTCTTAGTGTAATGTCTTTTTAATAGCATTCATATAGCTTATAACCAAGAATGGTTCTATCATGTGGTTCACATTTGGTATGGTTTGGATTTTAAAACACTTACAAGAATGTTTAATCAGGTTTAAAATGTTGCAAACATTATTTATGTAAATCTATTAGTACTTCATTAAGTAATTGTGCTATAGACTTGCGTACTTATTTTTGGACAACACACAGAATATTCTGTGTACTTGATGCATGAACCATGTTCACTTTGGTCGTTTATTTTGGGAGAGAAACGAGTTAACTGATGTGGCTTATTGCAGTTTATTGTACAAAATATTGTATTATCTATGCATGTCATTAAATTTGTGAAAGATGTAGGAAACCCAAGTCAACCTCTAATTCTTTTCTTATCTTTGTTCATCCGTCTTTTTGTTGGCCAGTATATCTTCTTAAAATATTTCATACTGTGTCTACATGAGTGCTCTGTTCAAGCTTTTAGTGCCAACGCGTTGTAAGTAATTTGTAATATTTTTCAAGTTTGTTGTTTGTTCCTAAAAAAATCTTTTTGAATAATTATCATTTAAAGCATTGCTTCTAATACCTAACTGGTGCAAACACATTCACAGTTATATGTGTTTTTCTGTGTTCACATCTATACTGGAGTTAAAAGAAATGGTAATACCTTTTGAATGATAATTTTGAATTAAAATTGATTTAAATGTCTTGGTTAAAGATTAGTACTGATGGCAAGACCACAAGTATGGCTGGGTTTAGGAAAAAAAATGCTCATATACTCATTTCTTTCAGTTTTCTGTTTGCTTTTAATTGTAATTGCAAGTGATATATCATGCTACTCAACTAAGTTGTTCTCTCCCATAATAATACATGTGTGTATTTTCTTCATTGTTTTACTGTTGGGTAACTAATGTTTTTAACACAGGAACTGCCATTTCATGCTACAGTTCAAGGCTACCCCAACGATTTCATTGCTAAATCCAAGCAAGATTGTTTCCCTGTAAATGATGTAACATTAGTTGAGTGGCATATATGTTGTGCATGCTTCCCTCTTAATCATTACTTATGGCGCTCATTTCATTGTAATTCCTTTGTAACTCGCGTTTACCTCAGTATAGGTAGCTGTTGATCATCATATTTAATTAATAAAAATAATACAGCAATACTATGTCCAGTTGTTATTGTTTTTCTTCATGGGGCTGTATTAACTTAATTAGAAAAAAAAGTATTGGTAAATAACTAAAGCTTAATTACCAACAGTTTTACATGTTGAAATATATCTTTACGACCAGTTGAGATATGTAAAATACAATAGAAGCAATCAAGGGTATATGGACTCCTAAATTGACCACTAGAGCTATGCACTGCGGAACAACAATTGAATCTCTAGCATGACCATTACATTACATGTATGTGCCAAATGTTGACCAATTAGGCCTATGCTAGCGTGACACATGGCTAGGGTTACTCTCTGAGGTCCTGCAGTAATGTATTTTGTTGTAGACGCTTGCAAGGGATTAAATAGGAAAAGTCATAAGGAAATAAAGGAATATAGTTTGGAATAGAACATACCTTAGAAATTATATTATCTGTGTAAATTTATGTTTAGTTAAATTGGTTGATTATCACAACATAGGATGACAAGACTTTGGTACAATATTAAAACTAAAAAAAACACTTAAGGCTTATAGCACATGACACTTCATACCTAAATAAACTTACAATATAAGCCAACCATCTCTTGTAGACATCATATGTTCATCTTTTCCCATATTTATGCCCCCCTTCGACGAAGAGGGGGTATATTGTTTTGCACATGTCGATCGGTCCATCCACCCACCAAATGGTTTCCTGGTGATAATTCAAGAACGCTTAGGCCTGGGATCAGGAAAGTTCATGGGTACATTGATCATGACTGGCAGATGACCCCTATTGATTTTCAGGTCACTAGGTCAAAGGTCAAGCTCACAGTGACTTGAAACAGTAAAATGGTTTCCGGATGATAATCAAGAATGCTTAGGGTTAGGATCAGGAAAGTTCATGGGGACATTGGTCCTGACCGACAGATGACCCCTATTGATTTTCAGGACTCTAGGTCAAAGTTCAAGGTCACAGTGACCTGAAGCAGTAAAAAGGTTTCCAGAAGATAACTCAACAATGCTTAGGCCTAGGATCATGAAACTTCAACTTCTCTCTGTAACTTACTGCTTCCATTATTCATAATTGATAAACATATGTACTCTTTTCACTTTTCTTTATTTAATATCTCAAAAATATCTGGTTGAAGTTTATCACAAATAAACAACAGACTCTCATCAGCAACTCCATGAGTCACGCGAGCAATTCTTCTTTAAATCGCCAATCATGCTCTAACGTATTCACACAATGACAGCTCATTTGGGGGGCATGCGTGTTTTACAAACAGCCCTTGTTTACATAAAAGCCCACATGTTGTTTTTTTTTAGAGGAGCAACAGTTGATGTTTGTGATGTTTGATGAATGGCAACTAGTCTTTCCAACAATAAGTAGGAAGAAGTTGAAACTTTAAGTAGCAAATCTTCAATATGTCGTGCGTGTAAGTCTAAGCAGCCACAAACTGAATAGGAACCACAGCTGCCTGGTAAGTCACTATTATTCACAGAGACCTTGGTGGGATTAAGCATCCACTCATTTGTTTGTCTCTGGTGTGAGTCATTTGACCTCTGGGTCTGCCTGTTGTTCCATTTTTGGAAAATAATGATCAGTGTATAATCCTTCCATGCTTTTTATTTGGTATGTGCTAATTCAAAAATTAATTGGAGCTTCTAACTGTATCAAAATTCGGTTAACTTTAATTTTATTCTTAATTCAATTGATACTGAATCGAGTATGACATTTTAAATGTTTGACAAAATAAGACATAAGTTGATTTCTATTTATGTACTGTTTTTCCCGTATAATAATATTATGTCTAATAAATCTCCCATGTAAGTACAATACAAAAATATTTTTAACCAATATCAATTCAGGGACCTATACAAACATTTGTTTGTATAGGTCCCTGATCAATTATAATGATATAAATTTGATCAAAAAGTTCCGACATAAAAACTGAGATATTTTCCTTAACTGAATGACAAATAAGGAGTTTTTTTAATTTTAAGACCGTTAATCCTTTATGTAGCATTAGGTCTACTAGGGCCTATATCTTTTAACATTCATTTAAAATATTTGTACACTAACATCAATTAAATTTACAATTATATACAATTGATTGAAACGACCTGTTCATTAACCGTAATTCAAACTATAAAACGCTCCTTCACTGAATGATATATAAATATTTTGAAATGACTTCTTATTATTTCTTCAGTTATCAATAAATCAATTTTACATCTTCAACTGAACAATATTGTACTAGCAAAAGTAAATAGAAACACACGCACCTTGCGAACTTTGACCTGTGACGTTGCATCCTGGGAAATGTATAAGGCGTAGTCACGTGACTTCTTTGTGTGCTGTGTACGCCGCGTGTGAGTCAGTGTAAAAATTAAGTGACTCCGAATGCAGTTTTCTCAACACCAGTGCTCAAAACATCAGGATAAATTTTTCAGAAAGCGAAATTAATCTTCGCTGAATGCGTTGGGCTATATTTTGGATATGCTGTTTTAGTATTTTGTGCATAAGAAAGAGATTTCTTACGGCCTAGTCGGGTCGATGCTTACAATGCCTATGGCAATTGTGGGCCAAAGGCACGCAAGGCAAATGATGGCATTTTCGGGACACTCGGCCCCCGTTCCTTCGCAACATGCTATCTTGACCGCCGCCGTGGCAGTCCCTTTCTATCAAGTCGTGCCCCCACAGGATATACAGCCGGATAGACCCATCGGATATGGAGCATTTGGAGTTGTTTGGTAGGTACACCTCCCACTCTTTGTTTAAAAAGTTGGTATGTTTATATGTGTACTATGTGTTTACATCAGAATTATAAGCATGTCATCATGCTTTGATGAGTTCTGAATTAATCTGCTTTCGTTTTAAGAAAACACTTTCGGTTGTGAAAACTGACAATGGATACTATAGTCTTCCTTCATAGCATAGGTTCTGTAATCAGCTGATAAATGTCAAGACATGTTCGGTCACTGAACTTGTTGCTTTTATCTGGAAAAATAACTGGTTATACATTTGAACCGATGTAGCTTTAATAGTGCAAATTTTCTCTTTAGGGCGAACGATCAACGAGTCTTTTGTAAGGTGCTTTGAATTAATTGGCTCACATTTTTGCTTCAACAATAGTTATTAGGTCAAGTTGATAAATTCTTGAAGTGTACATGCTTGTTGATGAAACATTGTTATAATCAACATCTGACAACTATGCACTGGACTCCATATTGGATACATATTCACCAATTTTATTTTTAAGGCTTGGATGTTAGGACTTTTCAGGGGTTCCACTGGCCCAAAAAAAGTTGTCGCCACTTTTTCGCGGCGCGAAACTGTCAGTTATCCCGACCATATTGATTATGACAATCGTCTAAGAAACCTTACAACATCAATGTCATTGACTATATTATTACTTTTAAAAGTATGTAAATACATAAATAATAATAAGTAACTTCATAAGTCTTAATAAGCTTTATTAATACACAAAAACATTGGTTTGCACATGATAAACAATCACATATAACCAAACTTATCTAATAATGTTAACATCAATGGAACAGTATGCTGCATACATTTTTTATTAAAATTTATTTAAACATACAATCACACAAATGTACATCATCTGGAAGGGAAAAAAATTCAAACATCAGTAAATAAAGCCTCTCAATTTAATTGTTTAACAGTTACATTTCAGAAAATAAAACATCTAAATTTAATTGTTTAACAGTTACATTTGGTCATTTGGCTAATATGATGCACACAAACTGAAAGGGAACAAATGATACACATCTGAACGACAAACATCTCAATTTAAATTAACAGTAATTTGTACACGCATTTTCACACATGATTAAAGATTTTGAACACTCAATGATGCCTTCACTGCTGCCTCATTCTTTGAGATTGATGATTTGCTGGCAGCCGCCATATCCTTCCGAATCTGAATCACCTCAGCAGCAGTCTGGTGTTCTGAAAAGAATAAATAAATAATACAATGAGACTTTGTTTTTATTATTTCCATACTGTATAATCAAATTTCAATACAAACAATACAACTGGGAAGCAATGTGAATATGCACTTTAAACTAAACAATTTGCTACCACACACAAACATACCCTTTGTTTTTACATGCTTAGTTAAGGACTCCTTTTTCATAACGTTACAACCAGATGCAAATGCATTTTTGAACTGGCTTTTAACACAGTAGTCACAAAACATTTACTTTGTTTTCGCATCATATGAAATGAAAGGGAATTCTGACTTCCAGCTATCATTGAATTTTCGCTTTGCTACAGAATTATCATGTTTTTGCAATTTTGAAGGATTTTCATTTTTCATTGCTTTCATTTGTTTCAATTTCTAAAGCACGCTTTCGAGGATTAAAGAAGTCATGAAAAGCCATGATTGCTTGTGAATATGTAATCATATATGTGTCTTTATATACGAAAGCCATCAACATAAACTGTGAAAAATATAAACAATCTTTAACTAATGTGTAAATAACAATACACTTACCATGGTATTGATTAAAGAGTAGCTGCCTTATATATCGTTATAATCATTGGTCTTTGTGTCAGTTTGTCCTAAGTGTTACATAATTGAGTGTTCTTTATCATAAAAGAACCGTTAATCCGATAATAACCCCCATAAAACTTGACAAAAGCAGTAAAAACACCGACTGTAACACTTTCACGCTTCCGTGATTTCAGTGCACTCTACACTGTAGGTCGCTTACATCGTAGTAAATCAATATTTACAACTGACAAACGCTGGCCGCTTATGCTCGGTCGCGTGCTTTTCGACTCGCAGTACATTTTCGGATAGGATTTTACCGATTTTTTGAAATTCGCCACTTTAAAAAAATTGGAGCCACTTAAAAAAAATTAGCGCCATTTGGCGCCAATGGCGATCGACAGCGGAACCCCTGCTTTTGGAAGCTAGTGGAAGCGCTATAATTTTTCATGATCATTCTATAATTCTACATGTACTGAGTTGCATGTCTATATAATGAAACAATTATTTAGTTACAGCACATCCTGGTCTATTTTAATATGCACACTTTCTATCCGTGGATCTTGACTTTGTCAGCAACAATTTCATGCGCTTATTAAAACACTGGTTTTACATGGCATACGTGTAAAGTTAATGGTTCAGATGCATACAAATCAAGTATTATCATGCAGCTGTAGAAAAATTGTGTTATTAAGTTCTATAAATTTACATGATGAAATATACTTGTACTGAAATTAAATTGTTAACCATACATGCCAGAAATTTTCAGGTCCAAATAGGGACATTCCATGATTTTTTTTTCGGGACATTTGACCAAAAAGCGGGACACCTAAAACAATCAATCATGCCACCTTTACTGTAGTCATTAATCCGTTTATTACTTACAAAACCTCATTATTTCTGGCAAATATTGACAATAAATGTGTGTAAGAGTTCCATGAACACAGACGTTCCAATGTGTCAACAAACACTCTTTCAGACAATAACGTAGTGACTTCACCATCTATGTACAGAATGCAGACGTTCTCTATTTCCCGGAAGTAAACTACACTATGCGGATGAATCCATAAAATGAAATTGGGGCATGCCTCTATTTGAGTTCGATTTGGGACAGAGACATGCGTAATCGTTCGACGCGATGTGCGCTCATCGAGCACTGTTTTTATGCCCCCTTTCAAAGAAAAGGGGGTATATAGTTTTTGCACTGTCCGTCTGTCAGTCTGTCACACTTCGTGTCTGCTGTCTAATTCAAATAGTTTTCATCTGATCTTTACCAAACTTGGTCAGAAGTTGTATCTAGACAATATATAGGTCAAGTTGGAATATGGGTCATGCCGGGTCAAAAACTAGGTCATGGGGTCACTTAGTGCATTTCAATAACTTCTTTCAAAGCGTTTATTGGGGGCATATGTCATCCTATGGAGACAGCTCTTGTTATTCAACCAATCATCAATTAACGCTAAATCTAGATTGAAGCAACATGTACACATTATTTTCTGAAAATCGATCAAAAACGAAAGTAAATTTATGTGTATCGGCAGGGGTTTTTTTTACTAAGAAAGTGACGCCGATATTCGGCGTCTTCCCCTACCAGAATTTTTCCCCTCAAAATACAATTTCCCCACCAAAAATATCATTTTTCACCAAAATATAATATTTTCCCTCAAAGAAATGTTTATTTTTCCTTGGGCATTCGACAATTATCCAATTTGCACCATGTACAACGATCTCGCTCTCTCTCTCTCTCCAGACGAACACACAAAATCTGGGAATCCCAGTTATTCTAAATATAGCTCTTAAATTACGTCATGTAAACTGGGCAACTAATCGTAATAATCATGTGACTATTTTACTGGATACCGGTCTTGCGCGAGAAGGGTGTTTCGTCAATTAATTACCGGAAACCAGTCGAATTTTCATCCGGGCTATGTGCAAGCAAAGGTATAAACGTGAAAACAGAAAAAAATGTCTCACAATAGACCGTTCCATAATTTAGTAATTACCCAATTATCTCCCCTGAATACTCTCCGCGTCCGCCATTACACTACTGCCAAACAACCGGTAACATATATAAGAGAGCACCGATTATTCAACTGGTGAATTTCTTTCTTTTTGTAAAACTTGTTTGTTTGTCATGCAAATTGTATGAAATAAAGTTTTTCTGCTAGAGGAGATGTTAAGTTAGTGTTATAACAGAAAAATGTTTGAAAAACGTGCATTTTTTAGGTATTTGTCTAGGAAAATAAATACGTTAACACATTTAAAAAAACCATTTAATTAAACTAAATGCAATATTTATCATTTGATTATATGCATCAATCTTAAAATCGCGTAATCCTTTGCATTCCAGTGTTGAATTGCCCGTTTGTTCTGCATGATCCGATAATCTCGTTTTGATCAGATATTATCCAGACTTAACTAACAACATGGCGTCATCCCGGGGTGTCATAAACCACACTGGGTGGCAGATGACAGTCTGGTCATTAAACACAATTGATGATGCCACCATGTCTTCTCTTTCTGGTAGTATTAAGCAGTCATTTGGTTTAATATTTTACCTCCGACATACTTAACAGTTGCGTTCATTAGATATGTTACATATTGTACAAATTAAAAGTTATGCCCAATATAGAATATCAGAAATTGTACACCGTAAAGATACTAGCCCGTTTAATCCCTGGTTTAATTTATGAAAAAAAGTATTTGATAATTATAAAATTTACCTAAAAACTTAACATTGAACGTATTTAGCGGGTATCGGTTAATTAAAACTACGTCATTTCGTATGAAGATTTAATGTTACGGCAATGCACGAACGACATCATAAAACAAGAAATTACATTTGACACGAACGGGGGTAAATATTGTTTAAAAAAAATATTAATATAGATATATGTGTATTAAAATGTTAGATATTTGCCACTCATACTCACTAGTAACGAGTTTTCAATATACATGAATACACAGTTCAAATTGCATCATGTAAAGTTGTGTTTTTCAGTTGTATGTTTATATTCCTCAATAGCGTCATTCTCTGTACAAAACCCATCAAATTAAAATTACATGTTAATACTGTCATGCACTTCGCTTTTAATAGGGCTTTGTAGTACGTTTATTTTCAATGCACCCCTTATACTTTCTATTACTCACGTGTTTATCACACTAACGTACTCATGCCATTCATAATTATATTTTTATAATTAGATGTATTACTATTGTAATTTATTGAAGCTTTTCTGCAAAAAATATTACGGCTTATGCATAGAGCTCTTTGTTGTGTCAAATTGTCGGCCTTTCAGTCTTCAGATAATCTTTAATTTGATGCTTATGCCGCGTTTTTAAAGTTGCAAATAAATGTATTAATAAATTCGTTTGGCGCTTAATAATATATTTTTGAAATATTATTTAGGTGTTTTTTTCGGAGTTTTTTGTGTGGATTAATTGACTAAACATTTGGTGTCGTTATCCATATGTTTTGCGTTACTTCAAAGACCTATAAAATACATTTTTTAGTATTTTTAGCTTTATAGCTGTTAAATGATTCACAGATGAAAGTATAGATATATCACATAGATCACATTCTCTTCATCTTCCGAATAATCACATACAAGATTGTCAAGACCAATATCACTCTCTCATAATAAAAAGCTCGTTTTTTAACGTGACAAAATTCCATAATTAAATATAAATCCAAACCACAATTTTTTATCTTTGATATCAGTTAGAACAAGAAAAATAAAGGAAGGCGTATCAAAAATATCATACTTAATATATTATGTTATGATTTTGGAATGTAGATTTTTACCACATGAGACCAATTACAAACAATTAGCGGTAATTAATTGCGCGAGAATCTTTAATAAGTATTAATTAAAATATAAATTGCTTGATGTTGCGGCTATTAAAACAACACAACAATACATGCGTGAATTGTTTGTGAAACGTTAAAAGTAACAAGTCTAAGACATAGTATGAGCGACTGAACCGGCAAATTTTCGCCGATGATTACCACTTGATTACAGATAAAAAAAAACAAATACACGAAAGCATTTTAAACATTTTATTTGTAACAATCAATTTAAACTTCAAACAATCATTTAAACAACAAAAATGTGATAATCGCCTCACATTAATTCATTAAGTAATTTATTTATCCGACAACGGTTAAGCGGGTATTCTCTACGTTTTTGGCTTTTGGAATCGCAGTCTCGCACCAGTTAGCAGCAGTGTAATGGCGGACAGTCACGTGACTGACAATATGGCGGCGGTCAATTTATCGATTATGGAACGGTCTATTGGCGTTCTTACACAAACAAAATAAAACATTCGGACTCGGAAGATACTGAACGCGTCGATGCATTTTTTAAGAAAGAAGCATCGAAAACCGTTATAACCCAGCAGGATTCTGAGGTAATCAACATCGAACATTGTGAAAGTGAAAGGAGACAATCGGCAGCTGCCACTCCTTTCCCTTCCAATACTGTAGCAAATCAAGATCGTCAACCCATTCATCATGAAATTGAAATCACAAAATTGACATCGTCCCCCGGCCCCAGTACAGAAATGTAGTTGAAAACATTTCCCATTATTAGATCTACACCTGCAACTTTATTAAGGACTTTGACTTTAATACGTGCTAAATGTGTTTAAGAACAAAAAGGACAGAGACAAGCCTCTTTTGATGAGTTATAGACATTGAAATGAACAGTTTTTATTTTTTCCCCTAATATGTCTCTTTCGCACTCTTTTTTCCCCTTTCACCCAGCGTCCAGCGTCTTCCCCTTTCTCTAAAAAAAAACCCTGATCGGTTAGCGCTCAATTTTTATGCCCCCAGTAGGGTGCATATAGCAGTTGAACTGTCCGTCCGCACAAAAATTTAACGTTGGCCATAACTTTTGCAATATTGAAGATAGCAACTTGATATTTGGCATGCATGTATATCTCATGAAGCTGCACATTTTGAGTGGTGGAAGTTCAAGGTCAAGGTCATCCTTCAAGGTCAAAGGTCAAAAAAATATTTTAAATTCAAAGCGGCGTTCTTATGAAGCTGCACATTTTGAGTGGTGGAAGGTCAAGGTCATCCTTCAAGGTAAAAAAAAAAATAAAATTCAAAGCCGCGTTCTCACGAAGCTGCACATTTTGAGTGGTGGAAGTTCAAGGTCAAGGTCATCCTTCAAGGTCAAAGGTCAAAAAAAATATTTTTATTTCAAAGCGGTGCAATAGGGGACATTGTGTTTCTGACGAACATATCTCTTGTTTTGATATACAAAACTGGTGTTTTGACAGGTTTTTAAGCCTCAGGTGGTATAATACACAGAGTACTAGGGCTGTAACAATACATTCGAATTACTCGAATACGGCTGTGGACTAATCGTATTCATTATTTGCCACCTCCCGAACCGAATTTTTGACGAATACAAACAACATGGTTTCGAGTTTGAAAGTTTAATCATCTTAGCTTACCTTACAAATGAACGTTCATACAATAAACCCCTATATTTAAATGTTCTCCTTATTCCGGCGTTTTTCATCATGTTTTCCCCACCCACTATGTTACACAGTGAGACTATCAACAAAAATGGCGGACATCGGTTGAATTGAAAAATCGATGGTTGTTTTTTTAGGTAAATACGTGTGATTCGATGCTCAAACATACATACAAAGGATTAGGCTGCTATTCCATCTGTCCGTTTCCCCATCCGCATATCCTAATCAGCAAAAAAATAGAACCAGTTTCAATGCACTGTGCTTATTCCATTCATCCGTATCCGCATTTCCGCATCTGCAAAAGTGGCTCAAGTGAGCATTCTAATGCGGATGCGGACGAGATATGAGCGGCATTTAGCACGATGAGGGGAAAGATGTCATCTAAAAAATCAACTGAAAAACTTATCGAATTGGTGAAAAATTACCCGGAACTATACAATCATCGCAGTTCTTCATATCGTGACTCAGATTTTACCTCAAATGTTTGTTAAAGTATAGCAAAGGCGCTAGAAGAAGATGTTTCAGGTATTTACCATTTGTATTCTTTTACAGACAAAATGATGATTTGTACCTTATATCTACTTAAATTCACCCTTGTCCTTCATAATAATTATCTCAATAATAATTTTCAGTTTTATCCATATAATGAAAAGTAAATCAACGAGTTTTTTTTATACAACAACAACAACAATTGCCGCGGGGATCAATCTTCGTCGAATTTCATTAATTTTTTTCGTGGTCGACCTCATAAGTCGATACTGTATTTTTAATCAAATTTTTGAGGTAAAAAATCTCGACTTATGACGGGTTTTTACCGTACTTTGACAAAACAACACTTACCTGAATACCATAATGGATTCCACCCAAACAATACCACACGCTCCTACCCAGAATCCCCCCCCAACCTCCCCCCTCCCCCGAATTTTTTTTTTCAAACATCATTTAATAAATAACAACACCCCACATTATACCCCCCTCTCACCCCTACCCCCCCCCCCCATTTTTGTTCTAATAAATTACCCCACCCCACATTATACCCCCTCTTACCCCCCCCGCCCCATTTTTTTTTTTCCTTTTTTTCCTTTTTGGAAGATCGTCTAATAAATGACCACACCCCACATTAAAAATATTATTTTTTCCTTTTTTTATTTTTGAAAGATCGTCTAATAAATTATTGAATATGAACAATTTACGTTATACTGTCAAGCGCTCGAATAGTGGAGCGCGCTGACAGTTCTTGTATAATGTGCTTGTCAATACCTTAAGGGCAAACACTAACAATAAAATTTTAACTTGGTTATTTTCTCTAAACAAGTTCAATCATGCATCCTTTCCATTCTTCCTATTAAGGAGAAATTAAATTTTATTTATCTGCATTTTTTTATGATTTCAGAATTACATAATTTTTAGCTCGGCTGTTTTCGGAGAAAACCCGAGGTATTGTCATAGCCAGCTCGTCGTGTCCGCCGTCCATGTCAAGGTTTGTTAAGGTTTTGAACATTGGCTCTAAAATGAAAGTGCTTCAACCTACAACTTTGAAACTTCATATGTAGATGCACCTTGATGAGTTCTACACGCCACACCCATTTTGGGGTCACTAGGTCAAAGGTCAAGGTCACTGTGACCTCTAAAAAAAATAATCTGTCAAGCTTTCATTTATTCAAAACTGCACCCGCAGCCGAGCGTGGCACCCGTTATGCGGTGCTCTTGTTTATATTTTTTTCTCCAATAAAAATTAGGCTACAATACCAAACAAATGATAAAATAATTGATTTTATAACTCTTACATAAATTCATTGAAATATATTGTAAATGATCATAAATACATGCAATAGGCGAAAATCATTGCAGCGTCGAGATTTATGCAATTTATATCTATATTTAGCTTTCGCTAAACATTATAAGCATATGGAAGATAAATACATAGATTTAGCAAAAACGTGGCGTTGCAACTCAGTTTCCGTCTGTAACAGATGTATTTGCATTTGTTCTAACCTTCTCTCTGCTAAATTCGCCTGTATCTGCAATTTTGTTTGTTTAGGTTTGAATTAACGTGTCTAATCAGGTTTTTTTTATCTGATTTTGAGGAAAGGGCCTGGCCTTTTTTGAGGGGAAAAAAATCGTGCGAAACACCGGATTTTGTGAAAAAAATAGCGCGAAACGGCGGATTTTGGGGAATATAAGGAAAGTCTTAAATAATATATTTAACATATTTTACTGTTTTTTTTAAACAAATTCAAGGCAACAGATAATTTAATTATTCAATATGTTTCTATTTTCTATACTGGATCAGGTTAACTTATATATTTAAAGGTTAAAAAAAATGGGAGTGGGGGGAAGAATATGAAATCTAGGGGAAAATTAACCTGCTGAGGGGAGAAAAAATCCGAGAGGAAAGGGCCGTTTTTCGGCGGGTCTGAGACTCTCAAAGAAGGAAACAAACCCCTGCTAATCATGAATATTAATTAGGTTGTTTTCGTACTTTACCGTTCAAATTTAATAGGTAAACATTTCTGTATCCTATTTGGTATACACTGTAGGAAAGTAGAAACTACACATTAATCTCAAAATATAAATTTAAATCCTGATACACATTACTTATACACCTTAAATGTGTAGAATACAATTAGTTTTACATGTATTCTACTTAGTGAATGATGGTATGATTAAACTTAACTGTGCAGCTGTTTTTCTTTGGTCAGTGCACAGGAAATGCTTAATCTATGTGTAATTTAAAAGTATTTATATAAAATAATTTTCCTTATTACACTTAACCCTTTCCCACTTAGAAGCTGAGTGAATATGGCTAGGTGCAAACATCATAAAACCAGAACAGCCTGCGAGTAACTTGCAGTCCGTTCAGGTTGTATACTGTTTGCTGCTCATCAGTACCTAAGACTTGAAAATGAAGCCTTTGAAACTTGAATTTAGTAAGAAAGGAATTTAATTAAATGCAACTATCCAAGGGACTACACATGCATCCAAATATGTATCTAATTGGTAAAGGGTTTATATAGAAAATGTTTCTATGTCTGGGCTGGCAATTCTTAAATGACAGGGCTTTCCTTAGACCTCAAATCTCAAGAGTCAAGGACTCTTGGGACCATATTTTCAAGAGTCAAAATCAAACTTCTAAGAGTCCTAATAATAACGCAGGAGAGTCAATGATTTTTTGCAATTTAAGCAAATTACTGAGATATAATATATAAAAAGCAACAAATTAAAAGATATGTTAACATTTATTTCTTACATTGTACTGTCACTACAACACTATGCATTTTAACACAATATCTCGATGATTAATAAATACAAAACATGTATTCTAATACAACATTTACTTCATGTATACAGCAGAGTAATATGTCATATGTTCTAAACAACATCTCAAAGAGTAATATGTCATATCTTGTCTTACACAACATCTCAGAGAGCAATATGTCATATGTCCTACAAAACATCTCAAAGATTACATACAAAATATGTATTCTAATACAACATTTACTTCATGTATACAGCAAAACAATATGTCATATGTCCTACAAACTAACAATCATTTGAGCAAATAAATAAATCATTCATGCATTTAAAGAGTGATCTCAAATGGGTGCCCTAGTAAAGAAAAGGTAACAACACACACAACTAGCATAAAACCAGCAAACTATCACTTTCTTCTCTTGCACATGTCCTGAAACCTGCGCAACACATTCTAGGATGGAATAACAGATTCTGGGATCCAATAACTTTGTTTGACCGTTTCGCATGGCTATTAAATTAAGAATGAAATACAAAATGTTAAAAAAAAAACATTTCCGCTGGCTATCACAAAAAAAACATACGGGTGGCACCTTAAAACAACAGCCTATATAAATCGGTATAAAAGGAAATTATTTCTACTCACCGATAAAGGTGCCTCCGTTTTTAATCCCATCAAAAATTCCGACACCCTTTAATTATTTCATGTGCCATCTTCACTGAAGACGTGCGACAAACACGCCGTTTTCTATGCCTTCTCAAACGGTCAATTATTACGCCTACATGTATTTTGTAATCAATTAGCACATGTAAAAATTGTCACTTTGCCACAAGGTCAGTTATATCGGATATAGTTATTTTTAGCAACTTTGATGCAAAGCGTGTAATTTGACGTTGTAGACAGTTCATATGACAGCATAACTTTTGCGCGCCTTTGAATTGAGCAAACATGAAGTAAAACAGTGATGGGTGCATTCAGCTTTGGAAATTTTGATTACAAAGATTGTATGCAATAAGAATCTTTTGGTTTTGATATAAAGGTACTTTTGTTGTTCTGTGATACTTGGGATTGTAATTTGTTGATTTTCAAGAATTTAGAAATTTATATGTAAATCTGAAAGTGCTTTTTAACCATCTTTGTTAAGCAGCACTGGCCCCCTTATTTGTAAAAAATTACAAACTGTTCTAAATTGTGAAAAAATGAATGGCACACTGTTCAAAATTATGAAAATGTAAGTCACAAACCTCTTAAGTGTAAACATTTGAGTTGCCAACTTCTCAAATTTGAGAACAAAATACCATTTTCTTCGAAGGTAAAAAAACTGTCCGATCAACAAAAACCAGTACATAAAAACCTTCTAAGGGTGCCATGCATATCAGGTTTCTTCTTGGGGTTATTGCAACTTTAATATTTGTCAGAATCAATGACTTCTTATTTAAAAAAATTTACATTTCGTTGATTGTGTATTGCCAAATTGATAAAAATGTTGGTCCTGAGGTGATGCATTTTATGAATTTTACCTACATGCATCATGGAAAAGTATTAAAATTTACTTTACATGTTAAGATTTTATTCAAGGCAAGTGTGGGTTAAAAACAAGTTCATCAGGTCAAGTCTTTTAACAATTGGAATACCATAATATTTGACAAGCACTCTAGCCATCACAGCCCATTTATTTTGAATAATCAAAAGCAAAATCTGTGAATGCTTTTTTATGCCCCCGAAGGAGGGCATTTAGTGATCAGACTGTCCATCCGTCTGTCCGTCACACTTAGTGTTAGGTTTCGAAAAATGCTCTATGTCGCTTCAGATAGCAATTTCATATTTGGCATGCATGTGTATATGGACAAGGCCTTTCCATACGCACACAAATGTTGACCCCTGTGGCCTGTGACCTTGACCTTGAACTTAGGGTCCGCGTTTAGGTTTCAAAATCTTCGTTTAGGTTTCGAAAAAAGCTCATAACTTCTATGTTCCTTGAGCTATAACCTTCATATTTAGTATGCATGTGTAAATGGACAAGGCCTTTCCATATGCACACAAAATTTGACCCCTTGACCTTTAGCAGTGCTTTCCACAGGATTTTTGTCAGGCGCCCCGGGGCTGATAGGGGTGGTTCAGGAGGGGTGTCCCCTCCCAACGTTGATTTTTTTTTTTAATTTAACGTGTCAATTCACGTTCTGTGGTGCGTTATAACTCAAAGAAAAACAGCGTCAAAAGACGTCATTTGGTGCGCTATGACTTTTCAAGAAAACACCCCAGTCATTTAAAAATATATATAATTTTTTATATTGCTTAATTGTTTTAAAACTTTCCCGCACAAATAGTAAAATCCCGACTCGATCTATTCCCCAATACATCCGTTTCAACCGACTCTATTACTGTATACTTACTACTTTTCAAGTTTCTATTTATTACCCGATAATCCCGTTTTTATAAATCACTTTCTGGTAACTATTTTGTTACGATAAAAGCTCTCAATCTTCCTTTAACACAAACCTTGCCATTTTTCTATAGTATCAAATAAATTTTAAGTGTCTATTTATAGATTTGATGAAATATTGCCTCTGAACATGCGTCAATCCCCTGACGTGTTGTGTGCTTGTTAAAACGCTCAATACACGCACGCGATGTCAATATGCAAATGACGCGACGTTGTACATGCTGCATAATTTTCACGCTCTTTTTAATTGAGAAAAAGATTCGACACAAAATAAATTTGCACTGCTAATTTGAAGCAAGAATATTTTAACGTTGCGGTAACATTTACATTCGGAAGTGTGTTTTGGATTAAAAACGCGTTAACATCGATTTGTGTTTCGAATTACAAATTTAATTATTCCCATTTGAGATTTCAACAAATATTAACAGTTGCGTTATGCATTCAACCATAATTTGTTTAAACATTTTACGAGTCGAATAAATGTTTTGACGTAATTATGCATGAAATTCACGTTGTCTACGAGGATTACGGCCGGTTGCCATCATCAGTCTTTTAAGTATCGATTATCAGACGAAACATTTACATTGTTAAAGCGCATTACGTGTCGAATAAATGTCAGAAAAACGAGGTGAATCAGTTCTATAAATGGACATGATGAAATATACATGTACTGGAATTAAATTGTTATCGCATAATTGTAACCGGGAGTGATTTGCACAACTTACTCGCTATAAGTAATAAATTGTTTACCACTTGCAATTAATTTCTCGTATTAATTATGAGTCATAGGTAACACTTGTTTACAGTAAAAGGTGTGATGATGATGCCCGAAACTGACTTTACTGTACTGTACTGTACTAGTTACCGGTTTTAATTTACATAAATGTTAGAACTTCTTGCTTATCAAGCTGCGATAAACTCTTACTTTAAGCCCGACGTCAATAAAAAATAATAGTCGATAGTTAACCACGCCCTCATAAGCACTCGCGTAACCGATTGGACGATGAACATCACAGTTTGACGACTGGAAAGTTACCTGATACATCCTTGTCAGCATTTAAATGACTGTGTAATGTGGCTAGAATAATCGATACGCGCGTCATGCTATTCTCTTATCAGTGGATTATCCATTACCCCATGTGGTGTTTATGGCGATTACTTGTGAAAGTAGGTACTGAGTGCTCTTTTAAAACAGGGAATATTGATACACTGATAGAGAAACCTTGATTTTTTTTACAATCTCCACTTTCTTTTACTTAAAAATACACTGATCGGAAACTTTCAAGCGCCCCGGGGACTCTCAGGGATTTCAATAGACGCAGAATCCTGCGTTTTGACGCGAGCAAATTAAAAATGACTCATTTTTGACGCAACCCTTTTTTCTGCTGTGCGTCATTTTGATGCGTCGAAAATTTGACCCGTGCGTCAGTCAGTTAACATCTCGAGTTCCATGGTAATAAATCCCGCTGTGCTTCTAATTGAAATTAATTTTTCAGTATTTGAAACTCGGTCTGTAATCGAGGGAATACCCCGGGCGTTGTTTATCTTATCTCATCTCTTCCAATACACATGTCACCGTCTAAATAGTGCGTGCCCACTAACTGGGTAATTAGCAGCAGTGATTACATGATAATTGATTGACCATCCGATAATTGCAGGTTTTTTGCAGACTTTTCAGAAGGCACGGTTAAAGAAAGTCGGCAAAATTAATTAAAGTAAAAACCATATTGATCAAAGGTCTATTAATTACGTAGATCCAATAGTAGATCTAAGTCCAGCGAGTTTTGTCAGTTGTTAATCCACCGATAATTACGAGTAACACCCATCTTATATAAACTGGAATCACAGTTCATTTTTTATACTAACAAGTAATAATACTACACATAAACATTGAGAAAACACATTTTCTCGATAAGATAAAAATTATCCGAGTAGAATTAAATTGCTGCGTCATGACCTTCGACATTGTAAATGGCGGACTTAACATTCAACCCGGGTTCAATTCAAAGCTGGCGATTCAAATTGCAAGTAATGGCGATTCAATAATGGAGAAAGCATTAACTGGATTTAACAAACATTTGAGAAGGTTTGTTAAACCCGATAACAACAAGAAAAATTTGGATTATTAAAGTAAAACTACTACAGGTAAGGCATTCCAAAGTGTTTATATTTCGGACATGTATATAGTATTCGGATAAACAGTAATAGATATACTAGATGTTCCATGCATTTAGATTGTGTTTTGTTAGAAAAGCTATCATAGGGATGATGATTATATAATGACGATAAATATGTGATGAAAAGGTGCCTCCGGTACATATCTTAAATTATTTAAATGTGTTAAAAGACTTAAATGTGTTATAACTATAAGGAAGTATATTTAATGTACCAATTCATTCAAATATGTTGTGTTATGTATCATGGTATTGTTATTTAATAAAGCAGTGTAGCTTTTTAGCTCACCTGAGCGATAGCTCGGGGTGAGCTATTGTGATCACTCAGCGTCCGGCGTCCGTCCGTCTGTCTGTAAACAATTTGTAAACATCTTCTTCTACTAAACCATTGAGCCAATTTCAACTAAATTTCATGTGGAGCATCCCTAGGTCATGGGACAAAAGAATTGTTAAAAAAAATTTGATCACATAACCAAGATGGCCGCCATGACCATATATGGTAAAAACCTTAAAAAATCTTCTTGTCAGAAACCGCTCATCAGATTTTCAAAAAAATTCACAGGGATGACCTTTAGGGGCTTCCCTGAAAAAGTTGTTCAAAGAAATTTGATTCGTAAAAAAACATGGCCGCAGGAGCTCGTTGAACTTTGCATGTTTATTCGTTTTTGCCTATTTTGTGAAAACTTTCAAAAATCTTCCACATTTTTTGTCCGATCCTTTCCAAATTTGCACAGTGTCTTTATATCAATGAGGACACGAACCCTACAAAAATATGAGCATTATTGGTCCATGAAGTACAGAATTACCTCCCCTTGAATTGAGAAAATGGTGTTCATGCAATAAAGTCCAAATTTTTCATCCAATTCTTTCCAAACTTGTAAGGATTTAGCATGGTTCAAACAAGGGAAACAACTACGGTTTATGCATGTTCTTTTTATTACAGATTTGCCTCCCTTTAATTCATTCAAAATCTCATTTTACAGCAGAGATTCCAAATCTGACCTGTAAATGAGCCCCATATTTACTGCCAGTGCTAGGTTACCTTTTCCCATTTGATCATTCTTAAGTATTGGTCTTGTAATGCTGCTACTGCTTCTGCTACTGCTACTGCTACTACTACTACTACTACTACTACTACTACTACTACTACTACTACTACTACTACTTCTACTACTACTACTACTACTACTACTACTACTACTACTACTACTACTACTTCTACTACTAGTACTACTACTACTACCACCACCACCACCACCACCACCACCACCACTACAGCAGAGATTCCAAATCTGACCTGTAAATGAGCCCCATATTTACTGCCAGTGCTAGGTTACCTTTTCCCATTTGATCATTCTTAAGTATTGGTCTTGTAATGCTGCTACTGCTTCTGTTACTGCTACTGCTACTACTACTACTACTACTACTACTACTACTACTTCTACTACTACTACTACTACTACTACTACTACTACTACTTCTACTACTACTACTACTACTACTTCTACTACTACTACTACTACTACTACTACTACTACTACTACTACTACTACTACAACTACTACTACTACTACTACTACTACTACTACTACTACTACTACTACTACTACACCACCACCACCACCACCACCATTCAAAGTGACAAAAAACGTATTCACACAATGGCTGCTACTACAACTTATAGCCCATATAGGGGGGCATGCATGTTTTACAAACAGCCCTTGTTTCTATGGGATTTTAACCACAACTGTTCATGTTTATCTCCGACACATATTTTTAGGTCACCTGTCATGAAGTGACACGGTGAGCTTATGTGATCGTGTGATGTCCGGCGTCCGTTGTGCGTGCCTGCGTGTGTCCGTGCGTCCGTCCGTCAACAATTTGTTTGTGTAGACAGTAGAGGTCACAGTTTGCATCCAATCTTGATGAAATTTGGTCAAAATGTTTATCTTGATGAAATCTGGTTTGGGATTGTATTTGGGTCATCTGGGGTCAAAAACAAGGTCACTAGGTCAAATAATAGAACAACCTTCTGTAGACAATAGAGGTCACAGTTTTCATCCAATCTTTATGAAATTTGGTCAGAATGTTTATCTTGATGAAATCTGGGTTGGGATTTTATTTGGGTCATCTGGGGTCAAAAACTAGGTCACTAGGTCAAATAATAGAAAAACCTTGTGTAGACATTAGAGATCACAGTTTTCATCCAACCTTTATGAAATTTGGTCAGAATTCGTGATGTAATCTGGGTGGGATTGTATTTGGGTCATCTGGGGTAAAAATCTAGGTCAAATAAATAGAAAAACCTTGTGTTGACAATAGAGGTCACAGTTTTCATCCAATATTTATGAACTGTGGTCAGAATGTTTATCTTAATGAAATCTGGATTGGGATTGTATTTGGGTCATCTAGAGTCAGGAACTAGGTCACTAGGTCAAATGATAGAAAAACATTGTGTAGACAATAGAGGTCATAGTTTTCATCTGATCTTAATGAGTCAGGTGAGCGATTCAGGGCCATCATGGCCCTCTTGTTAAGATATTGTGTTACTCTAAGAGCATATTTTTATCTAAAAAAATGAATAATACAGACAAAAACACAATTAACGCGCTTCAAAATTGACCCCACCATTTTTCATATTTGACTCCTCAAAATTTCAGTCCAGGGGTCATTGACTCCTGGTTTTTAAAATCTATTGAAATCCCTGACTCTGATTTCGAAATTCAAGCGCCCTGGCGAGCGATCGTTAAATGGCCTGTGGAAAGCCCTGGCGTTTAGGTTTCGAAATCTGCGTTAAGGTTTCGAAAAATGCTCATAACTTCTATGTCCCTTGAGATATAACATTCATATTTTGTATTCATGTGTATATGGACAAGGCCTTTCCATATGCACACAAATTTTGACCCCTGTGACCTTGACCTTAGGGTCCGCATTTAGGTTTCGAAATCTGCGTTTATGTTTAGAAAAAAGCTCATAACTTCTATGAAGCGTTTATAGGGGGCATAAGTCATCCTATGGTGATAGCTCTTGGTGATGCTATTTAGAATTTATTGCTCTCTGTTTAAACTTGAAAGTGCAAGTGGGACAGACTGGTCGTATTTCTAAGTAACTAAATTTATTAATAACACCCCAATCTCAAAACAGGCATTGACTTTGGTTATTGTATATTTCAGGTCAGTCACAGACCCAAGGGATGGTAAACGTGTTGCTCTGAAGAAAATGCCAAGCGTCTTCCAGAACATGGTCTCGTGTAAGCGCGTGTACAGGGAACTGAGAATGCTCTGCCAATTTAAACATGACAATGTGAGTGGATGCAAGTTTTGCCAATTATTGCGTTTAAAAGTTTAAAGCTATACATTATTTTGTTTCAGGTCTGAGGAAAATTCCGTTCATTAACCCTTTCCCTCTCAGAAAAGTGAACATGGCTATGTGCAACCAGCATAAAACCAGAACAGCCTGCAAGTCACTTGCATTCGTTCAGGTTTTATGCTGTTTACTGCTCATTAGTATCTTAGGGTTTGAAGTAAAGCCTAAAAACTAGAATCTAGTAAGAAAGGTCTTTAATTAAATTAAACTTTCTAACGAACTACAAATTCATCAATATACTTAGTGGGGAAGGGTTAAATAATTTTTATGCCCCCAAAGGAGGGCATATAGTGATCGCACTGTCATCTGTCACACTTTGCGTTTAGGTTTCGAAAAATGCTCATAACCTCTATGTCGCTTCAGATGTAACCTTCATATTTGGTATGCATGTGTATATGTACAAGGCACACCATACACACACACATTTTGACCCCTTTGAACTTGACCTTGAACTTAGGGTCCGCATTTAGGTTTCGAAATCTGCATTTAGGTTTCGAAAAATGCTCATAACTTCTATCAAAGCGTTTTTCGGGGGCATTATGTCATCCTATGGAGACAGCTTTTGTTTCAGTTATTTTGGGGTTGGGACGATTATTTATTTATTTTTACTGGTTATGAACAATTTTCACTCTCAAAAGAAAGCCTTTTTTGCAAGTATAAATCACTCTTCAGACAATTTCATTAGGTAATGAAGATCAGACGCTTCATATTCAAATGAAAGTAGGCCTTTTTTTCCAGATTTCATAGCTGTTATTGGGTCATATTGTCAATGGCAAAAATGTATTTTCACCCAAATCCAGTTCACAAATTCCCATTTTATTATTTGACTTATCAATAACTATTAATAGAGATGGAATGAGTGAACACAGAGAATTTTGAAGTTGTAATGATCATTTTACTGATATGTTTAATTGTTCATGTTTAGCATATAATGTGGCATGTAAGTTTTATCATCAAAAGTTCAAATGTTATCTTGGTAACACTTTTCTTTTCCCAACCTGGAGTAAATTTACCCAAAAACTCCAAATTTCATGGGTGTAGGTCATAATCATATTCCCAAAATGATTGGAAAAAAAGCTCTGAAATGGGTTTGTTCTGCTTTGTACAGATCATATAGGTAAGTTTTTTTTCTGCCCGGTGACTACAGTTAGAAGTCAACTAATATTGTAACATTGCTACCGGGTACTAGAAAGAAGATTACCATGAGGTGAGGTCACTTTGTATCAGTATGACTTATCAGACCAAACTGGGCTTAATCATGGTGCATTGTTGCCAATAAACATAACAGTAAATACATGCAGGTAGTAGAATGAACATCTGTACCAATGTTTCCATATCTGATCTGTATATTTATACTTCTTGTTTACATGTTGCCTGGTGATAATTTTCGTGAATCGACAAGTGCTATCATTGATTGCCTTGTCCTTAAAATATTTTTTGGATTAAACATCTGTTAACCATGTTATATGATTCATGTTGAAGTGCATTGTTCCAAGACTATAATGCTATTTTAAACCTAGGGTTGTTCATTTCATTTAACTAATAAAGTACATATGTTATTTTGTTCTTAAAAAAAAGACACTGCAGAATATTCTTGGTTCTTTTTTTATTGATTTTTTTTTGTAAACAAATTGCTTGTAGAAAAATTAGGTATGCAGTCTGTCTGGCTTTCAAGCCAATATTTGGATCAGAGATAAACTGAGGGCATGAATCTGTGGACTTGTTTAAACACAATATGTAGATACCATAATCACTTCTACCTCTGGTATGCAGGCCAGTCAGAATGGGCCTGAGTCAGCAATTTCAAAAGCTTGTGCTTGATTTAAATAAGTTTATAGCATTGTTATTTCTTCAAACTTGGTTCTGCATTTTGAAAGTAGGCATGTTCAGGCTTAGAAGCACTTTGTCCATGGCTTCACACACTTTTTTTAAATTTTAATGTAATTAGTAATTAAATCTAAGTATGAATTTCCTTGCAAATTTTATGCCACAAATATTTGCATCTGTTGTTTGGCTGAATAAAGCCCCTATACATTGGAGCAAGACAGCCCTGTAAAAAAAGAAATATGTTCCCAGTAAGATTAATATTTTTTAAGTTAAACAACATTTATCTAAATTTAATTTGTTTGTGTCTAAAAAAAATGGCAAAAAGTCCCCCATTTTGTCCAACCTCTTGATACTTTGTCAGAAAACTGAACTCCTCTTTAACTTTGAGGTGGAATTCACTGAAACGTTCACAGTTGAATGACCTTTCTGTGGAGATGATTTAAAGACAGCAATTTTAGCTGTGTAGAACTTTGGAAAATTGATATCCTTTGTCAGTTTTTCCACTGAAGAATATAAAGTCCACTCTATGTGTTGCTTTCAACTGTTTAACTACAGGGAGGATCTCCCTCAAACTTTCACTGGTGAAAAACTTATAAATTAATGTGTGGACAGTCATAAGGGGATGAAATTTGACCGAGACAAGATAGTGGATTTGTATGTGTAAAAACATGATGTGTTGTGGCAGCATCAGTGTCTGTGACACATTTCTAGTTATTCAATTTTCAATATAATCAGAGGGGACCACAGAGATCAGAATAAACGATAAATATCATGCAACCTGGTATATGTCAAAACATTCAGCTTGCAATTATGAATTAAATTTTATAATGTAAAAAAACCTGAAGTCTACATCTTAAAATATGTAGGCTAAGCAAAAATGAAATGAAAAAATCTACAACTTTGCGTTTTGAAAATTGGATTTGGTGCAAATAGACCATACTGACAAAATAAAAAAGCTTTTTTTCTTTATATTAAGAAGTTAAGTGGCAGCAATTCTAAAGAACATATGAACAGATCAATTGGTTGTGGCTTTAAGGGGCTAGTGTCTAGTTGCCTCTGCTACATTGAAGTCTCTGTTCCTGCATGTTTGCAGTGAATATCCATAATTGAAAACAAATAATTTGTAAAAGCTATTTGTTTGTGATCAATTTCTATCAATTCGTAATTTAAATATCATTGTTTCTATTTTTCATTTCAGGTATTATCAGCTCTTGACATTTTGCAGCCACCACACATCGACTTCTTCCAAGAAGTGTATCCTTTCAATCAATATGAGCATAGGGTTATATTTACATCATGAATGAAAGCATAATGCAAATAATGTAAGTTAGTAGTTGGTAGGATATTGCAATACTACTGAAGATGGAAAAAGTGTTGTATTGCAGATTTTTAAGCTCAGCTTAGTACAAGATGCTCATGGTGAGCTGTTGTGATTGCCTTTCCCATGAAAAATGCTCATGGTGAGCTGTTGTGATTGCCCTTCCCATGAACTATGCTCATGGTGAGCTGTTGTGATTGCCCTTCCCATGAACTATGCTCATGGTGAGCTGTTGTGATTGCCTTTCCCATGAAATACGCTCATGGTGAGCTGTTGTGATTGCCTTTCCCATGAAAAATGCTCATGGAGAGCTTTTGTGATTGCCCTTTCCATGAACTATGCTCATTGTTAGCTGTTGTGATTGCCTTTCCCATGAAATATGCTCATGGTGAGCTGTTGTGATTGCCCTCCCATGAACTATGCTCATGGTGAGCTCTTGTGATTGCCTTTCCCATGAACTATGCTCATGGTGAGCTGTTGTGATTGCCCTTCCCATGAACTATGCTCATGGTGATCTATTGTGATTGCCCTTCCCATGAACTAATCTCGTGGTGATCTGTATGGTGATCTGTTATTATTGCCCTTCCATAGAACTGTGTCATTGTATGTGTGTGTCCTTGTATGTGTGTGTCTGTCCCAAAATGTTAACTTTTTCAATATTGAAGATAGCAACTTGATATTTAGCATGCATGTGTATCTCATGGAGCTTCACATTTTGAGTGGTGAAAGGTCAAGGTCATCCTTCAAGGTCAAAGGTCAAATATATGGCTTCAAAGCGGTAGGGGGCATTGTGTTTCGCGAACACAGCGCTTGTTTGTCCTTTTTTTTCATTTGTCAAGGATCTGTTCAAGACAGAAAAGTCTGATGCATCTTTATTGGCTCTTAGTTTGTAGATTAAGATGCACTAATACTTGATGTTTACATCAAATTTTAGTGATGATGAACACAAACTGGAGTTACGCTGAACATATGATTGAATATAAAATGGAAACAGTATAATTATAACACAATGTTATAATTTTACCAATTGGACATATTTTCACACAAGAGGTCAGCCTGTCCTTTTTTCAGGCCTTTCTTCCTCCTTGCAATTTTTCTAGTCTGGCTAAATACCCTATATTTGATGTTCAAGGTTTTAAGATATATTTGGCTACAATATTATAATGATCAAAAGACACTCCCTTTGGTTTTATCTACAACATTTTGTCTGTGATGTATTAAAATGTTTGTTGTCATGTATAACAACCAACTGTGTTCTGATGCAGATATAAATTACTTTTTTTTGACAAACTGTTTTGAAAATTGGTACTGTAATATTTAATTTATTTATATACATGTTTATATAGCAACAACACATTTCAAGTATCTACAGACATAGATTTAGATATCAAAAATGTTGGTTCTCATGTACCCACAAACAGTTTACTATATTTTAAGATAGTGATTGCCTTATCCAGTAACACATGAAGGAGATATGATGCTGGGTTAATCTGATAAAATTCTTGGAATGTGAAGATATTTCTTTTAATAATTCATCCTATGCAAGCCAAAAGGGCCTATCGGTCTTCTTTGTATATATATGTGAGAACTGTTTTTGCTTTCCCTGAATCATCATGCGATAAAACCAAATTCTGTACCAAACTGTACCTGTGAAGTGCTTGAACAAAATTATTTTATTTATACATGTATGTTGATGATAAACATTATTATATTATCAAATGATATTTTAAATTTCCAATTAGTTCAAAGCTCCTTGTGCTTAATGATAGCTGTATTAAATGTTTTTAAAAATTAATAAATGTGTGGTTATTAAATATGTACATTAGAAAGCAAACTGATGTACATTAGAAAGCAAACTGTTAAGTAACATGAAAGACATGACCAAACAAATATGATGCTACTGTAAATGAAGACAAAATGTTGTCTAACATGGTGTGAAATTTAATCATAAGTTGCTGTACATAAAAATACAATAAATACTTTGCTTCAATCAACAATCATGTCTGCGGTTTATTGTAACTATTCATACCCTATCATGGTGTATGTGAACAAAGCTAGTCTGTTATCAAGTCAATGAAGCAGAAACTTGAATTTCCTTTCCCATACCATAGATAATAATGAGATAAAGGCTTGTTATACTGGGTTTCTTTGTTTGTACTAGACATGCAGATGTTGAGACATCATGCTACCTAGATATGATTCAGTATTTAACACTGCTGAACTCTGTTGCCAAAAACAGGCTAGGAATGCACCACTGCACCCTCTCAAGTTATTCCCCCTTTTACTGCCTCTAGGGTCATCATGTTTTCAGCATAATGTAGTACCCCCTTGTTGCAGAAAGCACAAAAATCAGATTACAAACAAGGTAAGAACTGAGCCAGAGTCTCTCATTCATGTCTGTTCAGGATTCAGGGAAAACCTGGTATTCTGGTAGTACGCACAGGGCATTCTGCTGAATCATGGAATCAAACAGAGAATGCTGCCTATGAATTCTGTGGTTATTTGTTAGCACAAAATATGTGTATGTTATGCTATAGAGATCAGATTCATTATTGTGATAGACAAATTATATGTTTAGACAATAATCACCCTACAGATATTTCAACTGAAAGTTACGGCCTGCGTATGGTAGTGCTGCAACAATATACCGGTTTATCGGTATATATCGCAATACGCAATCTGCATATTGTATTGCGATACGATTTTCCTCATACCGGTATGAAAATTCTACAAAAAGTCATTCACATTTCGTCCAGAAAAGTCATCCGAAATAATGATATCAATTTAAGCAAAACAAATCGGTGTTAAGTAAACTAAACTGTTACGTAAAAATAGCATTCTAAAAAGTCTAGTTTACGGAGAAGCGTTGTTACATGGGAGTCAGCAAGAATAGTTGAACTGTAAACTGAGCAATAAATATGCTTTACCAGTTTGAATAAAATAATGACTTGGTAATATTGAATTTGCAGCATATTTATAATCAATTAATGTTAATGTCCCAGAGATTTATTGTATACACTATACAGTACACAATTGCACAGCATGTTTAATGGGAATATACAATGGACAAAATGACAATACTAATCTTGCATAACAAAATGCTTTGTAAAGCCAAGCAACAAGTTAATCGTGTTTATAAAGCATTTTATAAAAAGGCTAGAATTGCCAATAGGATATAACTAGAATATAACATGCAATACAAAAGTTATGTTCATGTAATTAAGTTGGTTTTGGTGATTAGCTGGCGAATTATAATTCTGGTACAAGTTAGCAATATATTGCAATATATTGCAATACGGGTTTTTTAACTGACAATATATTGCAATACGGTTTTTGGCGTATTGTTGCAGCACTAGCGTATGGTGCTTTTATTGTTTAAATTTAAGCAGTCTTGGCCGTAATCCGCTCGACCGTTGACCGGGTCGAGTGATTTTTGCGTCGGTCGAGTGAAAATTCTAAGCCGGTAGCCCGATGGGTCGAGTGCTTTTTTCGTGTCCGAACTTAGTAACGAGTCCGAAATAGCTTCATATAGACGCTTATTCAAGACTGCATTGGTTATTTCCCTTGAGCACTTATTGATTAGACGCGTATTGAACAGTGTTGTAAGTCGATCTCGCAAGACGCTATAACAATTATTATTACTTGGTGGAGAACTTGCGGCGATACTTTTATTTTAATGTATTTTCTGTGTCATTTTGGGGGCACATCGCACAAACGTCAACCGCAAAATGAGAATGAAGGTAGCAACACAAAATATGAACAACAAAACGAAAATTCCAAATGTCATGGAAAAATAATCAGTCTTGGCTTCGTTTTGATGTCTCCAAGTATTGAGAAATTTGATTATGCGCCTGCATTGCTGACTTGCTGGTATGTGCATGTCATACATAATGTAAAAAAATATGCAATTAAATGTCATGCACTAACTTACAAGTATAGTTTTTTACAGATAAAGTTTATTTGTCAAGGAACAAATCCTGACAGTAAATTCAAAGGGGTATTATTCTGCATTTTAGATGCTGGTACAATCGTCAAATCGGCGACAAACCATATGTGGCTTACGCAATAGAACTACTGCTACAAATGTGGTTTTAGATTTAGAATACTCAGAAGTTTGGGCAGGAAAGTTGCCTCCTTGTGCTATGTCTTATGCACAGGTATTATTGCTAGTTTGACATTTTATTTACTTTATTCAGATATGTGTTTGGAAAATTTATATCATGTTATACAATTGGTTTTTTTTCAGGCCACCCACCTTAAGGAGCAAACATGATATGTCAGACCTGGATGTTAAAGACTCAGACAATGACCATGATGGAATGGAGATGTCAGGAGACCTTGTGTTATTTTTTTTGTAAGATATTAACTTTGAATAAAAACAGAATCAAGTGTTTATTTGTTTAATCTTTATTGTTCTATGTTTCATCAATAAAAACATAGTTACAAATGTAACAGAATTATGACTTTTAATTCGGGCTAGTTAAAATTGATTCGGGCTAGTGAATTTCAAAGCTGGAAGCCCAACCGGGCTAGTGCCTAAAAAAAATAATGCCAAGACTGTTTAAGCATTCAATCTTGATATTTTATCATCATACTTGTCCAGTATTGATTTAAGATAGGAAGATTTAAAAATGAAATTCATATCATTTTTGTTCCTTAAGTTTTTTCCTATTTCTAGCCCCTGTTTCATTATAATACTGATTCAGACAACTTGATTCAGCATTACTTGACTCTTATCAGTCATTTGGTGTGGCTAGGTCAGACAAAGGCATTGTGGTCTTACTTATCATTACCAGGAGTCATTGACTCCTGCTTTTGTCTGATTGTGGGACATAGATACCAACTGCATTATTTATAGTACACAGTCGGAAGGTAGATGTTTGAAATCAATAGATTGTCAGCCGTTTAATTTTTTTTCAGTCAGTTTTATTATTTTTTTATATAAATGTAGGCATTGAGTGTGGAAATAATTCACAATTCATTTCACAAAGAAACTAGAGTGTGAAGTTTTTACCCTGCCTGGTTTCAGTTTTCATCTCTCAATAGTATGCTTGTATGCTATACAATGTAATTTATCTTAGTTTGCATTTGTGTTGCAAGTTTTCATTTGTGTTGCAAGGCAATTTTTAGTATAATACTGATTGGCTGATATTTTTAATTGGGCTCACTTGATAGTAACAGTGTAGTGGTTTTTTATATTAAATAATCATTTAGATACTTGGTTGACAGGATAGCTGCCAAGTTTATAGAGCCATTTACAAGCTCAAATATCACATTTAATGGTGGTCAAGTTGTAAAACCTGACAGTTTATGAGTAGAAGCCCTTGTCAGAGAGCTAATGATCTGAGGAGAGGATATAACTGGGGCAGTTAGCTGCTGGCGTGAGTGTTGAAGGCTTCATTGGTGTCAGACTGTGTGCACGATGATGGATCAGCTCCCAGGGGTGTCTGAGGTCAACAGCATGGTAATGACCTTCAAGTCAGCTAACTCTCCAGCTGTTTTGGTGACCTGGCTACAGTGTCTAAAAGTCGGTACTCAAAGGCTTGTTTCAATTTTGTGTTATGGGCTTGCAGCAAAAATTTAATGGTCACTCATTCTAATTGTTTGGAATGGCACAATCCTTGCTTCAAGACCAGTTTCAATTTTAAATTATCAGTTAAGGCTTGTGGTCCATTATAAAGTTATGGTTTCGTATGTTCATATGATCGAATGACACATGTTTTGCTCCAACTGCTTGAAATTTGCTTTCCTTCAATTTTGTTTTCAAGTTTTACATGGCTGATCATAAACTCAATGGTCCTCATGTTATTTCAATGGCATGGCAATTCTTTCCCCATGCTTTATGTTTTCTGGTCTAATTATAAGTAAATTGTCATTCACTGATAAAATAAATCCAAATGCATGTGAAAAAGATCTAAAAAATGTATAATTATTGCAAATTACTTTTTATCACTATTGTATTGTATGCTATTGTTTTTTTTGTCCTTGATAAAAGTTTTTTTAAGAGCATCACAATTTAAATGACGGCATTATTGTTTTTATGATCAAGTTTCAAAGATCAGTTTCCAAGTAAAAGCGAGGCAGTTGGATTTACACTTTACTTCCTGTATTGATAGGAAGATAATCATACATATGGAAAGTCATGATATTGTTCTTTTTAGCTCACCTGAGCACAACGTGCTCATGGTGAGCTATTGTGATCGCCTTTTGTGTGTTGTGCGTCCGTCATCAACATTTGCCTTGTGAACACTCTAGAGGCCACATTTATTGTCCGATTTTCATGAAACTTGGTCAGAACATTTGTACCAATGATACCTCGACGTGTTCGAAACTGGGTCATGCTGGGTCAAAAACTAGGTCTTTTAGTAAAAAAAAAAGAAAAACATTGTGAACACTGTAGAAGTCACATTTGATGCCCAATCTTCATGTAACTTTGTCAAAATGTTTGTCTTAATGATATGTTGGTTGAGGTAAAAAAAATGGTTTCGGTCCATTGAAAAACATGGCCGCCAGGGGGCAAGGCAGTATTCCTTATATGGCTATAGAGAAACCTTGTGAACACTCTAGAAGTCACAATTTTTGCCCAATCATCATGAAACTTGGTCAAAATATTGGTTTCATTGATATCTCGGACGAGTTTGAAAATGGTCCAGATCGGTGAAAAAACATGGCTGCCAGGGGGCGGGGCAGTTTTCTCTATATGTATATAGTGAAAACATGTGAACACTCTAGAAGTCACATATTTGGTCCAATCTTCATAAAATTTGGTCAGAACATTTGTTTTCTGGGTACGACGGTTGAGTTTGAAAATGCTTTGGATCGGTAAAAAAACATGGTCGCCAGGGGGCAGGGCAGTTTTGCTTATATGGCTATAGTTAAACCTTGTTAACACTCTAGGAGTCACATTTATTGTCCAATCGTCATGACACTTGGTCTGAACATTTGTTTTTAGCTCTCCTGAGCACAACGTGCTTATGGTGAGCTTTTGGGATCGCCTTTTGTCCGTCGTGCGTCGTCAACATTTTACCATGTGAGCACTCTAGAGGCCACATTTCTTATCCGATCTTCATGAAGCTTGGTCAGAACATTCAATTTTGTCCCGATGATACCTCGACTGAGTTCGAAACTGGGTCATGCTGGGTCAAAAACTAGGTCACAAGGTAAAAAAATAGAAAAACCTTGTGAACACTGTAGAAGTCGCATTTGATGCCCAATCTTCATGTAAATTTTGCCAAAATGTTTGTCTAAATGATATGGGGGTTGTGTTCAAAAATTGTTCTGGTCCGTTGAAAAACATGGCCACCAGGAGCGGGGCAGTATTCCTTGTAGGGCTATATAGAAAGCTTGTGAACACTCTAGAAGTCACAATTTTTGCCCAATCATCATGAATCTTGGTCAAAACATTGGTTTTATTGATATCTCGGATGAGTTCAAAAATGGTCCAGATAGGTGAAAAAACATGGCAGCCAGGGGGCGGGGCAGTTTTCTCTATATGTTTTTAGTGAAAACATTTGAACACTCTAGAAGTCACATTTTTGGTCCAATCTTCATGAAATTTGGTCGAACATTTGTTTCCTGGATCCGACGGTTGAGTTTGAAAATGGTTCAGATCGGTAAAAAAACATGGCTGCCAGGGGGGTCTTTTTCCTTATATTTATATAGTAAAAAAGCTTGTGAACACTCTGGAAGTCACATTTTTTGCCTAATCATCATGAAATTTGGTCAAAACATTGGTTATGTGGATATCTCGAACGAGTTTGAAAATAGTCGTGAACATTTGAAAAACATGGCCATAATAACAGAGGATTATATATAAAGACAACATATCTTTTATAACCTTAACACAGAGACAAAAAATCAAATTATGCAATGAAACACATCTATATCTTCAAATGAAATGAGTCCTAAAAGCACCTTTTGTAACATCAGGCAATTTTAAACACTCCATTAAATGACATGCGTTCTTCTCCCATTAAAACGAAAAACTGCGCTTCATTTCCATAATTCGATGCGCTTCATTACGCAATGCAATGCCCGTTGCATAAATCTTATATAAGATAAACTACTCATACACAAATTACCCGGTATGTGTTTGCTCTTACTCGACTTATGAGATCGTACATGAAAAAAAATCGAGGTAGATCGATCCATGCGTCGTCGCGGTAATGTTTGTCAAAGTTATTGTTGTCATGAAAACTCGTTGATTTACAACGCAAAACGTCTTATTTGAACTGATGCGAATTAATTAAATCATATTTGTCAACTTCGCTTTTGCTTTATTTTGATAATTTAATCCAAAGTTTATTGTTAGCAAGTGTTTTTTTTTACCGGAATTGTAAACAAGGAGTCAGTTAAAGTCTTCCGAAAATGTGCAGTCTGTGTGAATTGACAGTTTGACGTCATCAAAGGAAAGCCGCTTTCTGTCGGAAGCAATAAAGCGACAAATTTCGCGCCGAAAAAATTGGCTTCCTTTGTCTAGCAATCAACATGCCGAACCAATCGTGTGTTTGTTTCTCAATTGCAATCCTCCAATTTAATAAAAGCACGTGCATAGCTCCGCCTTCGAATCTTTTGCCGAGAACGGAGGCGGAGTTTAATGGTTAATTGAGCTAGTGTTTTACGCAAGTTGAGTTCCGATTTGCCGAAATTACTCGGCCCTAAGCATTGAAACGACAAAATAATACATTTATCAATGATTTTCCGAGATATACCGATTTGTTCCGATTTCCAAACTTTCTGTACAGTTCCTATAAACTATGGCGGACGTGTTTACAAAATTCCTAAACACATATATCGTAAATAATGGCAGTGTTTTATTGGATTATTTATACTAATTATCAAATACTTTTTTATCTACTATAATATCGGGTTTGTTTAATATAATTAACATGTTAAACAATATAGTTGCGTCACAGACTCGGAAATAAATTTTGATGGGGTCGACATTTTACTGACGCTGATTTTCTTATTGTCTGTAATTTTTACCCGAAATAAATTTTGAGAAGTGCCCATAAAAGGACTGGTACATAATGTGTCACATTGAAAAATATCCCGATCTCTGCAATATATGTGAACCAATCGTTGATTGTACTTACTTGATTTTATTCGCAACCGTACTCAAACCGGATCGTTTTTTTTTTCTCGTTTCGCTCGTTTTGCAGTGCGGTCGGGAATAAAATATTTAAAAAAAAGACGATTTTCCGATTTTATTTTTTTTCCCTTTTTCCAAAAATTAGGGTCGGCGGTTTTGTAAACCAAGAAATATAAAAGTCGTGGCCTAACTATCACAAAGTCCCAGTGTATATTATGAATATCAAGAAGAAAAAGTAGAGATATGTACGTAAAAATATCCTTTACAGCTTAGGCAACAACTGTTGTCAAAATTCAATTATATTGATCAATAAAAAATAGATTGAAATATTCTCCAACTTTACTGTTGAACATTTATCGACAAAAAACTATCGTGTCTACATGTACACAATTCATATCACAGATATACTTTGTTCAAGAATTAAAGAGATAGAGAAAATGTACTTAAAACCAACTATTTGCGATACTTATGATATTAAATGCAGCTTGTATTTGAGAATAAATTTCACAATTAAAATGCATTTTAGTTTTGCATTGGTTGTAAATAAAGAGTAGAAGCGTAGAGGAATTGTTTACAAACAACACTTACAAATGTGAATAATTAACAAAAATTAACTCTTAAATGAAGTATGAAATTTCATTTTAAATCATAAATACAGATTGATATACAAAAGTCATGTAGGCCTACATGGATGATATGTGAAATACAGTATTATGTGAAAGTCAGAAATACCATTATTCTAAATAATTTTATATACAGACATACGTCATGTATGATATGTGAAATGCAGTATTACTTGAAAATCAGAGTATCATTGTTCTAAATAACTTTGAATGGAAAAACAGTGATAACGCATTTTAATAATAGAGCACACTTAGTCTGTACTACCGCCTGTCTGCTCAGCACTCGGCCTCTTTTGAAGATTTTACACTAAATAATCGAACTATAAAGCGCAAGTTTAAGGCTCTATAAAGGTGACAAATCCAATTATTATGCATATCAACCGGTCTGATTTTTACCAGATTTCAGTTACTCTTGCATAAAAACTGCTAATAAAACAGCTTAGGTACAACGTTGTCAAGAATTATGGAAGATAAACCCGTTTCATAATTGGAAGAAATGTTTACATTTTTGCAACTAACGTGATGTGTAGCCTCAGAGCGGTGACATATGCTAAAAATAGCCGAAAGAAAATTAAATTTTAATTCTATTTTAAACAACTTTTAACCAGCAGAAAGTAACTTATTAGATCACTACAAACGTTTTAACCATTTAGAAAAGACCTACTTTGTGAATGATACCGGAAAACGTTGAAAATCATCGTTATTTTTTTGGTCACCTGAGTCACCTTCACTTTCTCTTTTCCGAGTAAACAGCGATGTAAATAAACTGATTGTTTGTAAACACAATTGACTTGGAGGACACTTTATTTTGAGCTCAAAACAAGTTGTATTTCTCATTTTTTATTGTAGTGTCCAATATCATATATATATTGTTTTTTGATAACCTTTATAAATAAAATATGAAAAAAATATTAAAAAATCGGTAAGTAATTACGGATCTTCACCTTTATAGAGCCTTTAAGTATGTACGCCCGTCTGTATGAAGTACTTTTATTATTTTGAACTCCACCTTCCCAGAATAGTTTAGTTCCTTTGGGTCTCAGGTGAGCGCCTTAGGGCCCATGGCCCTCTTGTTCATGAGAGTGGTTTCAAATTTTTAAGGAAACAGATTTTTGATTGGTTAGTTTTATTTTCCCCATCAAGTGTACACTATTTACTTTTGTTCTTTGTAATAAAGGAAATAGGTGTCTAACATTCATTTTATCTCCTGCGCTATGAAATCCTGTTTACATGATTTCCACCACATCCTACTGAGTCTCCTATCAGTTTTGCGTGATTTATTTTTACATTCAGACACAATGTCTTTGTTCCTTTGTTTTGAAAGAAAAAGTTGTTCATATTTAGCTCCCCTGTTTACTCCTTTGTGCCACCAACTTGACATGATTCATAGCATACCAGACATTATTGACAAATTAACCCCACGTAAGTGGATACAAAGACCACAAAATATTGGAAGTTGGGGAAATAGAATTATTGAAGTCTTTTTTGCCACCACTGGCTTAATTATTTTGAAGTATTTCTTAGTGGATGAAAAAGACAGGTTTGGCAGAGTGACCCACTTTCATGAGGGTATCATTATAACAACCTGATTAATATGATATCTGTATTATAAGGCTGATGGCCTTCCAAGCAGGAGATAATAATGCTGTATCTCTTAGAGCTCTTTTTGTTGATTAAATAATACATTATCTGAAGTTCAACATGCTGGAAACTAGTATGTTTTAATATTAAAGAAGTTTCTGCTTAATGTCTTGTATTTATTTTAGTTTGACTTCAGAAAAGCTATTTATTAACTATGTTTTCAACAAGGGTAAACATCCTGGTTATTACTTTGGTGTGTGATGGGCGGGCGGTTGGGAGGCTTAAACAGGTGTGTTTATGGATGATATTGAGTTTATTTGCTTTGATGGTCTTTGTGACAATTAGGATATAGAAAGTTTACATAGAGCACAAGCTTTATATTGTATTTGGTACCAGTCGATTCAAGGTCACCATTACTCACTAGTTTCCCTTCAATTACTGCTGAGTTCCAATGGAGATGTTGTACTGAAATTTTGTATGTAGGAAGCTTACATTAAGATCCAGCTTGGGATTGCATTTGGGCATGTAAACTCATGTTCTAATATCTAAAATATTGAAAACCTGTTTTCTCATGTTTCTTGGTAATATTCTCTTGATTATATTGAGACAAGAGAAAAGAAAGCTTTGTTAAATTAATGGACCCTCAGTGGTAAATATAAGCAATTAGTGTGTAATACTCCAGTGTACTTCATTGTTATAGGCTATAGCTTGTAAACTGTATAGATGTTATAATCTTTTAGGAATGACACCTTCATATTCAACTTCTTCAAATATACTTCGTACTCTGTGCTTGATTTCTTATTAAAAACAAAGATTTTTTTACCACACTGCAAAAGAGCATTTTATATATTAATAACAAGGCATCATATATGTTTATTCAGTGTTTAATGCATTTAAAACGTTAGATAAAATATAAATTATCAACTGCATAGGACTTGAAGTGACTTTTTTTATGAAAGAAATTTACTGGCTTTAAGTCGAAGCAACTTTTATTTTTCGCTTTTTTTTAAATTTGATATTGTTTGTACACAAAAACATGTTATTAAATAACATGTTGACGGCAGCTATTGCAAAAACCTTGTTAATTCTTCTATTTATATAGGATTTTCACCCTATGTAACTCCATTGAATACTTTTGGGCCATCTACAATACATTTAATTGTTGAATTGTTTTTGATTATGTAATATTTTGGTCAAAAGTGGGTACATTGTGACATGGCTTAAATGGTTTTCAAGTTTAGTATCTAAGGCCACAACAAATTGATTAAATGTTCGATAGATTCGCCGCACCTAAAAATCTTAAAACCGAATAAAAATATTTTAATTTTTATTTTGCGCCCGCAGCAAAAAATTTGCTGCGCACCTATTTATTAAATGATTTAGTTTTATTTAGCCTACGTATTTTACGACATAGGCCTAGAGTGTTATAACACAGCGTTATTAGATTGGTTTATGGTTAAAACAAATGGCAGCGTTTGTCTGTCTTGTCATGTCGGCAAAAGACACAAATGGAAATGTTAATTTTCCCACGGGGCAATTAGTCATTGCATCAAAGATGATTTGAGTTATTTTATAATTTCAACCGCATCTACATCAGGATGTGAAAAGGAGTGTTGAACTGGACGAAAAAATGTCGAGTATAATATAAATTGTACGAGCCACCTATCTACTAGTTCAAACTGTTGATGGCTAAGTGCAAGGTGTACATTATGCCCCTAAAACATGAATTTAACATAAGTAAGAAAGTGAAGAAACTTTCTGGACCTAAACAACTTTACTGGCATTTGATTGACTTTTTTTATATTAAGATACAAAACTTTAACTACCCATTTCTTATTTTTCTTTCATTAGGAAGTTATGTTTTTTTTACTTTACAAAACTTAAACTTCTCATTTCTAATTTTAACAGTGCTAAAATAGCGAAAGTAATGCATTTAGTATTGTATAATACCATAACCTATGATATTTAGAACTAATACAAATTTGAGATATTTTGTATCAGTGTTTTTGCCCCAAATTACAGACTCGTATAGGCTGTGTCCAAATTGAAAATTGTAATAAAGCTGTTTCTCAAAAAGTAACTTTTATTCTTATAAGTCTCGCCAACATTTCCAAAAAATATGTCAATTTTGTTAAATAAACTCAATTGGTTGATTGAGTTTATCATACAGCAGTTTAATGCCCTAGCACTTTATAATATACATTTTAGAAAGCAGTTAAACATGCACTTATTAACAATTGGTATACTGTTATCTATAATAATAATGATTCAATATTCTCAATTTCATGGTTTAACGCACGTTATCCCCAATCAAAAAGGCACATGCTGTAAAATATGACGCGAAGAAAAATCACTGCTTATGCTTGATATTTATTGTATTATTTATTGTGTCATGTTATTAAACCATCATTGACAGAATACTGAGCTTCTTATATAACTTTGATAATGAAACCTACATGTACAATGTTAAATTTAAGTAATAACTACCTAATGTGAGTAAGCAGAACAGCTATTAGAGACTGTTTTTATTTATTTTTACAAACATTTGATAAGAGCTTAAACTCAATTATTACTTCTAAATGATCTTGTACTGGTATTTTGCAGATATCATGCATTTGTTTGGCAAAATATATCAATTTACATTGACAATACATAATGTGTTTTTTATATTTCGCTCGCCTGTGATTTAACAAAAAATAAAATAAAAATATATTTATTTTTATTTCCCTCGTTCGCTCGTCCATTTTTGGGAAGCAAAAAATCCGTAGAACAAATCATCAATTTGTTGTGGCCTAAGTGATAAAGGGTTAAATACGTATCTAAGTGGTAAAGGGTTAAATACGTATCTGAGTTGTAAAGGTTTAAATACGTATCTAAGTGGTAAAGGGTTAATGATTCTGTTCATGGGAAACAGCTTAGGGACGTCATTATAGCTCCACTTTTGAAAACAGGGTGGCCATTGATCAGTTTCTGTAATTGTGGAGTTTTAGATTTCAGTTGTGGTGTAGTCAGTGGGACTAATGTCTGTATATGTTATATACTTTGTTTGGAATGAGATAATGTTGTTGTCTGCTAATTTATTGAATATTAGTGCTGCAACAATATACCGGTATATCGGTATATATCGCAATACGCAATCCGCATATTGTATTGCGATACGATTTTCATCATACCGGTACGAAAATTTTACAAAAATTCATCCACATTTCGTCCAGAAAAGCCATCAATAATAATGATATGGAAGGTAAACAAAACAAAGCGGTGTTTAGTAAAAATAAATTGTTACGTAAAAATAGCATTTTAAAAAGTCTTGTATACGGAGTAGCGTTGTTACATGGGAGAATTTGTTTGATGCTTTTGAACAAATTATCATTGAATAAATAACGCACAACTGTTAATGTTTCGTTCCATTCTGAAATGAGCAATATTAAATTTGTAATCAGAATTTTGGGAACACGCTTCCGAATTTTAATGCTTATGCAACAATAAACAAGAATATCAGTGAAATTGAAGGATGCTCCCAGATGATGCGCTTTGTCAATCTTTGTGTTAATAACCACCCTAAACAATCTATTATTAGCCTTGGTGACCTTGACCTTGACCCCAAGGACCTCAAACCTCGTCAAAAAGTAGAGGTCCATCCAAGGTGCGTACATGCCAAATATGAAAGAAATCGATAAAGAATTGAAGGTGCTATGAGAAACTGTAACAAAAGTGTGACAGAAAAATCTATTGTCAGCCCCAGTGACCTTGACCTTGACCCCAGTGACCTAAAACCTTCATAAAAAGGTAGAGGTCCATGCAAGGTACGAACATGTCAAATATGAAAGAGATCGGTAAAGAATTGAAGGTGCTATGAGAAACTGTAACAAAAGTGTGACAGAAAAATCTATTATAAGCCTCGGTGACCTTGACCCCAGTGACCTCAAACCTCATCAAAAGGTAGAGGTCCATGCAAGGTACGTACATGCCAAACATGAAAGAGACTTTTAAAGAATTGAAGGTGCTACGAGAAACTGTAACACGAGTGACAGAAAAATCTATTATTAGCCTCAGTGACCTTGACCCCAGTGACCTCAAACCTCATCAAAAGGTAGAGGCAATGCAAGGTACGTACATGCCAAATATGAAAGAGATCGGTCAAGTATTGAAGGTGCTAAGAGAAACTGTAACAAAAGTGTGATGGAAAAATCTATTATTAGCCTCAGTGACCTTGACCTTGACCCCAGTGACCTCAAACCTCGTCAAAAGGTAGAGGTCCATGCAAGGTACGTACATGTCAAATATGAAAGAGATCGGTAAAGAATTGAAGGTGCTATGAGTAACTAACAAAAGTGTGACAGAAAAATCTATTATTAGCCTCAGTGACCTTGACCACAGTGACCTCAAACCTCATCAAAAGGTAGAGGTCCATGCAAAGTATTATCATGCCAAATATGAAAGAGATCGGTAAAGAATTGAAGGTGCTATGAGAAACTGAAACAAAAGTGTGACGGAAAAATATATTATTAGCCTCAGTGACCTTGACCTTGACCCCAGTGACCTCAAACCTATTCAAATGTAGAGGTCCATGCAAGGTACCTACATCAGAGCTCCAGATAAGGGTCGTATTTTCGTAATTACGAATTATTTTCAAGTCCATTATGTATTTATTTTAAAATCTTGTCGTACCATTAGAATTACAAAATCAAGTTACGAATATTATTTTTACATCGGTTCGTATCGATTTTTATTGAGTTCTTTTCGCGTATTAAAGATCTTTGCGGTGCTTATATAGAATGGTTATCGGGTTTGTTTAACAACGCGCATTTTTTCCAATAAAAGCGGCGTATACAGTCTATCTGTCACAAAACAATGGCGGCGCCTAGAGAGCGTCCTAAAAAACTGCAAAGCGTCCAAAAACACGCTTTTAACATATTGTACGCAAAGTGAGCCGAAGTTAAATGTTTAGAAAGACATTATAGAAAAGATCTTATACGATGTTGTATGTTCAGTTGCCGACACAGTCGGAAAAGCTAAACAAAAACGCGACACGACGGGTCCAAACTTAAACACACAAAAAATATTGAACAAGTGGAAGGGACAAGTCCCGTGGCTAATTGTTGAAAAGATTGAAGGGGAGACCCGTTTTAAATGTGAAATATGTAAAAATTCATCTAAGGCATGCAATCTAAGCACAGTTTGGGCAAATGAAGGTATTGGAAAAATAAAATTGTATAATACTGAAAAGACACTGTTGAACTCGTATAAATAAAGTTGCTAGTATGTTTATTTTGATTTTTTTTGCATGAAAATAACCATTATTATTTATTTGTAGGTCATTTAGAAAAAATAAAAATTATTTATAAAACTTAGTAGTAACGTTAAAAATAAAATTTCAGAGTTAAGAATTCTTTTTGAAAATATGGAAGTAATTTAAGAATTTCACAAAAGCCAAATATGAAAGAGATCGGTAAAGTATTGAAGGTGCTATGAGAAACGGTAACAAAAGTGTGACGGAAGAAGGGAAGGAAGTAAGGAACTACAAACTAGCAACTATATGCTCCACTGAAAATATTTCGGGGAGCATAAAAATTATAAAATAAAAAGTGCATAATCCTTTGTCTCAATAAAAAGTGGTGAAAATTATGCAGACATGAAGAACGTTGCATGGAAAGTGTGGGTGTATTTTGTGTTGTATAAAAATGGGAACATCACGTCAGGCGATTTTGGCGTGTTCACATCTTTGAAAAGTAACAAATGCCAAAATGTATTTAATACTTAAGACAATTGGCGAATGTTTGTGTTTCTTGTTATTCTTGAGCACTTTTATAGTAAATACTTACCAGTTTGCTTTAAAACTGGAATATACGGGATTATCGGGTTATTGGCAAGTTATAATTCTGGTACAAGTTAGAAATATATTGTGATATATTGCAATACGGGTTTTTGAACTGACAATATATTGCAATACACTTTTTGGCGTATTGTTGCAGCACTATTGAATATTGTTATAGTTATACATTTTAATTTAGAAGTTGTTAGGTAGTGTTTGCTGCTATCACACAAAGATCTGTTATTTATAATACAGGCCTCAACGCCAGATTTCAATTTGCTACCAACTGTCAGTCGGTGTCATCCCATTATGTAATGACAATGCTTCATATGATTACATCAGCTCATACACAAGACTTATAAACATGTGCTTGTCATTATAATCATATCATGATGACATTGACAGTTTTTTATTTTGCACACTGATGTTTTTTCATGAATGCAAGAGTCAGCCAGTTGTGACCCTACAATCCACAGTATGATCTATTTGAACTGACTGACATGTTGTCTGTTACCATAATTTAGAAATGGGGTAGGGCATAAAAAACCTCCACGGTTCAATTGAGTAATGCCTTCACCATATTGCCAATAGCTTTTTGTCACTCCCAAGCTAGCAAGCTGTGAACTGTAGTGGCTAACTTTCAAGTATGATTGTATATATCTGATTCTGGCCTGGCATCATTTTGGTGTGTAATTAGATGAGCAGACTTCTTTCAATCCAGCCCAGCATCCGCATTGATTGATTCCTGTAGGGTGATTCCCATTCCTATAGGAATGTGTTAAACCAATGTTTTTGTTCATCCTTTAGTGCATATATTTCATAGCTAGTGCATGTTGTAAATAATGAAGTGTTCATTAGACATGCACTAGTTGGAAGAAGCCCGTCATCTGCTGATTGCAGACTGTCATTACAAGTTAAATATTGTTAAAGGGAATAACTATTAAATTATTCAATTCTTAAGAGAGAAAAAAGCAAAGTGTTACCAGTTAAAAAAAACGAAAAAAATGTTTGTTTCGATATAAATTTTTATAATAAAGCCTGTAAACAATAGGGAATTTTACTTCCTGAATTGATATCTTGACAGTGTTACAAATATATAATTATGTGATAAACAAACTCTTGTCTGTTTTTATGTCACAAAAAACAGTTTGCGTTTGTTTGTTGATGTGATAAGTTGGTTGGGGATCACAAAATACAAATGTTATTGCTTTGATGGTTGTTAACTGGAAATTCAAGTATCTAGGTCATGATTGATTTTTATGTCCTGAAGAAAACATAATATTGCCATTTAACATGGTATGCTTATTAACTCAAGTTAGGACATATGGCACACAACTTGTGTATGTTAGTTTTTAGCCGGATTTTTTTCGAAAAAATCTCGGCTTATAGATTGATGTTGTCGGGCGGGGCGGGCGGGCGGGGTGGCGGCGTGCTCGAAAATGTTAAAGTTCTTATTTCATGGTATAACTTTGGTATGCTTGGACCTAGAGTCTTCAAACTTGACATGAAGGTTGGCCAGGATTAACAGATGACCACTGGTCATTTCAAGGTCATTCATTTGAAGGTCAAGGTCACTGTGACCTTCAATATAAAAAATGTTAAAGTTGTTATAACTTTGGTATGCTTGGACCTAGAGTCTTGAAACTTGACATGAAGGTTGGCCATAACTAGTTAGTAACCACTGGTCATTTCAAGGTCATTCATTTGAAGGTCAAGGTCACTGTGACCTTGAATGTAAAAATGTTAAAGTTCTTATTTCATGGTATAACTTTGGTATGCTTGGACCTAGAGTCTTCAAACTTGACATGAAGGTTGGCCAGGATTAACAGATGACCACTGGTCATTTCAAGGTCATTCATTTGAAGGTGAAGGTCACTGTGACCTTCAATATAAAAATGTTAAAGTTGTTATAACTTTGGTATGCTTGGACCTAGAGTCTTGAAACTTGACATGAAGGTTGGCCAGAACTAGTAAGTAACCACTGGACATTTCAAGGTCATTCATTTGAAGGTCAAGGTCACTGTGACCTTGAATGTAAAAATGTTAAAGTTGTTATAACTTTGGTATGCTTGGACCTAGAGTCTTGAAACTTGACATGAAGGTTGGCCAGAACTAGTAAGTAACCACTGGACATTTCAAGGTCATTCATTTGAAGGTCAAGGTCACTGTGACCTTGAATGTAAAAATGTTAAAGTTCTTATTTCATGTTATAACTTTGGTATGCTTGTACCTAGAGTCTTCAAACTTGAAATAAAGATTGGCCAGTACTAGAAGATGACCACTGGTCATTTCAATGTCATTCATTTGAAGGTCAAGGTCACTGTGACCTTAAATGTTAAAATGTTAAAATTGTTATAACTTTGGTATGCTTGGACATAGAGTCTTCAAACTTGACATGAAGGTTTGCAAGCACACTTAGATGACCACTGGTCATTTCAAGGTCATTCATTCTAAGGTCAAGGTCACTGTGACCTTGAATGTAAAAATGTTAAAGTTCTTATAACTTTGGTAGGTAAAAATGTTAAAGTTCTTATTCCATGTTATAACTTTGGTATGCTTGTAATAATGAAATTGATGGAAACTTCAAACAATATGTTACTAATTTGCTAATAAAAAAATTGAGATCAAACTTTCCTAATTGTCAATTCAAGTTCATATTTGTGACCTTAAATGTTATTGTTGTTCATGTATATGCATGCATTCAAAACATAACACAAGGTTTGCTCATGCCTTGAAAAGTACTTACATTTCATTTTGACCTTTGAACAATATTTCAGTAATTTAAGTATTGCATTGACAAAAACACGAAAGGTACTTTCCTGTCATTTAAATCAAAAATCCGGCTTCAATGCGGTCATCTCCGACCGCGGAACTCTTGTTTAATACTGCGCTGCTGCAAAATACATTTTTAATGAAACCAGTGATTTGTTGTGAGTTTAGCCTTATGGATGTAACTAATATTTAGTGATGTGGGGAAATTTTGGTAATTTCAAAACTTATATGCGCCTCGCTCTGTGAATAGGGGGTTAAATGCATGTGTGTAGAATGTCGTCCCATTTTAGCATGTGCTGTCTGCACAGGCTAATCAGGGACAACACTTTCCGCTTTTATGGTATTTATACCCCCACAAAAGAAGTTTTGGGGGGTATATAGGAGTGAGCTTGTCTGTCGGTCGGTCCGTATTAAGTGTCCGCTCTCTAATTATGCCCCCCTTCGAAGAAGAGGGGGTATATTGCTTTGCTAATGTCAGTCTGTCTACCAGGTGGTTGTCAGACGATAACTCAAGAACGCTTGGGCCTAGGATCATGAAATATCATAGGCACATTGATCATGACTCGCAGATGACCCCTAATGATTTTGAGGTCACTAGGTCAAAGGTCAAGGTCACGGTGACCCGAAATAGTAAAATGGTTTTTGAATGATAACTCAAGAATGCATACGCCTAGGATCATGAAACTTCATGGGTAGATTGATCATGACTTGCAGATGACCCCTATTGATTTTGAGGTCACTTGGTCAAAGGTCAAGGTTACTGTGACCCAAAATAGTAAAATGGTTTTCGGATGATAACTCAAGAACGCATACGCCTAGAATCATGAAACTTCATAGGTAGATTGATCATGACTTGCAGATGACCCCTATTGATTTTGAGGTCACAAGGTCAAAGGTCAAGGTCACGGTGACCCAAAATAGTAAAATGATTTTCGGATGATAACTCAAGAACGCTTTTGCCTAGGATCATGACACTTCATAGGTACATTGATCGTGACCCGCAGATGACCCCTATTGATTTTCAGGTCACTAGGTCAAAGGTCAAGGTCACAGTGACAAAAATCGTATTCACACAATGGCTGCTTTTCGGATGATAACTCAAGAACGCATACGCCTAGAATCATGAAACTTCATAGGTAGATTGATCATGACTTGCAGATGACCCCTATTGATTTTGAGGTCACAAGGTCAAAGGTCAAGGTCATGGTGACCCGAAATATTAAAATGATTTTCGGATGATAACTCAAGAACGCTTTTGCCTAGGATCATGACACTTCATGGGTACATTGATCGTGACCCGCAGATGACCCCTATTGATTTTCAGGTCACTAGGTCAAAGGTCAAGGTCACAGTGACAAAAATCGTATTCACACAATGGCTGCCACTACAACGGACAGCCCATATGGGGGGCATGCATGTTTTACGAACAGCCCTTGTTCAAGTAGTATTCATCCGATCTTCACCAAACTTGGTCAGATGTTGTATCTAGATGATGTCTAGTTTTCAGTTAAAGATAGTCTCTTCTGAGCAAAAATCGAGTTGAGTCGGAAAGTGTAGTCCCTGGTTTGTCTGTGCAGACTGCACAGGCCAATCTGGGACGACACTGTAGGCACATGCATTAAACCCCCTTTTCACAGAGCGAGGCGCATATAAAATTGATTGGTGGATGGTGGAAGGTGGGGTTTAAAACTGTATACGATCATGTTCTAGAATAATTCAGTTACACACTCTTTGTCTGATCTCTTTATTTACCAAAATAGATCAGGGAACATGATGGAAATGCATGCAAGAATTAATGATGTTTTTCTTTTAGTTTGTAGCTTTAAGTAATTATAACAGAAATCCTTTTCCTTGACCTTGAACTAGATATGTTTTGACACCGCTTATGCAAAGTGACCTCCATAAAATCATCGTATCTCCACAGCCATTAACATCTGACCATGTAAAAGTCTTTCTCTACCAAATACTCAGAGGTAAGCATGTATGTTGATTTGTTTCTGTGATTAAATCTGTAACAAACATTTAATATACCAAACATTCCTGTTATCAATTGATGTGATTCTTCCACTTTCAGCTGATTTGCAGTTTTCAGCGCCTTGATTGCTTTACATAACAAATAATTCCACCAAACTTGTAAACATGTAAATATTAAATATTTATTTAAGTATAAATTCCTGGGAAACCTTTGAAAGGTATATGATGTATAAATCCAATTAACATTTTAATCATGTGGCACACCTGTACATTATTAAGCCTGTTATAGGATGCTAGTATGGTTTGTATATTTACAAATCTATTAAAATATTGTAAAGAAAGCCAACTACGATCTGGCATGGCTACAATTTAGAGGCTTGTTATGAATTCCTCAGAACACATCGGATTTGTAATTTAGGGTCATGAATAAGTAAGCTTCCATGTTCCAACTTAATTTGGCAACTAAAACATACTGTCTAGCCCAGGCTGGCACATCCTTCAATTTATTGGCCTTAGGCATGCATGTTCAGTTATGATTGGCCATGATTGGTGTACTCGTGTAGCTGTTTTCTCATCAAATGCTTAGGGTCAAGTGTCATCCAATCTCACTTTTAACTGCAAATGTTAAAAAAATGAGCACACAAGTAACTAGTGTCGAAAAAAGCAGTAAAAAAAGGAGCTGCAAAAATGTATGGATAGTAGTTACTGAGCTTACTAGAAGTTTTAACAGAAGATTGAACATAACATGAAAAGTTCTATTTGGAGGAGATTCACTTGTAACTTATGTACTTTCCCTAGGATTCTCATTGTGCCCTGTTATTGCCTTAATTAGGGAGATCCCTCAGGTCAGAATATGCAGGCATTTGTTGGGTTTTGAAATGTCCTCAGGGACTTTAGCCTGGGCATATTGATCTATGTACGATAACATTGAATAATCTAAAACACTGGGGTGAAATTCTGCCCTTCTTTCAACAGATTTTCTCCATTTCAATTGATTGGTAGTCTGTGTTAATGTTTTAATCCAATTAGACGAAAGATGGTCACCTGGTTCCTCTCTATAGGGACTTGTTTAAAGATTATTGTATATTTGTTAGATTTCATTAAATGAATTTATTATTTAACCTTTATTATTTGTCAGTTATATACGTCTTTGCTAAATTATTGATGAAAAGGTTAACAAACATTATATAATTGTTCTGATTTTTATTAATGAATATCAAAGCCAACGTATATTTTAAACACTTGTCTTTGTCAGCATTATTTTCGCTTTGAATATAATGCAAAGATTGTTTTTGGAATCTATGACAATTATATTGAAAATTGTAATAATTTTTTGGCCATGCTGTGAACATGTCCCTTTTATGTATTTTTTTTTCAAATAAAACTTCATTAAAATAATGATCTTAATACTGTTTGTGGGTGAACTGGCTTTATTTGAAATACTTTTGACAGTTACTATACAAACCATTGGTATATTTGCAGCCAAGAAAGGAAAGAACTTTGGTAGTTGGCATCAGTGTTTAATTATTTTGATAATTTTTGTATGAATGAGAATAGCACAAAATAAACACCAGTATTGGTATGTAAAAGATTTATAAGCGTGTTTGTATTTTCAGGTATAAAATATTTACATTCTGCACGAGTCATCCATAGAGACATTAAGCCTGGGAATCTTCTAGTCAACAGCAACTGCGTATTAAAAGTAAGTTGATGGTTAAGGCCACTAATGGTATTTACTCAGTCTCCATTTGCCAACTGTGTGTGGCCTATAGATTTTGAATTTTTAGATTCAATGTTTGTTAACAAGTTGTTTTATACTTTCATAACTTATTAAGCAGCCAGTAACATATTCAATTGGAATTAAGAAAAAATATATATTGCTGTAGTTATACATGAAGTGTATGACGTTTTGAACAGACTTTTAACTTACTTACAAATATTTGCTCACAGGTGCTGGTAAATGTATTCTTTCCACATACTAATGTTCTGCCTGTTTTGGTCCACTACATTACAATTCGTACAGAAATGCTCTGAACAAGGCCAATTTGCTTGGATGTAGGCAAATTAAACATGGGCAGACATTATAAATAGTCTGTCTACAGACAGCTGCTGTTGAAAACACAGCACTAATGGTATTGAGCTTGGAATTTACTGGCTGTTCTATATTTGGACTCATTTATTTACCTTAACTGTATTTTTGGTAGAACTCGTATTTGTTTTTGTGTCCAACAAAGTGCATATAGTCCTTAATGTAGAACAGTACAAATACATAGTTGATAATACCTTTTAGCTCGACTATTATATATGAAATATATATAGTGGAGCATGGATCATATTTTCTGGCAACATCAATCGGTCTGGATTTAACTGGGGAAAATGTGTCCGAAAATTTATATCCGAAATCATGACAAATTACGTTAAAATGTATACAATTGATTTTGTCATTCGTGAAGGTGGTATAATAAAAGTACAATTTAAATTCCCATAGGCATTTTTTTAAACGGTAAATACAAGTTTTCTCAATTGGTTTTATCATTTGCTATTTCATTGTTGTTTCGTGCATGGACTCTAGATGAGTCAATATACGCTCAGTGTTTCATGTGCTGTTTTATCTGACTTTTTTCATCGTTGTCAATATTATTAATCTGTGTGATTTGATACCACACATCTAAACTTCCAGTCGTGGTTATTCAACAACAAACAATAAAGTACACGAATTATTTTGATTCTAACACGATTTTTATACAATGTATATTATTAGCTCATCTATTTTTTGAAAAAAAATTATGAGCTATTGTCATCACCTTGGCGTCGGCGTTGGCGTTGGCGTTGGCGTTGGCGTCGGCGTCCGGTTAAGTTTTGCGTTTAGGTCCACTTTTCTCAGAAAGTATCAATGCTATTGCATTCAAACTTGGTACACTTACTGACTATCATGAGGGGACTGGGCAGGCAAAGTTAGATAACTCTGGCGTGCATTTTGACAGAATTATGTGCCCTTTTTATACTTAAAAAATTGAAAATTTTGGTTAAGTTTTGCGTTTAGTTCCACTTTTCTCAGTAAGTATCAATGCTATTGCATTCAAACTTGGTACACTTACTTACTATCATGAGGGGACTGGGCAGGCAAAGTTAGATAACTCTGGCATGCATTTTGACAGAATTATGTGCCCTTTTTATACTTAGAAAATTGACAATTTTGGTTAAGTTTTGTGTTTAGGTCCATTTTATTCCTTAAGCATCAAAGCTATTGCTTTCATACTTGCAACACTTACTAACTATCATAAGGGGACTGTGCAGGCAAAGTAATGTAACTCTGACTGGCATTTTGACAGAATTATGTGCCCTTTTTATACTTAGAAAATTGAAAATTTGATTAAGTTATGTGTTAAGTTCCACTTTATTCCTACAGTATCAAAGCTATTGCTTTCATACTTGCAAGATTTATGAACTATCATAAGGGGACCGTGCAGGCAAAGTTATGTAACTCTGACTGGCATTTGGACGGAATTATGGGCCCTTTATACTTAGAAAATTGAAAATTTGGTTAAGATTTATGTTTTGGTCCACTTTACCCCTAAAGTATCATAGATATTGCTTTCATACTTGGAACACTCACAAACTATCATAAGGGTACAGTAAAAGGACAAGTTGCATAACTCTGGTTGTCATTGTTACGGAATTATGGCCCTTTTTTGACTTAGTAACTTTTAATATATGGTTAAATTTTGTGTTTCGATCCACTTTACTTCTTAAGTATCAAGGCTATTGCTTTCAAACTTCAAATACTTACATGCTATCATGAGGTTACTGTACCTGGCAACTTGAATTTTACTTTGACCTTTGAATGACTTTGACTCTCAAGGTCAAATTATTAAATTTTGCTAAAATTGCCATAACTTCTTTATTTATGATTAGATTTGATTGATACTTTTATGAAACTACTCTTACCTGACATACCACTATAGACTCCACCCAAACCATCCCCCGTGCCCTCCCCCCCTCCCCCCTCCCCCCCCCCTATTTTTTTTTTTTTTTTTTTTTTTTTAAGATCATCTCACAAATGACCACCACACCCTCACACTATACCCCCACCCCCACCCCCCCCCCAATTTTTTTTTTTTTTTTTTAAGATCATCTCACAAAATTACCACCACACCCTCACACTATACCCCCCCCCCCCCTCCCATTTTTTTTTTTAAACTGTTATGTTTGAAATACCGTCCAACCATCGCACCCAAACCCCCCCCCCCCCCCTCCCCCCCCCCCATCGCCCCCCCCCCCCATTTTTTTTTTTTTTTTTTTTTTTTTTTCGCTTTTTTGGAAGATAATGTAATAAATGTCCACAACCCCACACTATACACCCCTCTTCACTCCACTCCTCCCTCCTTTGTGATTGAAAATGAGAGTCCCTTCACCTTTAAAAAGAAAATAGATGAGCGGTCTGCACCCGCAAGGCGGTGCTCTTGTTTTTCTTGAGTATTTGTGTGAAGTTCCGCCCATAAAATAACTTTTGGCTGTTCTGTCGATCAGATCCGCGACTTTCATTCATTTTCCCGGATTATTACGCTGGTGGAAAATGTATCGGCATGTTTTGTTTAGTTACAGCGCGTGCTTTCAGAGTATAAGGTCCGCCCACAATTATTGCAGAATATCTGATTTTCTTCTTTGTTTATATGAAAGTTTACTGTTTCATGCATGAAATGCACAATTTCCACGAGGATAACATCAAGATTTCCATCTCCGAAGTAACTGTCAACGATTTTATCGTGGACGAGTACACATTACGGACCGATTAATTAGTGTGCTAGGTATAAGCCGTTGAAATTATCGATTGATATTGACACGGGTTATTCACGCATGACTAATACACAACCACGCGAATCTTCGCTGCTTGGGGTCATAGTAGTCGGCTGACATGCAATAAACTGGTCCTGACCGATGTAATCGATTTGATGACATGCAAATTTTAGCAAACAGAATAGGACCGACTGTTTGGGATTTTCAATCAGTCTTTCATGAGCCCAATCGGTCTAGGACCGACAAAACCGAAAAAAATATGATCCCTGTAGTGTAGCTATCCTACTTACCCCGGCGTCGGCGTTTCCGTTTCCGTACAAATGTTAAAGTTTTTGTACTACCCCAATTATTTTCATTGTCCCTTGACATATTGCTTTCATATTGTGCATACTTGTTTACCAACATGACTCCAACCTATAAACAAGAGCAGACAACTCTATCAAGCATTTTGTCATAATTATGGCCCCTTTTTCACTTAGAATATGCAGCACATGTTAAAGTTTGCGAACAACCTCAAATATTTTCAATGTCCCTTGACATATTGCTTTCATATTTTGCATACTTGTTTACCATCATGACCCCCAACCTATAAACAAGAGCATACAACTGTATCAAGCATTTTGACAGAATTATTGCCCCTTTTATACTTAGAATATGCATATTATTGATAAATCTATGTTAAACTTTGCGTACTACCCCAAATATTTCCTATATCCTTTGACATATTGCTTTTATATTTTGCATACTTGTTTACCAACATGACCCCAACCTATAAACAAGAGCAGACCACTGTATCAAGCATTTTGACATAATTATGGCCCCTTTTGCACATAGATAATTGAACATTTTGCTTAAATTGCCATAACTTCTTTATTTATGATCACATTTTATTATTACTGTGACAAAATAACACTTACCTGAATACCACAATGGATTCCACCCAAACAATACTCCACGCCCCTACCCAGAATCCCTTCCCCCCCCCCCCAGCCCCCCCCATTTTTATTTTATTTTTTTAAACAAATAATAAATTACCACACCCCATATTATATCCCCCCTCTCACCCCCCTACCCCCCCCCTCCCCAACCTCCCCCCCAACCTCCCCCTCCCCCCCCCCCCCAATTTTTATACGCCCGTATAAAATACGGGACGTATTATGTGAAACCCCTTGGCGGGCGGGCGGGCGGCGGGCGGAAGGCATCACTTTGTCCGGACTCTAATTCAAATTGTATTCATCCGATCTTCACCAAACTTGGTCAGCAGTTGCATCTAGTTGATATCTAGGCCAAGTTCGAATATGGGTCATGCCGGGTCAAAAACTAGGTCATAGGGTCAATAAGTGCATTTTCAAAGGGGCCACTTTGTCCGGACTCTATTTCAAATTGTATTCATCCGATCTTCACCAAACTTGGTCAGCAGTTGCATCTAGTTGATATATAGGCCAAGTTCGAATATGGGTCATGCCGGGTCAAAAACTAGGTCATAGGGTCAATTAGTGCATTTTCAACGGCGCCACTTTGTCCGGACTCTAATTCAAATTGTATTCATCCGATCTTCACCAAACTTGGTCAGTAGTTGCATCTAGTTGATATCTAGGTCAAGTCCGAATATGGGTCATGCTGGGTCAAAAACTAGGTCAAAGGGTCAATTAGTGCATTTTACTTTGTCCGGACTCTAATTCAAATTGTATAAATCTTATCTTCACCAAACTTGGTCAGTAGTTGCATCTAGTTGATATCTAGGCCAAGTTCGAATATGGGTCATGCCAGGTAAAAAACTAGGTCATAGGGTCAATTAGTCCATTTTCAACAGCGCCACTTTGTCCGGACTCTTATTCAAATTGTATTCATCCGATCTTTACCAAACTTGGTCAGTAGTTGCATCTAGTTGATATCTAGGTCAAGTTCGAATATGGGTCATGTCGGGTCAAGAACTAGGTCATAGGGTCAATTAGTGCATTTTCAACGGCGCCACTTTGTCCGGACTCTAATTCAAATTGTATTCATCCGAAACTTTTAAACAACTTTTTATCCTGCGTCAAAGTGGTATGGGGGTATAAGTCACATTCAGTGACAAAGCTCTAGTTGACCTTTTGGTTTCCTTTTGTTTTAAAAAAGGTGAATATATTGTTTTCTATGGTTGTTTATGATAGGTGTTTTTTTAAGATAGGTGTTTTTTAAGAAAAAACAACAACAGAATAAGCATGAGTTGCATAAAGTAAGTAGAAAGCATACTGGACTTGTTTATGAAAGTTTAATGTGTTTCCACTTTTCTTCAAATATAAAAATATGGGTAATGGTAAAGTTATCAAGTTGCCCAAAACTTTCAAACGGGCGTATTTTGTGACAGTTTGGCACTCTTGTTTTTTTTAACATCATCTAATAAATTACCCCACCCCACATTATACCCCCCTCTCACCCCCCTACCCCCCCCCCCTCAAAAAAAAAGATATTATGTCCCCCACTATAGTAGTGGGGGACATATTGTTTTTGCCCTGTCTGTTGGTCTGTCTGTTGGTCTGTCTGTTTGCGCCAACTTTAACATTTTGCAATAACTTTTGCTATATTGAAGATAGCAACTTCATATTTGGCATGCATGTGTATCTCATGAAGCTGCACATTTTGAGCGGTGAAAGGTCAAGGTCATCCTTCAAGGTCAGAGGTCAAATATATGTGGCCAAAATCGCTCATTTTATGAATACTTTTGCAATATTGAAGATAGCAACTTGATATTTGGCATGCATGTGTATCTCATGGAGCTGCACATTTTGAGTGGTGAAAGGTCAAGGTCATCCTTCAAGGTCAGAGGTCAAATATATGTGGCCCAAATCGCTTATTTTATAAATACTTTTGCAATATTGAAGATAGCAACTTGATATTTGGCATGCATGTGCATCTCATGGAGCTGCACATTTTGAGTGGTGAAAGGTCAAGGTCATCCTTCAAGGTCAGAGGTCAAATATATGTGGCCCAAATCGCTTATTTTATGATTACTTTTGCAATATTGAAGATAGCAACTTGATATTTGGCATGCATGTGTATCTCATGGAGCTGCACATTTTTAGAAGTGAAACGTCAAGGTCATCCTTCACAAGGTCAAGGTCATCCTACAAGGTCAAACATCATATAGGGGGACATTGTGTTTCACAAACACATCTTGTTTTTTTCCTTTTTTTATTTTTGAAAGATCGTCTAATAAATGACCACACCCACATTATACCCCCTCTCAACCTCCCCCCCCAAAAAAAAATTTTTTTTCCTTTTTTTATTTTTGAAAGATCGTCTAATAAATTATTGAATAGGAACAATTTCCCCATGATGGCTTACGTTTTACTGTCAAGCACTCGAATAGTCGAGCGCGCTGTCCTCTGACAGGTCTTGTTAGTTCTTCTAGTTCATTGGTGCTTTTGTTGATAGTTTATTAAGAATAAATATTCGACCAAAATTTATTTGAAAGTAAGTTGTTCCCATGATATCTGAAAATGTATAATTTCACATTAAGATGTGTCGTTCTCCAACATTGTTAGAGGCAAACCAGGTATAATTTCATTAGTTGGTGCACTCAGCATTGGTTAACTGCTTGTATCCAACAAGCTTGCTCAAAGGGCCGAAATATACAAGTGCACAACTTTTATAATACGGCCGAAAGATACATTGTACAAGTGCACAACTTTTATAATACGGCAGTAAGATACATTGTACAAGTGCACAACTTTTATAATACGGCCGAAAGATACAAGTGCAAAACTTTAATAATATGGCCGAAAGATGCAAGTGCACAACTTTTATAATACGGCCAAAAGATACAAGTGTACAACTTTCATAATATGGACGAAAGATACAAGTGTACAACTTGTATAATATGGCCGAAAGATACAAGTGCACAACTTTTATAATACGGCCAAAAGATGCAAGTGTACAACTTTTATAATATGGCTGAAAGATACAAGTGTACAACTTTTATAATATGGCCAAAAGATACAAGTGCACAACTTTAAAATATGGCCGAAAGATACAAGTGCACAACTTTAATAATACAATATGGATACATAATGAAACATAATAATAAAACAATACTTGCTTACACCCATTGTACCTTGAATATGCAATTTTTATGTTTTATATCAAGCATTGAAACCATAATTATGATCACATGTTTTGCAAATGCAACTACATATTTTAATCACATACTTCATCAAAACTGCCAAGTCCATCTACTTAGAGTGTGTATGGAGTTACTGCTTGTTGCTTATGTGCTTGCTACATAATATCACACACTTGTATAACTTCAGATCTGTGACTTTGGTCTGGCCCGAGTTGAGGAGCCCGATGAGTCTGTACACATGACCCAGGAGGTGGTCACTCAGTACTATCGGCCACCAGAGATTCTCATGGGCACCAAACACTACACAGCCAGCATTGACATCTGGTCTGTGGGCTGCATCTTCGCTGAACTGCTGGGCCGCAGAATCCTCTTTCAAGCTCAAACACCCATCCAGCAGGTTTGTGGTTTTGGGGATTTTTCAATTTAGCTACAATTGTATTCTCATGTAAATAGGGATTCTTGATATCCTTGTATAGCAAGATACCACATCTAATTGTATTGTGCAGCTAGTGTCCTGCTCATGTCTCTTGTTATTGTACAGGTTTTAAGGAAACAAATAAGTACCCGAACAGTACTGACTTGGTCTTTTGTCAAACAAAATAAAACATTCAGCACAGACATTTGTCTATGGGGCTTCTAGTAATTTAATAATATAAGTGTAATGTTTTGACACACAGATGCTTACATTTGCTATATAAATTTTCAGCAAAAGGGAACCGTGTTCAAAGTGAGCCATTTGTATTTTACAAATGCTGGCGAATTGCATGGTTAATGACTTGACAATATTAATGTGGTAACCCTTCTCTATTTGACTTTGTATACAATATCTTCTTTGTCAGTGTGATGTGTATTAATAGTGACTAGATAATTGTACATAGCCAGTCACAGTGTCTATATATATAGTGACTAGATAATTTTACACAGCCAGTCGCAGTGTCATTAACCTAAGATTGCTTAGGTGTGTTTATAAATGGGTTCATTGAACCAACATGTTGTTATTTTCTGAATGAAATATCCATTTGTCCATGCATGTTTTATTATGTTTATGATAAGTGTATATTCATGAAAAAAAAATGAATTGTAAGTCTAAATGGCTATAAATGCATTTTCATTCAGCCTAGGCAATACAATTTTTTAAATGTTAAGCAAGAGCAAGAAAATAGTTTTGCCTAACCAAATTTATTTACAATATAACAATAATACCAAGTCATAGCTTATCATTAACTAAGGACTAGAAACACTGGACTCAGAGATATTTTATGATATTATTTTTTTTATGCTCCGAGGATCTAATGATCGGTTGTATATTGTTTTTGGCCTGTCTGTCTGTCTGTCTGTCCCAAAACTTTAACCTTCGTTAAAGTTTTGCGATAACTTTTGCAATATTGAAGATAGCAACTAAATATTTGGCATGCATGTGTATCTCATGGAGCTTCACATTTTGAGTGGTGAAAGTTCAAGGTCATCCTTCAAGGTCAAAGGTCAAATATATGGCTTCAAAGTGGTGCAGTAGGGGGCATTGTGTTTCTGACAAACACATCTCTTGTTGATTGATGGAAATTGAAATAAAATCTTATTGGATTATTTTAGCTGGATCTCATAGTTGATCTCCTTGGCTCACCAACGCTAGAAGAGATGCGGTCAGCGTGTGAGGGGGCTAAGGCTCACATCTTACGTAGCGCCCATCGGCCCCCCTCACTCGCCGCCCTGTACACACTCTCCAGTCAGGCCACACACGAGGCGGTGCACCTGCTGTGTCGCATGCTCATGTTTGATCCAGTAAGTGCCACTTTATGCTTGTGTGGTTTTGAGGTTTTGTATTACTTAAGAATATCTTGAGCATTTAAAGTAATTTGAAATATTACAGTTGCTTTGGTGGAAACAACTTTGAAGCAGTTGTACTTGTTAGTAAGTAGTGGTAAAAGCATTTGCTTAATGATGAGAATTTGATTGACAATGTCTTCAATGTTAAAGGCTATGACTTTGTTTCACAATATTTTTTTTTCGTAATATTATTCCTACACTGTAAATATTGTGAGATAGAATTTGTAGGCGTGCTTATACATGCCATAGTGTATCCTTAGTTCATAGCATAAGAAGTGTCATTATGTCCTAATGTTTGAACCCTCTGTCTCGAAGGACAAACGAATCACCGCAGCTGACGCACTGGCACACCCGTACTTGGACGAAGGTCGGCTACGATACCATTCCTGCATGTGCACATGTTGTCACAACGTGGGCGGGACAGTGCGACACTACACGCACGAGTTTGAGCCCATCTGCAAGGAGCCATTCAGATATGACTTTGAGGATGACCTTACATCAGTTTTCAAGGTCAAAGGTGAGAAGAGAATTCCTTTTCATCCTATTAGAATTAAATAGATCACTTATAAGGATTGTTTTTGATAATGCATTGGCGAACAGCATTACTTCTGATTTCAGTGATTTGGCAAAATTTTGTTGTACATAAATTTTAGTGCAAACTAAACTCAATATAATTATTGGTTTAGTAAGAAATATTACAGAAAGAAAATCACAGAAGGTAGCGCTATTGATTCTGTGTTTATTTCTTTATTTTTCAGAAAAGCTACATAAGTTCATTTTGGAACAGCAGAAGACGAATAACCGAGTTCCACTTTGCCTTAACCCCAGCTCCATATCATTCAAAAACTTTGCAAAGTAAGGAATACAACTGAGATCTACTTTGTGAACATTTTCGACAAAGATTAAGTGGGGCTGTTAGCCTCTGTTGAATGGTCCGATGAAAAGAAATATGTTTTCATGTTCAGACATATTTTTAATTAATGGATGTGAAGGATACAGCCTCAAGCTGCAAGTCAATATTTCGATCATTAACATTTGCATTAGAAATGTTGGATTCTTTGTGTACCTTCTCACTAGTTAAATCATGACCAATAATTTTTTGCATAGCATCAGTTAATTGATGAGAAAACATGGTTATATCAACTGCTGACTTCAATGTTTAGTGAGTGAAGTGTGCATGTTTTGCCTTTTATTTTTGCTTTGTATTCATTTAGGCATGACATCTTTTCCACATTAAAAGTCCAACTGATGGACCATTCAATTGTGCATGTTATTCAGTTGCCTCATTTACAAATTATCTGCAATTTTCAAAATTATGTTTCTGTGGCAGATTCAAAGTATACAACAGTGATGTTTCCAAGTCTTTCAAGACATATAATGACTTTCAAATTCAATTTGTTTGCACGCATGACTTTTCCATCATTTCATGTCCATTTAATTGCCTTTAGTACCTTGCTACTTTTTGTTTAAAAAGCGTTTTGCCGTGTGTTTACGTTTGTCTTCTTGTTGCATTTTTCAGTTCTCAGGTTGCCCAACCCTCCGAACTACCCCCTTCACCGCACGTGTGGGAATGAGGCACAGGATCTCACCAATGCCAAATTAACACAAACCTTGTACAAAAACACCAACATTTTACTACTCTTGACCAAGAGCAACTGAAACGAACACTGTTCAAGAACAGGGCCTGTCCTAGGACATGGCTTTAGAATTGCGCTTAAAGCTTGTGGACCAATACTTCAATCCATTCTCCCAGCACATGATTTTCGAAACGTTTTACATATATGGCAATTGCTTTTATGCACACCAACAACCGCAAATGCACACAAGATTTTTTCAGATACTGCCATTTTTGTTGAGTACAATGTTTGAATTTCATCGAAGAAGAAGAGTTACAAAATGCAGTTTAGAGGCACTCTGTGGACAAATATTTGTCAACTTTATCGTGATAGATGTGGTAATCATTCAATGTTATCATTCTTGTCACATATATTTGTGTGTTTAACTCTTAGGCATATTAATCATTTTATAGAATAGTATACATAGCTTAGATTCATTTGAAAATAGTCAAACAAGGTAGATCATTTTCTTACACAAACTAATATTTACTAATTCCTATCATGGTGCTGTGTTTAGACTTTTCATCGTACCCACAGAATGTGATTTCTTTTAATGTTAATCATTTTGTGTTATTTTCACCAAGTAATGTGTTAAACTTGCAAATTGAGGACTGGAGTGTGGTTAAGAGTAAAGCAATGGACAATTTGCTTTTCCATGTTCTTTAATAACTGTCTTTTACAACAGTGTATAGAGATCTCAGCATAGATGGTCTGTTAAAAAAGTACTATGTTTGACTGATACCAACCATACATATGTATTTTTATGATTTAAAGTAGAATAATCAATTATGCAGGGTTTGAACATATGTAAATAAAAATGCCCAAATATGTCAATGGTTTGTTAGTTCAAGTTTAATCAAATTTAAAAAGAGTAAATGAATTTCTATTTTTTGAAGAAGTTAAATGAAGTAAAACAATTACTATTGTAAACCATGCTGCAAATGTCATGTATTGGGAGTTGTTATGGTATACATGATTGATTTATTAAAAATCTATGTAGTAACTGATGTGAAATTGTATAAAGAAGTGATATACTTGGTTAGTTTCTTGTCATATTTTAAGATCTGTAATTTAGCAGCCAATCTATATTCATCAATTTCATGTACAAACTAATAGTAACGACTAAACATAAGGGATATATTAAAGTTACAAAGCACATCAGTTAAGTGTCAGCTGTTCGCACATTACAGACATCTGTCTCCCATTAGCCATTTTCACTTGATTGTGTATATGTATTTTTATTACTAAATGACTAACGATACAAGCTTAATTTGTACTTTTATTGACAATCTGCCACAGGGCAGTAACAACTTACCATAAAACTCTTTGGCTATATTTGTGTAAGACTTGTGTAGATTTTCTAATAGGACTAGTAGTTGGTTGGAAATGATGGCAGCTGTTTAGCTGTATAAATGTACTGACGGACATGCTTATTTGGAAAATCTGGAATGAAGCAACAGAATGGGTAGCATTTATGTAAATGGATATCTCTTTGAATCTCAGGGTCTAACTACAAACATGCAAGTATATTTGCAGGCCTCGTGTGTGCTGATGTATGACTTGCATGTACTCTCGAATCAAAAGCTATACAAGAATGACAGCCTTTCTTTTGAAGAATGATGAGAACTTATTGCAAACTAACTTTTAAATGTATATTAGTTTTTAAGACATTATGTGACACAAAGCATGTTAGACTAGTTGAATCAGAAAAATGTGTTTATAACATCGATATTTGGATACAAAATAATACTATGATTGAACAATATCCATGCTTAGTTTATAATTATTGTAAATGCAACAAGGCCAGTATACTTCTGCAAAAGTTTGTTTGCTTAGCTATAAAAGGCTTCAGACTCTTTAAAATATAACATGATGAAACATGTTTGTTGAGGGTAAAAGATAATAAATATTTTAAATGTTGCTTTTTTTCTGTGTGTTCTATTTATAAGAAGCTTTCTGTATTAGTGTTAATTGATGGTCAAGTAACAGACTGACATAATAAATGACTATTATTATTGTGTTGTTCAACTTGCATGAATCAGGATATTTTGCTTCATCAACTAGTTTGTAGTTATTGATTAATAACAGTAACATCAAAAGTAATTACAAAAGAAGTAAATCACATGTTATAAGATGTTGAATTTTAATAGTTCCTTAGTTAATGGCTGTTAATATGACGATAACAAGTAATTTCAATAATTTCAAACAAAGAACTGGGAGAAGCATAGATCAGTGATTTGGTTTGCTGTGAACACTTGCATGTGTTGAAACAATATCAACAATGTTCTGACCTTTGGTTGTTGCTGTATGTCATGTTCATTATATTGTGTGGTTATTCATGAAACTCAAGGTACAAATGTATTTCATGCTAGATTGTAAATAATAAGTTGTCGTAGGTTAAACATGGAATCAAGGTTTTAAAGCTGTGATAATGATAGAAACTTAACCACGTCTAATGAAATGTTCTGATCAATTCATGTACTAATTTTCATCTTCTAATTTGCATTGTAATTTGCATTGTAGGACATCATTTTTGATATGTTATGGTGAAAGATTGCGTGTTTTTTTAAGAAAGGACCACCAAAGATATAAAATGAAATTATAGTGAAATTTAATTGCATGTATGTAGATAAAAGAAATATGAAATTTAGTTTGTATGATAAATGTACGTTTTTATTTTGGAATATATACAAACAACTTAATATTTCAGCTCTTGAAAATGGTAAATGTATCAGATAATGTAAGAAAAATTTATATTTATAAAGTAATTGATAGAAATGATTTTTTTTTGCGCGCACACATAATGTATATAAAGCAAATATGGAATACCAATTTATCTGTTAAATTACAAATTGCTATTTTATAGTTTCACATGGTGTTTTGCCTGCTTGGTGTTTTTCCCTATGTTTGTACATATTTGTGTATCCATGTTAGCACTTTCTGCTTGTGATTGTTAGCTATACAGTGTATCCACATTTTTGTTTGATATATATTAATATTTTTGGTATTGTAGTATTGCATACAAGAAATGCACCTTTTGTATCTTTATACTTTGTACATACTCTGCATGCATGCTTACTTTTTTATCTTTGTGTCCATAATAGATTTATGCAAAGTATTATATAATTATATTTCAATATCAAGAACTTCTAATCCTTAAAACAAACACACAGACATACAAAAAATGTCGACATTTATATACAACATATGATTTGGCTATAAAAAAAAAAAATCACTCATGGAAGTTGGTCAATGATTTTGAATTAATTAGTATTTTTTTTTAAAGTTTTGCAAGTACTGGTTTAGTGGTAGGGTTTAAATATGGATAAGTTTGTAAATACTTTTTCACTGCAGGTAGCAGTTTAATTGGTTGGTGTTTTGTGGGATTTTTCTAATTGATATAGATATATGTATCCTAGCAAAGTGTAGATGTGTGCAGCTGCATATCCTTGTGTCATTGAGTCGTGTTCTGAGAAAACTGGGCATAATGCATGTGCATAAAGTGTTGTCCCAGATTAGCCTGTGCAGTCCACACAGGCTAATCAGGGAAGACACTTTCAGCTTTTACGACATTTTTAGTTTGAATGAAGTCTCTTTTTAGCAAAAATCCAATTGCGGACTGCACAGGCTGATCTGGGACAACACTTTACGCACATGCATTATGCCCAGTTTTCTCAGAACGCGACTCCATTAATCATAGTTAATATAGATTGGTGATTTTGTATTGTGGCCTGCCCCTCTCATTCATTAATCTTGTTGTTTGTATTTGTGCATAGTCTTTTTGATATTCTTTGTGGTCTCTTTCCCCACCCATGGAGTGTGAGGCATTACAAATTGCCCTTGTCTGTCCGTAAATCCTGAAGCGTGTGTTTTACTCTCCATTTTCACAGTTTAATGACCAGTATGTGTAGTTTAAAGATAAGAAAGGAATTTTTACATTGTGGCACTGTGTATGTTTTTCTATTTTAGAAAACACGGTTCCAAAATTATATGTGTTCAACTTCTGGTAGTGTTTTGCAGATTTTGGTCACACTTTCACAGCTGAATGTTTAGATGATTGTTATAAAAGAAATGTTGAGTATATCCAGTTTTTTACCATTGTCTTTTTGTCCCCAGTAGAGTTTATTGATGTCCAATGATGCATTGTGTGGGGCATCAGTGTCTGTGACACATTACTAGTATTTTTCTGTACAGAGATGTAAAAAATAAATAATGTCATTCCAAAATTATTATTGTAAATACTCTGTGATTTTCTTGTTTTCTGGAGTGTTCTTTAAGTTATACTAGCACGTAGGGTATATGTATTTATACAGTGTAAATGAGCAATATTGTAACGTTTTTTTTTAACTTTTTGTGGTGGATCAATGCACATAAAAAGGGTTGAGTGATCATTCAGTTTCAACTTTACAACACTCGGTCACCTTCAAAAGGTGCATCATTCACATTGGAAATGTTTGCTTCTATCATTACAATGGAATCATGCATAAGTACTTTGTGCAAATAGTACGAAATGGAAACTGATTTCATGAATTATCACCATTTATTAAATGTGCATTTGTACTTCTGTGAAACACTTGTATAATTGTTGTTCAGAGTAGAAAATAGAATTTTGTAAGCAGAAAAATCATTCTTGCAGCATGTACAGCATGTAAAATGGAGCATTGTGT